>NC_086289.1:66990646-67315313 GCF_963924245.1 Chroicocephalus ridibundus
AAGATCAAGACTGTGGGATTGTGTTTACTGCCTTGTTTTTGTTCTTGCCCTGATGCAAAGTATTGCTTCTGTGAGGGAAGGTTCCTGTTTTCCTTTCACGCTCCCTATAGCAATTAGGATTTGGCTGCATTTTTATCACTGTGTTGTGAAGAGCTGTTTGAAGAACATCCCTTTGTGAGCCTTACCTGGGCCCGTGCTGTTACTTCCTATGGAATCGGTATTGGTTTCGATGGGAGCGAATTTTGACTGCTGTTGTCTAAGATCTGACATTCCTATTGCAGTACCTTTGTTTAAAAAGAAAGATCTTATTAAGAGGATATACTTTAAGTGAAGTTCAGTTTCATACAGTGGAGTTTAAATGTTTGGTCCCTCACCCAAAGCTGGACTACAACCTGCAACTTCAGACAACTGTGTGCTACAAATAAGATGAAATTTTGCTGATTTGGGGTCACCAGAAGGTGTCGATGCCTGACTTGTATCTCCTACAGTAGCTGAGTTCGATTTGACTAATCTTTCAACCTTAAGTACAAAAGGGTTTTGTACCTGTTTGGATCTTTTAAGCTCATTTGTTCCCCTGGGTGGCTTTCAGGTTGTGGCTATTGCAGAGAGGAACTGGTTTAGTCATAGGGAGAAAATCAACAGTTTCATCATCTAAGTGGTGTTTAACTCTCAGTCTTGCTTTGTATCACAGCTGTTCTGATGGGAACTGAGTTTCATTTCCTGTACAGACCTTTGTTGATCGCTAGGTTTCTTTTTTTTTTGGACCCTGTTTGCGGTAAGACTCATGACATATAACTGAACTTAGAAGAGTTCGAAACCACGTGCATTTTCACAGCATTTACAAAAAAATATTTCTCCTAGTCATCTATTTGTACATTAACATCTAAAGAACGTTTGTCTTATTGAACCGAAAGAGCACAGAAGGTTCATGCATTAGGCTGAAGTTCTTCAGAAGGATGCAAGGAAGAGTGAGCCCAAATAGCCTTATTTTCGCAGGCCACATTCATCTCACAAAAGATTTCAATGTTGTAACTTGCTTAACAATGTTGTAACCTACTCATTTCAGTGCCCTGAAGAGATAATGTCTTTGTGGTGGTATTTGGTTTGGGTTTTGTTTTTTTTTATAGTTAGGGTACAGAGAAAATGTAACTTATTCAAGGAACCAGGTTGAGAGCGCTTGTGGAATTTTATTTTGAACTGTGCTGTTGTACCACACCAAATTTGGGGTTGTGTGCTGTGAAAATGAGAGTCCCATATGCTTATTCTTTCAGTGCAAATAATTCCATTGAACTGCTTTATTTTATAAACAGAGACCTTTATTTGGTTAGTTGGTGAAGAGACGTTCTTAAGAAATCTCTGTTCCCACCTCTGTCACAGTTTCTCTTTGTGACTTTGGAGAACCTGTTTTAGTCTCTCTCTGCATCCGTTTTTTCCAGGGAAAAATGGGGATGTAATTTTCTACCTTAGAAGCAAGATGAGGCAAAGTTTTGTGGTGTTTGCAGAGACATTTAATATATTTTTCTGTAGAAGAAGATAGCATTGTTTTTATTACTGGTTTCAAGCTGTGCTGAAGGCTGTTCCTGCTGCGTGATGCGGAGAGGCAGTGGGAGTAGCGCTGTGCCCCACCAAGGTATTTGAATACATTCCCTGCTTTCCCAAACCTCTGACAAACTCTAGCATTCATCACCTCCTTTTCGCTCTTCTCCAGACGGATATTTCCAGATAGAGACTTCAAAGTTCACGGCTAACAACACTAGGTTATTTTTTTTATCATGTTAGCTACAAAACTCTCCTTTCCCTTAACACAAACTGCCCAAGGAAAGTATGAAGAGCAATGGACACCATTCATGGAGCTCATTTTGGGAGGAAGTGTTGGGATGGCTCTTTCACCCCTGCGCACGAGAAAGGATTTTAATTGCTGGGTTTGTGTGTGTTTGTTCTGCCTCTGTCATCACCATAGTACGGAGTGTTTCATCACCAGTGCATGTGAGCATCTCCCAGTGGTGGTTAGCCTGGCAATCATGTGCCCGAGATGTGGTACGTGCTCTTTCACCCTCTCCTGGGGCACAAAACAAGGCAATGTGTGCCTTGCTGCGTTATTGTTGGGTTTTCCTTCTCCCAGTCTATGTTTTCCATATTCTCTTCATTGTGGAGGGTACCCTTTACTTTAGATAGCGTACGTTGTACCTCAGTAGTAGTAAATCATTATGCTGTACTGGAGATAAAGTGATGTTATGGTAAAGAACGTTTCAGTTGTAACCTTGAGCATCTTGCATTCTTACTGGTTTTGAACCCTAAATTTGGGGTCTGTCACCTATATTTAGGCCTCAGGCAGCTGAGAAGTGCAGTTGTCGCCTTTGCTTTCATCATCGGTGTCTTAAAGCTAAAGCCAGGAATGTAATCACGCAATTACTTGCTGTAATCGCAATTCATTTTTTTTCATGGCTTTGCATTATGTAAGCTGGTCATAGGCTTTTTAATATACAGAGGAAGTGCTTTAACTGAAGAGCTATTATTAAACAACTTTGCTAAATATATTTTAGGATTTCAGAGCTTAAAAGCCAGTAAATGTTGTAATTTGAAAAAGTCAATACTTCTGAATAGAGAAATACACTGTTAAAGAATAGAGAAATACGCTGTTAAAGAATATTACTCCAGCACTCATTCTTTACATTTACACATATTTTATGTGAATCAACTTTTTTTGCGAAAGAGTATCTTTCTGTATTCCCAATGTTATAAATAGGGAAAAAAATTAAATCAGGTAGGCTTTTGGGCACATAGTGTATTTTTCAGATGCAGTCACTTAAATTTGTCTAAAATTTTCAGCTGTATACAATAATGCACTGTTATTCCAAATAATTTATTGTTAGGTAGAAAACGTGTGTGGAGTTTAAAAGTTTTCAGTGAAAGTATTCAGGGAAAAAATAAAACAGTTGTGTAGATATCAGGGGGTTCAGCTATTTTGGTCACTTAATTTTCCATTAAAATTAATAGGAAGTAGCATTCTGATCACTTTACCAACTTGAAAAATAAAAATACCATTTTTAAAGCATCCCTAATTTAACAGAAGTTTGAGTTTCATGAAAATTCTGCTATGTTACGTCCTGAAATTGCTGAACCTCTGACTATTCGCAGCTAAGGGGAATGGATAGAGGATACCATACCAAGAAATATCTTGACCCCATTTTTGCTTCATGAAATAATTAGAGCTTTTTGGGGGTTCTGAGGTGCAGCTCTTACTCTGAGAAAAACTTTAAGTAAACCCAGGTAGCAACTGCCCAGAGCCCATGTCCCGTGGAGGGTAGGGATGCCATCCAGAGGGACCTGGACAGACTTGAGAGGTGGGCCCATGCAAACCTCATGAAGTTCAACAAGCCCAAGTGCAAGGTCCTGCACCTGGGTCAGGGCAATCCCAAGCACAAACACAGGCTGAGTGGAGAATGGATGGAGTGCAGCCCTGAGAAGGACTTGGGGGTGGTGGTTGATGAGAAGCTCAACATGAGCTGGCAATGTGCGCTCACAGCCCAGAAAGCCAACCACATCCTGGGCTGCATCCCCAGCAGTGTGGCCAGCAGGGCAAGGGGAGGATTCTGCCCCTCTGCTCTGGTGAGACCCTCCTGCAGTGCTGCCTCCAGCTCTGGGACCCCCAACACAAGAAAGACATGGACCTGTTGGACCAAGTCCAGAGGAGCCCAAGATGCTCCGAGGGCTGGAGCCCCTCTGCTGTGAGGACAGGCTGAGAGAGTTGGGATTGTTCAGCCTGGAGAAGAGAAGGCTCCGGGGAGACCTTAGAGCCCCTTCCAGTCCCTAAAGGGGCTACAGGAATAGGACGAGGGGGAATGGTTTTAAAATGAAAGAGGGGAGATTTAGATGAGACGTTAGGAAGGAATGCTTGACTGTGAGGGTGGTGAGCCCCTGTCCCAGGTTGCCCAGAGAAGCTGTGGCTGCCCCATCCCTGGAGGTGTTCAAGGCCAGGCTGGATGGGGCTTGGAGCAACCTGCTCTAGTGGGAGGTGTCCCTGCCCAGGGCAGGGGGTTGGAACTGGATGGTCGTCTTTAAGGTCTCTTCCAAGTCTAAGCGTTCTGTGATTCTAGGATCTTGAATGGAGGAGTGATGGAGTTGTATTGACCAAGGTAAAGGCAGTGGTAGGTGTGCGGGAGCTGAGCTCTGCTCTGTGGCACGAGCACGCACCAAATGTGGGTTGTTTAGAAATGCTGTCACCTTTGCAGTCAGACAGACTGAGCAGTTCTATTTAGGAATGGGAAAACAAGAACACTTATCGTGTTGTATCGTACTTCAGCTTTCAAGAAGAGTGTGTGAAGGGCTGGCAATCAGCTGTTTCGGTGCTTGATGCCTGCACTCTTGTTACAGGGAATTGTCAGCATAAGTCAATGAGCGATGACCATCCTGTCCTTCTCCATTTGCTTACAGAGGAAGGGAATCTGATCCAGAAGAGGCAGAAGCAGTGAGCTACAAAAATGTAAAAAATTCCAAACAGCAGACAGTCATTACATTTTTCAGTACTGAGAAATAATTTGGCACATTCTATACAGGTTTCGCAGAAAAATATTTAGCTTTCAGAGAAGCTGTTTTCACTGTAAGCTGTCATTAGCTGTCAGCCTTATAAATCTTAAACAGAGTCTGAGGAGATACATGGATGCACGCTTAGCTGTGCACGGATTTTGTTTGTCGTAGGAGAAAACTTACTGCAATTTGTTTTACTGGAATTGTATGTGAAGTTTTGATGTTGTTATAGCACTGCTAGAAGAGAGACGTGTAAAAACCCGACCGTTCCCCGCCGGTTTTGCATTAGAACATGTCTGCACACAAATACCCTTTTTTGCATATGCACTGTTAACCTCGAGTTTTAGGAGTTCATCCTGAAGATCTGCTTGCTCTGCGTGAAAAGCACGAGGCAAAGCAGTCTCATACTGTGTTCATCTCGGAAAGTGTTTTTCCTTCCACAGGTTTCCCCCTGTTGCAGCCCTGTGACTCTCCCCGCTGTGCTGCAGAGCTGTGGGGCTGTTGGAAACTGTATTTTAACCCAGTTGAGCCCATATTAGAAATACCCAAGTCACGTATTGGAAGCCAGCCATGTTTCGAGTGCCTGTGGAATTTGTTTTCCAGTCTTAAAAATTTCACAGACCTTTAACTTTTTAGGATATTAACCTGTACGTGTGATTACTTTTAAAAGTAGAGTTTAGCATGCTAATGGATAATCTTTATCGTGTTTAGAGTGCATGTTGATTTTCAGATCCTCTTTACTTTGCACTGCTTTAGCATAGAACGACTGCAAACGTTTTTGCATTATCTGTTTCCAGTGTAACACACGCAACATACAAAGTTATAATAAAATTAAATAATCCTTTGGGCTTTACCACCCTTAAGAGAAAATAATCTACTCATGAAGAAAAGGTTTTCCATTTCTTTGCACTTTCTTGGAGGTTACAGATCTTTGGAGTAGGGAGAACCAGGTTACGGTATTTGACTTGAAAAGAGATCAAAGTGAGAATTAATGCTCAAATTGTGAGATTTTGCATTGAGAAATACCTTTTGGGGTATTTGTTTCATACAATATGCAGCACGGTATCTGGGGGTCTTGATTCAGGACTTGGGTTTGTAAGTGCAACATAACCCCAAAACAGTGAGTCAACTCCTCACCCCAAAAGGGTAATATAAACAGTATAAATTGCTAAACACACTTTTCTCAAAAATAACAGATTTAATAGGCACCAAAATTCGGAATTGTAAGACTAGGTTTTGATAAGAAAAAGCAAATGTCCCTAAAACAGCAGTAAAAATATATTAATGATTAAATTAACTCAAAAAAATCATGTTCATGGTGCTGCCTGCAAATACTATAAATAATAACACAGCTTGGTATTTCAGAGAGATGGTTTCCTCATGATTTCACACATTGTTTTCAAATAAAGTAGATTATAGCCTGTTGTTATGGAACAAAATGACTACATACCAGGAAGGTGGGGTGATCTGTTATTATTTTTTTCACTCCGGAAAGTGTGTGTATTTTTTCAAGCTCTACATTTAATTTCAGTCCCTTGGTACTGGTCATTTATTTTGGTTCATGCTAGTTTTCCTTCCGGCTAGATCTGTCGTCTCTCTGACGTTTGTCTTGCCGGGCTATTGTTATATGCGTTTCCTGGAGTCGCGTGGGTGCCCCGCACCAGCCCCTGATGCGGAATGTCAGCTTTAATTAGTATATCCAGCTCCTCGCGGTGGGCTGCAGCGCCAGTGGGAAGACACGGGTTATTAGAAGACACCTCCTACGCAGAATAGCTGGGTTCCTCCTGTACTCGTCTTCTAACCGTAATGATTTTGTATGCCGTTGACGCAAGTAGGGAACACACTGTTAAACCTTCGACAGATTTGGTGCGATAACGTCGTCTTGACAATATTTTCATCTTAATTAGTGGGGCTCTATGACGGTTTTTAGAGATGCATGTGCAGGGAGCTGGCAAGATGTTCTTTTTTGGGTAGGAAGTTCTCGGCGTAAAAGGGCAGAAAGCTGGCTGGAGTTATCCCTGCTGTAGGCAGGGACAGGGACAGCTGCCCTTGGGGGGAATCGTCCCCAAAATGGGTCGGACAAAACCCGTGCTGACTGGGGCTTGGGCTGGAGGGGCTGCAAAAAGAATGCTTTTGTGTCCAAATAATTTTAAAAGTAGCTCATGGAGTTGCATTTTTAAGGTATTTTATTTGCCTTTTGGGACTATTCTGTGTCTTTAAGTCTATATGAAAGCCTATTGAATGAAAACAAAGAGAGCAATCTAAATTTACCCAAAGAGCAGTGGGTCAGATCTCCCTATGGTGAGCCTGTAGGAACAGATACATCATCCTTTTGTCTATGTCAGGGAATAATACTTAATTAGCACTTAATACTTCAAGCAGTGCTTAGCACTTCACAGACCCAAGTGCAATTAATTGATGATGATAAACACTAAGAACAGCTACGCACCTGTATCTCCTATTGGGAAATGAAGGATCATTCCAGCTGATCGTCATTTTTTAAAGTGAGAACTCTTCAGTAGTTTTCTGTGAAAGTAGCATAAGGAAATTCTTCAGCAACTGTACCTGTAAGAGTGTGAAATAGCTAGCAAAACTGCAGCCATTCTCAAGCAAATCTGTAATCATAAAATCATAGAGATGTTTAGAATGGCTGTCACTGCATATGGCAAATTTCATACACAGCGCTGTGATCTCTATGGTATTAGTGTGCCAAAGTTTTGAAAATAAACTGTAGTTTTCAAGTATCAGCTTGATTTATGTTTACTCTTAAGAATTCAAAGAAAATATTTTATATAGTCTCAAAAGCTGCATTTCCAGTTGCCAAAGATTAGTAACTGTTAATGAATACCAGTAAGCTGACAACTTGTAAAGAGATTATAAAAGTAGAAAACTAATTATGTAAACAGCAGTATTTTGGAAATATGTTAATCCTGGTTGTAAAAAAATGTTTTTTTAAGGGAATGAATATTACTGTAATTTTTTCCAATTTCCATAAATTTCTTAAGTTCTTGATTGCTAATAAACCAGCGATTGTCCTGTGATCAGCAGAGCTTTAGAACTCCGTGCTCTACTTGAGAATGTTCTTTAATTTGATGCCTCTCTCTCAACATTGACTAATGAAGCAGCATTAGAAGCTGTTTGCTGAGGCATTTCACAGTCACTGTTAAATGTGGCTTTGTAAAGTGTAGAGGAAATGCACTTCTATTTTCTCCTTTCGATAAAGGGTGTACTCTGGTTCTTAATTTGTAGGGCCCTGTTGTCGTTAGGTCCTTTTGAAAGCACCAGTCACTTTACGTGGAGTTGCATACTGGCGTTGATTTTTATAGCAGCAATATAGCTACTCCAAAAAAAAAGGCAATATTCCTCGGTGTAGGCTCCATAATTGTGAAATTATGTTTCCTTTTCATATTTTCCTAGTTCTCTTCTGCTGCACGTGGTGAAAGATACTCGAACTCTCTGGTGGATTGGCAGCAGATGCTCCTCATCTGGAGCCATTTACATTTTCTTTTCTTCCCCAAAGCACTAACTTTCACAAGAATAACCTTTTGAATAGTATGTGGCTGCTTCATCAGTCTGGTTGTGTGTTGTATTTACTTAGTATGCTCAAAATGTCAAGGATATGTATATTGATTTTTGTACCGTTCATGCATACTGAATAAATACCACTGGACTAGGAAGACTGCTGGGTTTGGGTTTTTGTCTTGCTGTGCTAAAGCCCGTGTTTTTTCCACCACTGTCCATGGAAACCATTGAAGAGTTCCTTTGCCCTCACAGTTCTTTGCACTTGCTCCTGTGTTGTGCCTACTTCAAGCTCAGGGGACATCCTCTTGGTCACCGGGTGACATGAGGACAGCCAGACCAAGGGTCTCGCTCAGGAGGACTATGCCAACTGTTGTAGTTCTGACTGCCTGTTTTGGTACCTCTGAATGCTCTTTTTAATGGATTACAAAAGGTGAGAATTCCTTGTTTTTCTTGTTCTTTCCAGGGGACATGAGTTTTGGGTGGATTTGAATGTTATGAAATTATATGAAACAGTTGAGTTTGACCAAATGCGGCGGCTGTCCACACCTTCCTGCCCCAGCTCCAGCTCCAACTACTACACCGTCTGGAAATACTTCTGCAGGGACCACTTTGGCTGGAGAGAATACTCGGAGGTATTTCACATGTCACAGAATCCTGCTTTTGTCTTGTAACCCAAAACTCTGTGTACAGTAGATACTATAAACTACATATACGTTTTTAGTCTGTTTCCTCTTCAAACAACCTGGTCTAGTGGGAGGCATCCCTGCCCATGGCAGGGGTTGGAACTAGATGGTCTTTAAGGTCCCTTCCAGCTCTAACCATTCTATGATTCAGGAAAGTTACTTAGACTTATTGCTGAGGAAGATGATCAAGAAGGTCGGTGTTGAACTGAAAAGGCAATAAAAGGAGAACTCTGCTCTGCTGGACTGCACCTTGAATTTTCCCTGGAAACATCAGAGAGACAGCAGCTGATCGAATTGTCAAATTTGAAAGTAAATTGGCCCATGTCAGTACCAAGAAAGTCCTTTCTAATCCTTATAAATCCAATTTTAAGATGGGGGGACAGCTTTCTGCAGCCTTTTAAACGCCACTACCATTTATCTTTGCAGTTTTTAATTTATTTACCCATTCCCAAAGATACCGCAAGGCAGGATGTGAGCCTCCAGAGCCGCTGGATCCGGCTCCTTGCTGCCTGGGAGGCTGCAATGCACAGTGCTGCAGCCAGATGGGCCCACAGCTGCCAGCCCTGCTCCTTAGGGACCCCTTCCTAAACATCTACTTTAAAGCTGTTCATCCATGGCTTATTCATACTCATTCCAGTGTCACCGCTGCCCTTTGGTCTTTAACAGCGATGTTTTTCCATGCCAGGTTTTCACCTCAGTGATAGGCACAGCAGTCACATCCACTGTCAACCAGGATTGTGCTAGACAAAACCAGAATATTTCTGTTTCTTCAAGTAAGCTCTCCAGCAAGCCTTGTAAATACCTGTGGTAGTTAAGAGCTCATCTTTGGCTGACCGGAGCTGTACATCATATTTTGAATAAAACCTCATCAGTGTTTTACAATTTTGGCAGTAGCAGAAATACTTCCACCAGTGTAAACCAAATCACGTTCATCTTTTTTCATGCGTCAGGCTTTTTTCATGTGGTGGGAAGCTTAAGGCAGAGCACTGTATATAGTTTGGGGTTTTCCAAATGAAAAAAAAAAGTAATGCAAGAACTAGACAGAGTCTGGAAGAAGGCACCACAAAACCAAGAAGTTTAGGATGTTTGGCCTGGGAGGAGAAAAGAACTGGGTTTCTCTAGAGTAGAAAAGGGAAAAAAAAAGTTATGAAGAATATATTTATATATAAAAGATTGTTCTGCAGCGCACTTCTGCTTTTCACATTCAGTGAGCAAAGGCTATAATTAATTTGTGTCAAGGGAGTTTTAGGTTAGATATTGGGAATGACACTGGACATGTAAAAATACAATAGCACCAGCACCAATTACAGAGGGAAGCTGTGAAACCTGCCTTGTGGCACATCTTACAAACAGGTAAGGGAACATTTTTTAGTGATCTAATTGTACTTGTGCCTCAGAGCAGGGGAAAGAGAGGAGAGGGGAAGGGAATAGAGAGAGGGATTCTTTGAGGTCTCTGGCAAAAATATTAATTTTTAAGGATGTCATTTTTCACGTGTATGTTTTTGTTTTAATTTTCTTGAAACAGCCTGTTGTAAGATTGATAGAAGAAGCCAGCTGCCGGGGTCTGAAAGAGGTTCGGTTTGTTACCTGGCACAATCAGTATATCTTAAACATCAAAGATGGATTCCAGCAAAATGCATGTTTCAGAAGAGAAATCAAGAGGAGACCCCTTCTTCGCTCATGCATTGTGCTGATGCCGTTTTTACAGTACGTATCGCAGCAAAATAGAAACTTTGCATTTGTTCTTCATGTTGTTCTGTCCGTGAGAATTGCATTCCTTATGATGTGGCAAGGAAATAGGCATCACTGGGTAGAAAAATCAGAAGAAATAATACAAAATGTCAGTCATATTGCCAGCTCTCGCTTGTCATTTTTCAAGATAAATATCATCTGAGGAAGTCCTTACTGCTGGGCTCTGTTTGTTATTTAAAGGTTAGAATGTACCTTGTGGATTGCAGAACATCAGAAGCAGAGATGTCCTTCAAGTTTGCCAAAGCATCGTCCAGCTTTCAGCATCTCACCGGCTATAGTGATTGCCGGGCTACCAGTTCTAGGTCCCGTAAAAATGAGCATTCAAAAACACTTTATAATTTTCAAGCACAATTAACGCATGCCTTGTTTTTTATTGTCGTCTCAACTGGGAGTGAACACGCTCGCCCATCAAAGGCAGAGTGAGGAAGGTGTTGCATTGTAGTAATTTTTGATTACATCTCATAAAAATGCCATTTATGTGATCTCACCAGCACAGCTGGAAATATGATTGTCAGAGTTCAGCAGTTAGGAACACATTGTCCTGTTAGCAAAGGGGTGGAAGTCGTTAGTCTGACTGGCAGCTTGGCATGCTGGGCCCTTCAAAGGAGCTTTAACTGCTGCAGTAGGGCTAGAATGCTCATTATCTTGCAGAGTCGTTACCGCTTCTAATTGCGAGGTGAACATGAATTTGGTCAGAGCCTCAAAACACGTGGTTGTTAAAAACATTTTTAGATAGTTTTACAGGAAGGAAACCCGAATTATTAAAGAGGGAGGATGTGGGTAAAAAGACCGAGCATGGACTTGCTGTTTATAGCAATTCTGATTATCATCGTAATGACAAATAAGGATTTTGGGTATTCTCCTGATGTTTTGCTACCAGTGACTTTTTTACTACAGTGTAAGTCTATAATTTCGAGATATGCTAAAATTATGCAATTCCCACTAATTTTAGTGGACTCTTGAGGGTTCTACACTCATGAGGGCTTGACCCTGAGTATTTGTGCCATCTACCAGATCTATAAAATAAGCTCTGAAATGTCTGTTGTTCTGTTTATTTTCTTTGCCTAAACACCTTGGAATGCTTACTTAGAAATCCACCAATTCTTAGCAGGGAACAAAAGGGTATTTTAAATATTTGTGGGAGCTATCTTGAAAGAAGACAGTATTTGCCTCCATTTACCACACAACGCTACCTGAGATGTTTTATTTGTGCCCCCCCCCAATTATACCTTAAATTTGGTATAAAATTGGGAAAGAATACTTGAATAGAAACCGTGGGAAGTGGGTGATGGTGGTTGACAAATGTTGACTTTTTAACGGCTTCCCTTGTATAATAAATGCTTACAAATAATTTACGCTAATCAGAAGAAATGAGCAAAGTACACCAGAGGATTGCAGTTATTTTTATTGTGTTGGATGTCTTACTCATTAATCCATAACTTATTGTTAATCTGTGCTTGGTCTTCCAGTCCAAGTGTGAATGAATGAGGTTCGACAGTAATATATTTTACCTGTTGATTTTAGGAGGGGGAAAAAAATATTATTAAATGGACACTGTAATATCGCAGACTGCTATTTTAATAATCATTCTTAGAAAAATCTATCTTCCGGGTTTCTGTTAAACTATTAATAAACAGTGAGAAGAATTTTGAGTTGAGTCAAATCCGTACAAATAAAGTGAGGTCCCTTTTTAGCTTTGAAGAGCAGGTGAAAGCCACATGAACACGTTTTTAAGGAGTATCTCTGCTCTGAAAAGTGTGAGTGCTGTTACACTTTACTGTCTCTCTGATCCAAATCAAATGTGTCAATGTAAAAATAGACCTTTTTTCCCCCCAATTTTTTTTTTTCTAAACCTGAAAGACTCAACCTGCAATTAGGAAATCACATGAAATTATTTCTGGGTCACACAAAAAAATCCCACGTGGTTCTTTCAGGCTCATATATATCACTAGCATTAAGTATTCTGAAAGGCAGCCTTAATCGACATTTCGGTAGGTAAGACGTGAATAGCAGTAGAATTCTTATTTCTCGAGGTAATTATGTTGGCTCTGCAGAGAAATGCAGGCTAAGGAGCAGGGACAATGGGCAGCTGCTGTGTGACTGTGTTTTGGTGTGCCTCAAGAGCTGACCGGCCGGGCGCAGATGTCACAGGTCCGCGGCCCTTCAGGCAGCGTCACGCGGGAACAAAAGAAGATTCATTCCTGAAGAGTCACTCGGGAGAAAATGGCTTTGCTTTTCGCAAAGCTTGGAGAGTTTGTTTGCTCCCCAGTAAACTTTCTTTTTACAAACCTAGTTTGCCTGTCGCTCGTCTGTGCGAAATCCAGCTACATATGTGCAGGGAGGCAGGATTTGGCCTTGGATGTTGTCAAACCTCAGCTTGCCGGAGACGAATAGACAAAGGATTCACTTTCCCCATTTCCTCCTAGGCAGAACAGGTTTCCTCCTTGTGCTTTGGCAGTGACACATTATCAGAACACAAGTGACCTGAGAAATTTAATGAACTTTAATGTTCATTAAACTTCAATTTAATGAAATTTAATTTAAGGTCATTTGTGGGGTTTAGAGACAAGATTCACCTTGGGTCTTTCCAGCCAGATGTGGGTACCTCTGTCTTCTGAGTGCACCTTACCCACGTGCATTCACTGTGCGAGGGTCCTGGAGTCAATAGCAGCTTTTCTATAAAAATACTTGGGTAAAATACTCATCTGGTGAAATGTTGAGATAGTTCCCTATATTTTTGCAACTGAAAGGGAGCCTCACCAGCTTGCAGGAGCTGAAGAGCTGTGAAAACCAGAGCCCGAGCCTGCAAGCTTTACACGTTCCAAGTATTTTCCTTGACGTAAGAGGGAGACTCCAATAAGTAAGGATTATTCAGCTGGCTAAGGCTTGCTCGTTCAGATTATAATCAGGTGAACGTAAGCCACAAATGCCACACTCACTATCTAAATTTAGCAGCTTCAAGAGTGTGAAAAATTCCACAGAGGTGCGGGTATTTATTGAGAACTAAGTCTTGCCACACCAGAGTTGGTGTCCTTAACTGGGTTTCACTGGTGTCTGTTCTTTTTTCTGGCATCCCTGCTGCTTTCTTGCCACGGCCGTTACCGACTTTCCTTCGCCCCTTCCTGACTCCGTCCCTGGCAGCATTCCTAACAGGAGGGGCTGGGCTGTCGCATGGAAATAAGCAACTGCAAATGCAAATCTACATCTGGCCTGTGCAAATGGAAAGAAGAGAGCCTTCCTCAGCACAATGCTGGGTAGTACTGGAAGCATAGCATCTCCTCTTCTACATAAGGCAGTGAAGTAACGGCGAGTTTTGCCTATAAAACGTTATTAGTTGGGGTTATTCCTTATTCATACTGTACAAGAAAGTATACGTTTCTACTCCTTATATTGTACTCTAAGGAAATTAGGTCAAATGTTGCCACAGTATTAATGTTTTCTTATTCTGTATGTCCTATTTGCTATGTTAAATTCACTAATACTTTATAGCCAACGTACAAAATAATTGTATTTAGTAGCGTTCTGCCTGTCTGTAGTTTATAACCCCACCCCAGAATGTCAATAATGATGATGATGGCAGGCTTTTAAACACCACCAAGCAGTACGATTTCCCTAGGTGGAGCAGCATCCCTGAAAGCCAAGCTTGTATTGGATTCTGTGGACGGAGGAGTTATTAAAATAGCAGCAATAGCTGGCATGTTTGTTTTAAACAAGCATTAAAGATACGTAAATTGTGACAGAACTGAAGAGCAGCAATTGCTTAAGATATGTTGGCGATGAAATAAATGTGATTCAAAGCTCTTCTGTTTGTGAATGTTTAAGCACAACCTTTTTCTCCTTCCCCATCTAGGACCTTAGGTGGCAACTCTCCAGTACCCTCCCCATCGGCCGAACCAGCTTCCTCACACGTCTTATCTCCCGCTGCTGTTACCTCTCCAAACTTCTATCCTGAAACCTGGATTAGTATGGATCCATCTCAGGACTTCATCCAAGTGCCTGTTCTGAAGGAAGATAAAAGCTATAGAACCATTTATAACCTATTTCACAAGACTGTGCCAGAGACCAAATATAAAATTTTGAAAATTCTGAGAGTCCAGAATCAGTTTCTTTGGGAGAAATACAAAAGGTAAGATAATGCAAATGCCATTCTTTTACAATAGTGGAAAAATACCTTAAAATATGTAATTTGGGCTGCAAAATAGAAATTGATCATGAAGTAGAATAATAAAGTCCCGATTTTTCTGAAGAAAAGGAGCATCTTCAGTTGAACGACTTTATCTGAAAAATGCTGAAAAATATCTTACCCTGGAATTTCCCGTGTGAGTGGTTTAATATACCGTCTACTGATAATTTCTGTAAAATATATCTTCACAGAAATGTCAAGATAAATCTAAAATATCTAGTTGAAAAATCTTTCGGTTCACTTTCAAGCCGAACTAGGAGGAATTGTTTTGATCAGATAATTTCCGTGTTGAAGATAGCCATCAGTGCCTTGGTTCCCCAGAACACGGTGACCCAGGGTCGTGCTGTGGTCTCGCAAAGACAACTCCTGTGTCAGTCGGTCCCATTCAAACCAAAGATGCTGCGTCTGAAAGTTACCATCCATTGACCGCTTTGTAACGGAGATGAAATTAGATTTGTGGATTCTCTCCCCCTTCTCGAGAAATGCAGAATCTTGGGAGAAGTTGAGGGATGGGCTGTGGGAGCAGAGACTGACTTAATGCTGGTCCAGAGCATCTTCACCCACCCTGTCCCAGTAATTTCTCTTCGGGGCCTCTTCTGAGGCTGTGGTGGGGTTTAATTTTTGCACAGCCCTTGTTTTCACTCTGGGGAAGATTTCCTTCCGCATCTAAGGTGGAATGCAGGCAAAGATAAGCAGGCGCTTGTCCAGCTGCTTTGCCTTTGCTGCTGTGCAGGTGAGAGAGCTCTGCCTCCGGCAGTGTCAGCTCAGGACCTTTAAAACACACTTATTTCACGCAAAAGCTTTATTTGAAAGTGGAAAGCCCTCTCTGCTATCCGTACAGAAATGTTTTCATACCTCCTCTTACAGCTCTACTATTCCAGAGGATAATACTGATACTTTAAGAGCTGTAATGAAAACTGCTTTTCCCTTGCAGATCTGCAGTGAATACTCATCTTCACTTTCCGTTTTCTATTCCAGGAAAAAGGAATATATGTCAAAAAAAATGACCGGGCTTGACAGGATAATGAACGAAAGGCATTTGTTCCATGGCACCTCCCAGGACGTGGTGGATGGAATCTGCAAGCACAACTTCGACCCGCGCGTCTGCGGGAAGCATGCCACCATGTTTGGACAGGGCAGTTACTTTGCCAGAAAGGCAAGCTATTCCCATAATTTTTCCAAAAGGTCACCCAAAGGAGTTCATTACATGTTCCTGGCCAAAGTCCTGACAGGAAGGTACACAGTGGGCAACCACACCATGAGGAGACCTCCCCCGGTGAACCCCGGCAGCATTACCAGCGACCTCTATGACTCTTGTGTGGACAATTACTTTGAGCCTCAGATTTTTGTCATTTTTAATGATGATCAGAGCTACCCTTATTTTATTATCCAATATGAAGAAGTTAGCAACACTGTCTCCATTTGAAAACTTGTGCTGCTAAATTACTCATTTTAATAAAGTCTCTTACCTGGCATTGGTAGCAGTTTTTTGCGGGGGCGGGGGGGGAAATGTGGACGTTGCAGAACTGATTCAATTACCTGCTTGGAAGGAAGGAAATCTCAAAATATAGAAAAGAAGATCTGAAGTGACCAATTGTGCACTTGCTGTTTGATTATGTATGTGCAAATTGTAAATATTTTTCCATTGTTTATAGTTGAAAATCCGTGCCTTTTGTTATAAAACACTGTTTATTTATGTTAGTAAATATTCATGTTTAAAAATGTGCGTGTGTGTGTGTGTATAATTTCAGTTGCGTTCTGTGCGTATTAGAGCGGCTACAGAAAATTGCTTATGCCCTGATCTCGAAATCTTGCGGATGGCCATCTCTAGATAACCAGAACCGGATAATTTTCATCCCAGGTATATTAAATAAGAGATTCTCCCAACCACTATTTTTTATTACTGTATTTGAGAAAAACTGGGGGAGATTACAAAACTAACATTCTGCTCATACTTTGGGTTATTAAACAGGGCAGCACAAATAAATACATCATTTTCTAAAATCAGCCCTAAGTAAAATTAGGAGGAGGTTGGTCTGGCTCGCAGTCCATGAGGGTTTAAAGCTTCCCAGCAGCTGACGGGACATCCAGTTTACCGCTTTTTGCGGCCGTGGCGGGGACGGGAAGGCCACTGGGGCAGCACCCAGCTGCCAAGGGCCAGGTTTGTGCCATCGAACCCATGCACAGTCAGGTATGTGCCACCAGTCCCCGTCACTGCCGGACGTCCCCAGTTAAAGGTGGGGGGTAACTTTGGGATTTCTTGGAAAAGAAACCCCAGACAAAGCCTGGGTTCGATGAGGTTTGGTGTTTGACCAAGGGTGAAAAATCTGTGTTAATGTCACTTAGTGAAGCTGACATTGAGTGAATTTAAAAATGATTGGTACATTAAAATAATTGTCAACACCCAATCCTTGTTTAATTGGGATATTTTTTGTGTTTTCCAGGCAGCTATGCTTGGCTTGGTGCTCTCCAGTACCTTCAGCAGCAATATGGCAAAAGTAACAGAAAACAGTGGCCGATGTTTGCAGCTGGCTCAAACCAGCCGGGGTAGATGGTAGAATATTGGATATAAGGAAAAAGGGTTGTCAACCAAAAGGGTTGTCAAGTGTTGGAATGGGCTGCCCAGGGGAGTTGTGTAGCCGTCATCCCAGGGGGTATTTAAAAGAGGGGTAGATGTGGTGCTGAGGGACATGGTTTAGTGATAACTTGGCAGTGTGAGGTTAATGATCGGACTTGATGATCTTAAAGGTCTCTTCCAACCAAAATGATTCTTTGATTCGATAGGCTGGTCGGTCATTCCCAGCTCCCGCGTGGCTTGGGATGCTGGGATCTTCCAAACAATGTGTGCTGGAACGCACCCTGGAGCAAGTTTGTGCATTTGTATCTTAAAGGGGGGAAGAGGGACAGTGCGTCGTGCAGAATTACAGAGCAGAAACGTGTACTGGGGTGGAGGGACCCCAGCAGTGACACCGTGGGCTCACGGCAAAGCTTGCCGGAGCTGGCGCCCACGGAGGTTCAGAGGGGCTCCCATCTGCTACAGCGCACACTTCAGTGGAACAGCTGAAACCATTGCACTAGGGTTTTTTATCTAACTACGCTTTAAGAAAATGAGTCTCTAAAGTGGGATCAGAATAATTCCAGAACTATGATTTGAAATTCCGGAAAAGTTAAGTAAATAGAATCATAGAATGGTTTGGGTTGGAAGGGACCTTGAAGACCATCCAGTTTCACCCCCCTGCCCTGGGCAGGGACACCTCCCACCAGACCAGGCTGCTCCAAGCCCCATCCAGCCTGGCCTTGAACACCTCCAGGGATGGGGCAGCCACAGCTTCTCTGGGCAACATGGGACAGGGGCTCACCACCCTCACAGTCAAGCATTCCTTCCTAATGTCTCATCTAAATCTCCCCTCTTTCAGTTTAAAACCATTCCCCCTCGTCCTATCACTCCCCTCCCTGATCCAGAGTCCCTCCCCAGCTCTCCTGTAGCCCCTTTAGGGACTGGAAGGGGCTCCAAGGTCTCCCTGGAGCCTTCTGTTCTCCAGGCTGAACAGCCCAACTCTCTCAGCCTGTCCTCACAGCAGAGGGGCTGCAGCCTCTGATCATCTTTGTAGCCTCCTCTGGACCCCCTCCAACAGGTCCACGTCCTTCTTGTGTCGGAGGCCCCAGAGCTGGAGGCAGCACTCCAGCTGAGGTCTCCCCAGAGTGGAGCAGAGGGGCAGAATCCCCGCCTCGCCCTGCTGCCCACGCTGCTGGGGATGCAGCCCAGGATGTGGACGGGTTTCTGGGCTCCCAGCGCACATTGCCGGCTCATGTCCAGCTTTTTACCCACCAGTACCCGCAAGTCCTTCTCAGCAGGGCTACAAATAATAATGACTTCCATTCCAAACCTTGGCATAGTTTGTGTTCTCAGCTCAGTCGGGTTTTCTCTGAAGCACCACGGCATGGCAGAGCCCATGCCACGTGCTCACCAGCCACTGGGCCACCCCAGGAGCCAACTCACCTACTGGCTGTCTCCTGAGCTAGTTCCACCAGCGTCATTAGGAGCTTGTCACAGGCACACTCAGGTCCCTGCTAACCTTACCAGCATTGCAACAGGCTGGCTAGCATAACAAAATTTTAGTTATATGGCAGGTGACATCGTTTATACCCCAGTGAGATTAATTTTATAATTGCTGACCTCACGCAGCCCGAGTTAGATGTACCCGAGATGCCCTGTCCTCATTAGGATCTTCACAAAGTGTTACGTATCTCATTATAAAAGCTACACCTGTTTTATTAGCGTAGGTGTGGCTGAGGAGTGCTCGCCCGATGTTCGGGAAGCTCGGGTGGCCCCCGTGCCTCTGCCAGCCCAAGGAGCAGGTCTGGTGGGTCTCTGGGATGGGAAGGGAGCTTCTGACCCGGTGTTCCGTGGCTCAGCAGCAAACCTTCTTCAGCTGTGCCTGGAGCTGCGCTTTTGGGATAACCTGCTCGGTGTCTGCTTTCTCTCTGGGGCCTAATAAAAACACGTTTTGCCATGGGAGAGAATTATTTACTCCCACCAGTGCTCCTGCTTGTTTCTGTCCCCCTGGGTCGCTTCTCGTTGCCTGCAGTAGATCAAACCAGCTGGTAGGTAAGAAGAGGGGCAAGATGGAAGCAGCTGGTTCCAGTTAACTCCCAATCTCTTCTGAGGCTCTTGGCAGCACAGGGAAGAGCTCAAATTTGAGGGGGTCTGGCTTGAAATGGTTGTGGTGGGATGGGAGCTACCAGCTGGGGTGTGCAACATAGAGGAGCTGGTCCTGGCCATAGCTTGCATCTCCAAGAGGTGACTTCAGAAAGGTAAGGTGGTTTGTGGAGGAAGGGGTTGTGGCTGTTGATGAAGTAAAGCTCTCCACAGCTGAGGTTGTCTGCTTTTAAAAGCTGCTAAATCTTCTGGCTTGCCCTTCCCTTCTTCCTGCTGATAACTGGGCTTTCCTGCAGCAGCTCGGCAGCCCTGCTGCTGGGAGGCGGTGGTGTGCTCTTGTGCTGGTTTGGCCCAGCCATAGTGGAACTGGGGTGGAAACCCTCTCTAGTTGCTTGCACGCCCTGTAGACACCGGGCTGGGAGCGCTGCCCGCTGAGCCCCGTAGCACCAGCGATGCCGGCCACGGCACGGGGGGTGCTTGGCGCCTGTCTCTGTCCCTGCCGGGAGCTTGGGGCAGCATCTTGAGGGGTGACTGGGGCCAGGAGCTGCCCCAGCAGCCCTGGCTGGTTGTCTGAGACCTTTACATTACACCTATGGCTGTGTTTTAGAAGTGCCTTTACGCTGGGATGTGAAGTTACTTCAGAATGGAGACTTCAGATTTACTTAAAGACTTTGAATAAGGGTTGGCGTTCTCGCGGCTTTTGCGTTCAGTGGTTCCCCCCACCAAAGGCTTTGAGCCTCGGATAAGCAGGATCCGTTCGGGAGGTGGGACTGCTGCGGGGAGTGAGGGAACGCATCTGTCAGGGAGGGCGTGCTGGGGGCTACCGAGCCTCGGGCCGGGGATGGGAGGCTTTCCTCCCTTCTTAAGCCACCACTGGGGAAATGGGCTGTACTTTTTCCTTAGATGTTGTAACGGGGTTTTGGCCTTGTGAGACCTCCTCCTCCTCCTCCTCCTCACTGCTGGTTTGCTGCCGACCGTTTGCTCCCACAGCCCTGTGCCCGCTGATGCTCCCGCAATGGTTTTCCTGAATTCTCACCTCTTTGGGCTTTCTTGTTGAAATGGCAGCGGGGATCGGCGATAACCAGCTCTGGTGACACGCTGGTGACAACCTCTTGAAAATATTTATGTTGTTTCCATGCCAACCTGTTCCAAGTGTATAAACCATCCCGCAAAGGCTTATCAAATCAGCAGCTGCTCAGCAGGCGTGGACTGGGGTGGTGCTGCCCGGGGGGCACAGCACCCAATGTCCCCTTTGTGCCCACATAACCCCGACCCTGTCATTTGTGTTGCTGCTGCCATTGGGAACCCAGCCGGTCACAGGCTTGTGCTGGCGAAAATTTGGCACGGCTGGTCTGCAGAGGCGCCGTGTCACCGCACGTTGCCACCTTGCCGTGCATCAGTAACCCTCTGGAGTCCATCTGTCGCTCTCCCAGGGCTAGTGGAGGATCACTCTTTGGCTTCCAACCTGCCCTGGGGCTGCCTGTGGGGCAGGACCTGGGCAGGAGCCATGGAGCTGCGTGGGCATCGGGGCAGAGCCCAGCGGGAACAAAGCATGCCCCTAATCACCCAGCAGGCTGTTAATTGCCTCCTATGTGCATCGTCTCAGCTCCTTCCATAGCACCAGTTGCTCAAGGGGTGTCTGAGCAGAATACACTGAGAAACCGGCTGTTGTATTAAATCCTGCTCCGGAGCTGCCCCAAGAGGAGCATCAGGAGAGAACGGGCCTGATCCCGGCCTCGCTAACAGCAATGCTCCCACTCGCTCAGGGGGGCTGCTGCAATTGTGTTTATCTCTATAAAAAAAAACCCTACATAAATATAACTGAAGCGAAACCCTCAGGCAGCCCTCGCAGCCGGTCTATTTAAATGCCTGTCACCAGAATTCCCACCCCTCCCACTTCCCCCTTGCTGGTTGTTATTGAACTCAGCGTTTGCCCGTATCCATGCACGAGGTTTCTGGGGCAGGATCCGTCCCCATCCGTGGATCTGCAGGGCTGTGCAGCGGCTGCCCGCAGGGTCTGGGGGTTTGCCACAGTATAAATAAATAACAGTGTTTTCTTGCCTTGTTTTTGGTGGCGTCACTCGTTGAGAATTCGAAGGCGAAACTAGTTGAAAATGAATATTTGTGATAAAGATCTGTGTGTCGTTATTGAAATTGTAGGTGATGACACATGCTTTGGGCAAAGCCGTGTCATTAGGAAAAGCCGATCAGCGCAACTCGTGGGTGGTGTGGGGGTGGCAGTGACAACTGCATGTGCTGAGAGGGACCTTCTGGGCTCTGCTTAGTGTTTCCAGCAGCACAGGCTGTACGATGGGCATCCCGGGGGGCTCCTCTAACTTACACCTGTACATGGGGACCCTGCCGGGGTCACGTTTCCAGCTCCTGGAGGCAGCAGTTTGAGCGCTGACTTGCCCAACAGTGAAAGATGGGGTCACATCTGCTTCAGTCACTGGTGGTGCCTGGGCACGGCAGGTGATGATGGAGGGCTTTGTCATGAAACAAACTGTGCTGGGCAGCAGGATGAAGGCGTCCTGGTGGCTGGGAGGAAGGAACAGTTTGAGCGTGTGCTGACTTGGGAGCTGGGCAGAAGGTCAGGAGGCTGTTCCTTAAGGAGACATTTAAGTGCCAGCTGCCCAAGAGGTCGCGTGAGGACAGCCAGAGCATTGTGATTCCCATCCGCTCTTCCTACGTGTGCGGGCACGCTGCCCACTGCCCAACTGCTCTCCTGACGCTGGCTTCAGCCTGGCCGGGCTGTAGAACGCCCTGGCAGAGACCGCAGCTGTGCGTCTGCTTTGGCCTCTGTATCTTGTACAAGTGATGTTCAGGGCTGCCAAGCTTCTACATCTCTTCATAGAACAACAATCTTGGAGCAGGAGATGCCCCCTGTGCCCCTGCCCTTACAGCTGCTTGAGAACTGCTGTGCAGACCTTGCCTCTGGGTGTAGCAGCTGTTGGGACGGCTCCGCGGGAGGTGTTTGGGGAAGTGGCTTCAAGAAATGTGGAAGCAGTGGGTGATTGTAGTGGGTAGGTTCCTCTGGAGGTGTCCTTCAAGTGGGAAGGAACCTCAGGAGGTGTCTAGACCAACCTGCTGCTCAAAGCAGGGTCAGCTCTGAGGTCAGACCAGGTAGTTCAGGGCTTCACTGAGCTTGCTCTTGAAAACTCGCAAGGGTGGAGGCTGCACATCTTCCTGGGCAACCTGCTCCACCACCCACAACGTCCTCCTTGTGGGGTAAAAAAATAAATCCCCTGATATCCAGGATTACACTGCCCCATGATTACATTCCCTGGCTTCTGGTGTCCATACGTTACAATCAGTTTATATAATTTCCAAACTTGGCACGTGGCGGCGGCGGGGGGGAGGGGTTTAGAAGTGGTGGTGGTGATGAGGGAGACCCTAAATCAATAGTGAGACACTTCTTGGCAGCAGGCTGCAAGAATCCATGCTGGATGGCTCTCCCAGGGACTCCCATAGGACTGCTGCAGCTCTCTGATAGATTGCTAAAGCCTTTCTTTTCTCAGCCCTGGAAAAAAACCTTTTTCCTCTCAACTTTGTGGAAAGGCAGGGCGAGACAAGGCCAGGAGAACACGTTGTTGTCAGTGTCACGGCAGGGTGGTCACCATCTGGTCCAGTGTTTCCTTCTGCTGGAGGGGAATTCAACGCTGCTGGCTCTGAGGGCTGAGACCTCACACGATTGGCTACTTGAAAAACCGGGCTTTGACAAAGCATAACACACGATGAGTCTTTTTGCTTCCTGGTATCAAAACCCCCAGCAGTGCACACAACTTGGTGTTTGAGGTTGTTTTTTTTTTTATTTTAATGTGTAAATCTGAGATTCTCGACGGGTTGTGGGAACTGGGTTATGGAAACAGGAAGCCCCTCTGGCTGCTGCTGAGGTTTCTCCATTACTGGCAGTCCACGGTGTCATCGCCACGCTGACATCAAGGCAACCAAAAACATCCTCTCCATTAATTTTTTTCTTTCTTCTCTTATGGCTACAAAGTCTGTTTTTTAGGAGGATATTTTCCCATAGACTGGACAACAAATGTCAGGTTGACCTAAGGATCGTTCTTTCCTCAATTTCCTTCGGGTTCCCTTTTCTCCAGCTAGCCGGGTACAAGTTGTTTCAAGCGCAATTAGACTATTATAAATCATCTTCTGCCCTCCTCCCACCCCCGCCCCCCCAACCTTCCACCAGGAGCCCATTCTCACGCATTGATACACACTGGGGTTTGTTTTGTCTGTCAGACTTTGTGCAATCCTCATACCTCTGCAGCTGACCAGCACAAAAGTGGTTACCAAACCTCACTGAGAAGGAATCTGCAGTCTCTCTCCCAGCAGTGTTTTGAAGAGGAATCAATCACCCAACCAAACCTCTCAGGTGCCTGGGCCTGCAGCTGTTCTGGGATGGGCTCATGGTAGGATGTAAGTTCAGGTTAGTGGAGATGACCTACTGCTGTCCACGCGGACAGGGCATGGACCTGTTGGCCTGCTCTGAGACCAGGTCATGGATCAGCTTGGAGAGTTTTGGTTTTTTGTTTTGTTTTGTTTTTTGTCCATCACAGTCGACGGTGGGGAAGTCCCTGACCATTTTCACTTCTGTTATCCATGGTGCAGCATCCGTGCCTGGCTGTACCTCCATGCCGTGGTGGCTTCTTGAGGGACTCTCTGCTGGGTTCCCCCACTGCTGCCTGGGCAAGTGGGTGGGAAAGCAATTTTCCTCTGCCCAAGCAGACATGGGCTACCAAAGCAGGCTCAGCCCATGGCTCCTGCCAGCACGCCGTTAAATATGGGGCCTCTTCTGTAACTCCACCCTGATCCCAGATGAGAGGAGAGGGTTACAAGAGAGAAAACTGAACTTAAAATGTGCCCAGGATCTTCTGGATACCGGAGGAGAAGATGCTGTCTCTGATTACTTGCGCACAAACACTCTCTTGGCCAATGCCTGGCTGAATATCCAAGGCCAGGCTGGATGGGGCTTGGAGCAACCTGGTCTAGTGGGAGGTGTCCCTGCCCAGGGCAGGGGGGTGGGAACGGGATGATGATCTTCAAGGTCCCTTCCAACTCTAACGATTCTACGATTATCTTAGTGGGTGAAAGTAAAAAGCCGCAGCCAACAGAGCTCACCAGGGAGCCAGTGTTCGTGGGGAGCAAAGCAAAGGAGGAGACGAATGAGTGAGAAGGAAAGGAGGAAGTCATTTAAGAAAAGTGAGAATTGGTTTCTTGGGAGGAGGAGGAGGAAGAAGGGAGGGTGAAAGGAGCAGGAACAGAAACGGGGCATCACAAGAAGCATTCAAGGGAATGCCCAGTGGGGGGAAAAACACAAATAGAAAGTGAGAAAGAGGAAACATAAGGAAATGGAAAGGAAGATGCCAATGGCAAGAAATCATCAACAGGCAGAAAAATAAGGGTGTGCAAACCCCGCAGAAATCCAGCCCTTGGGTGCGGTTACGAGTGCTCTGTCAGGAGTGGATGCTGCTGTGACACCAGGTGCTGCTTTACGTGTTCCCCTGTGCATTGGGGTCTCTCCCCTCCACCTGCCAGTGGGGTGATGTGCTGGGGGGGTGGTGTGTGGGGGTCTCATGGGGCCGGGCTGCCCTTGATGGTCTTGCAAGGACATCAGCGCTGCAAAGGGGCGGACAGTTGTCTTGTTCTTCTGGCATGTTCTAGCAAGTGTTTAATCGCTCTGTTGGGTGTTTTGCATTCAGAACCTGCTATGTGTCCCCTCCCAGGGGGTCTGGCCACTGGTAGGACCTGCTGCCCTGCGGCTCTTCTGGTGACCAGGGAACAATGGGCAGGAGTGTGGGGCTGTAAAACCCCACCACTGAGTGAGGGAGGGGAGGGCTCTCACAAGGACAGGTGATTTCCCTTTTTCTTTTTTTTTTTTTTTTTTTTTTTAATTTCCACTTAACTTTTGGCATCGTGTTAGAGGATGCAAATACGCCCTCAGCCCCTGAACGTGCATGCAGCTGCTGGAACCCTTTGTGCACACCGTTTCTGATGTGACCACTGGCTTTTATGGCCTTCTAATGAAGGGAGAGCTGTGTGTTTGGAAAGACTGGGCAGGACTCGGCAGACACGCTGTAAAGCATCTGTGGGTTTTGTCTAGTTTTTTTGGGGGTTTCTGAAAAATCTTACATTCTAGCCTGGATTTAAAAGCTAAAGAATTAAGTCAAATCAGAGCCACTTTACCTGGGTAAAGCCATGCTCTTGTCATCAAACCCTTTGTGAAAGCCAGTGCCTGTGGACTGCCGTGCCAGGGATCATGCTGCCCTTCTGCACACGGGGGCTTCCCATGGAGCTGAACAGGCTGCCCAGGAAAGTGGTGGAATCGCCATCCCCGGCGGTATTTAAAAGACGGTTGGACACGGTGCTTGGGAACATGGTTTAGTGGTGGTTTTGGCAGTGTTAGGTTAATGGCTGGACTCGATGATCTTAAAGGTCCCTTCCAACCTAGATGACTCTATGATGTGGGCTGCGGGCAGGGCAGGGCTGTGTTTCATGTGCCCAGCCAGTTTCTGAGCACTCTCATGCCAATAGCTTCTTGAAACAGTGGCTAAGCCCATAGGAGAGTGCTGGGCGACAGATCAACACTTCATGGGTTTATTGCTGCCGTGGGTGGAGATGCTGCACATACCCACCTCCTGCTCTTTGCTGCGAACGCCGAGCGGTTACCGGGGCTCTTGGGTGCTTTCCCCACATCAGGCTCGCCCACTACATCCCTGTCCTCGGGAGCTGGGCGATGTTGAAGTGGTGATGAGGGAGCAGAGCATCCCCCAACACGAGCTTATTGACTGCTGAGACCTGCCCAGCTCCGGCAGCGGTGGCCAGGAGCTCGTGCCTGCCCGTGCCATGGGCAGGGGGCAGGCGGCTCTGCTGGGGCTGCGCGGGGGGAGCTGGATGGAAAACACCCCCTGGGGACAGGACTGTGGCTCACAGGCTCTGTTTGGGGTTGGCTGGCAACAGGGTGCAACCAGGGCAAGGCTTGGACCTGATTTCTCATAATTTCCCTTAGTTCCACTTACGCTGATGCCGTCTGGCTCTTCCTGTGAAGAGGTTGGCAGAGAACCCGGGCTTGCCCCTTGTCGCATTTTGAGGAGTTTACATTAGTGAATTGCCTGAGCAATAGCTCATAAAAAAAGTCGTCTTTTCTGGTTCCCCCCCCGTAGAACACAAACAGAAATATTTTTATTTTTGTTCTCTTAGCAGCAGGGAATTAAAGGAAATCCAGTTTGGTAAAGCTCTAAATCCAGCACCCAAGTCATGGCGAGTTGCTTTGTGTTGTCCGAGCTGATCGCTCCTATTCTTTCCTCCTGGGGCTACTCCTGAAACAAAAGCATAAATGATTGCTTTGAAAAAGCTCTGTATTTCCTGTTACTTGGAAAATAAGCCTAAAAAACTCACTAGTGATGAGTGTGTGATCTGAGCATGAAGCCTGGCCAGCTGAGCCTCAAAGGAAGCCCCTGCCTGTGGGCTGGCTGCAGTTGACTCCTAACGAATAAAATATTAGCAGGGTTGTAACAGAAATAAGCCAGGCTGGGGTGGCACCCTCTCTGTTCCGCAGCTGTTCGGGATGCTCGGGGCTCCCCTTTCGTTAGCGTTCATCCTAAAAGAAGGCTCTCATGGGGCATGCTTGCCTTGGGGTTGGTTTTGGAGGGCCGGCTCCTGCTCCCCTTTCTGCCAGCAGCGAGGCTCCATGCAGGATGCTCTGGGATGCTCTGTGCCGGTGCTGGGCTGCCGCGCTCCCAAGGGGCTTCCTGGTGCCCCTGGAGCGAAGGCGAGGCAAAGTCTTGTTTGGGTGCGTTTTTGGTTTATTATCTTCATTTCCCCCTCACCCCTAGCCGATCCTATAAAATAACAGAGCAGTATAAAAACTGAGGCTGTAGGTCTTCCAAAAGCAGTCACTGCTTCCCCCTGCACATCCACCGCTGCTTTTACAACACCCGCTCGGTGTGAAACGTCAGCCCTCCTTCACGTGTTGAGCGAGACGTGCTGAGATGCATCCAAAACCACACGAAAAACATGCACCAGGTCTGTAAAAGCAGCGGAATGAAGGAGTCGCTCAACTCTCTGGTTCCCACCAGGGGCTGCAGTGGGGAGGTGGCCCCGGTTGACCCTGGGCAAAGCACATACCGGCAGCACGCGTGGATTCCCACCCTGGCAGCATTGAGGGTCCATTGAGGATCCCTCCACTGAGGGTCCGAGGTTTTTCCTGCAGCCTGGCACAGCACCCCAACCCAGCGAGTGGCAAATTTGCCTGTGGGACACGCAGGTATCTCTGTTACTACTTTTTTTTTTTCTTTTTTTTTTTTTTTTGGAAGGCCAGGCCTTCTGCAAGAGGAAATGGAAACCATGAAGCCACGGCCTGGAGAGGTTTCTGCTAATGTTTTTCCGTAGAGTGAAACTGGAAACGACTTTTTAGAAAAATATAGGGTGATTTGCCAAAGTATTTTTGTTCTGCAAAAATACCTCATCGTAATCAACAGCATCCTTGCTACGGAGCAAAAATAAGCGCATCGCTAAGGATGAGCTGATGTTTATTCCTCCTTGCATAGCAATAGGAAGCTGAGTGGCTTCCACACAAATCCAGAGAATTTCGTTGGCGTTACTACAGGCGTCTCTCGCTTAGCAGAGCACTACAGGTGCAATGAGTACAGGAAAGGGCTGGGCACTGTTTAATCGTGAGTATTTACGGGGGCAGCTGCTTGCGGCAGTGCTGGGGGTGGGTCCCCGTGCTGGTTTGATGGCCAGGGAACAGCTGATTCCCAGAGCCTGTCCAGCACAGCCTTCAGCAATCTCATCACATCATGGTTGTTCCTCCCCGCTTCCTTACCTGGAAGATGGCTTCAGGCTTGTACCGAGCCTTCACTTGGCAGCGTGCTGTCTGGGTCACAACTCTTCCCTGCTCCGGAGCAGTAAGAGAATGCTTCGCGGATCATACAAAGCCCTCTGTGCCTGTCCTGAGGCAGGATTCACGTCTGAATTCACCCTGATTAAACTCAGTCCAGCACATTTCTGAAATCCTTCAGAGCTGGGCAATGCAGAAGCCTCCTGAACGCCCGAGCCTGACGATGAGCCTGACTTTTCTTTGCTGAAAGGTAAACCTGTTATTACGCGTCCTTCCCCCAGCAGCCACAGGCGGTTTGTACCCTTCCCTCTGCACCAGCTTCTTACATACTTCGAGAGTGCTGTCATCCCGTGCCTCTGGCTTATCTGCCACCACCTAACCAAACTGGGGGCTCCCCCAGGCCATGCTCATCCATCCTCCTTTGGGGTCTTCCTGCCCCAAACCGGGCTGTGCCTTTGGTCGCGGCCGGTGCCTTCGGTCACATCCTTCTGCAGCACTTATACAGAACCAGGCTGATATTTGCTATTCGGGGTTTGGTTTTTTGGGTTTTTTTTTGTTTGTTTGTTTGCTTTTTGTTTTTGGTGAAAGCTGCCACTATCAACTCAATCGCACAGGAACCCCACAAGCCGGATCTCTGTGGTGCTTGGAGACAAGGCAGGCTCAGGCACATGGGCCACCACACCTGGGGGGGGCATCTGCTCACCCAGAGCTGTGCTTCAAATGTGTAGTGAATTTAAATTTAATAAGTGTCCTTACTAATTAAATATCAACAGGCTATTAAAACCAGCTTTATTGGAGATTAGCAGGTGAGAAGGAGTGATGTTGCCATTTAAATAAACTAGGGCTGCTTGGGTTGTGGTTTTTTGTCCTGTTTTTCGTTGGGTTTGGATTGGTTTTGGGTTTTTGGTTTTTTTCTTTAAAGCTCGTTTGGCCCATACGGGCTCTGCTAAAGACATATGCCCTCGTGGCTCTGCCTTTTCCTTGCTTTCCCCCCGCCAGAGTTCAGCACTGGAAGGATGGCGTGTCTCCCTGAGACCCCTGCCCTGCTCGTGGACACGTCCCTCAGCACCGGGCAGCCTTTGCATCCAATCCATCCAGGAAACCTGACATCCAGGAAAGGGCTGGAGATGAGGTGTTGAGGGTGCTGCCAGCCACGAGCACACCCTGCTCCACCACCCTCTCTCCATCCCAATCTCATCCAGGGTTTAGCCCAACGCACACAAACGGCCTCTGAGGCTTTCTTCCTTCCATGGACGGCTCACACACACACATCCACCCACCAGCAATCCAGGTCTGCCTTCAAACCCCATCTGCAAATTGTCTCTGCAAGACATAGATGTGCATTTAGGTGGAATTGGGCTTTGAGCGGCCTGGGCTAGTGGAAGGTGTACCTGTCTGTGGAAGGGGGGTTGGAACTGGATGGTCTTTAAGGTCCCTTCCAACTCTAATCATCCTGTGATTTAATCCACTGCAGCAGGACGAGAGCCCCGCCAGCCCCGAGGAAACGCTCTGCCCCATAATAGCTCTCCTGCAGATTGCACCCTGCGCCTTGTTTACTCTTCTATAAATAGCTCCTGTTGAACACTGCTCACAGAGCAAAACCCAAAGGGGGTATTGCCAAAGAGCTGTCAAAACAGTTCCCAAATTGAAATATATGTATATGAAGTAGTTCTGCTGCCAGTCCCCTTAAATTACAGCTTCCACACCTGCAATTTTTTGGTAAATATTCTAATGCATTTCTTTACGCAGGGGCGTTAGAGCAGCAAAACCTGCCTTAGCACTCTGTACAGACGTTTTGTTCTCATCTTGGCTTGCACATCCAAAGTACTCCATGGAAGCCGTCCCTGGCCTCAGCACCCAGTGCCCTGTACGAACGGCTGTGCTGGATGGTGGCAGGGGTCCCGCTGGGGCTGTTTTCTGCCCCCACCAGCAGATGTTCAGAGGAGGGTGGAAGGACACAGAAGAGTATAAAACCTTCTTGAAACAGGTCCTGTCTAGTGAAGGAGCTCTGTGTCTTCCGTGGTCTGTTATGGCTCGCCTTCCTGTGGCCTAAATGGCAGCCACGAGGACTGTGCACCTTTGCTGGTGGCAGAAAGCGGGGCAGTGCGGGGTCTCACCGGTCCCTGAGCATCCTCTGTCCATGCAGGTGTAGGCGGCCAAAGTACAGCAAGCTTTGACACTGGGCACCTTGCTTCTCTTGCGCTGTTCTTTTTTTTGAATGATGCAGTTTTCTCCTGGGTTTCCTCATGGAAAACCACGGGAAGCAGCTTGCTAGCAGGCAGGCTCCATCGATTTCCTGCAGAACCCTGTCAAACCCTCTCTGCAGGGATTTTCCCTCTCTGCTCCGTGTCAGATATGCTGGGCTATATGACTCCGTGCACGTTTCTATCCCTCTCCTCCTTCACAGTTTTCCAGCTTTTATAGTATCTCAACTATGGGAAATAAAAGGCTGACTGTCTTATTTGATTGAAAAAAAACTGATTCTGGCTTTTTCAGGTGGCTGAATAGCCAGAATCTGTGACGGTGCCTCCCCCTCCCACCAGCCACCAGTTCAGCCGTCCACAAACTTTTTACAGTAACTTGCCTGCTTAATCAAAAGAGTTGTTTGCTTCTTGGAGCAAGTGGCTCAGGGGACGCGCAGTGCCCTTTCAAGCGTAACTCTCCTCGTTCAAGGGAACACTTGCAGAAGAAAGGATAGATTTTTGAATTACGAGAGTCACAGTGATGGGGCCAGGTTTTGCCCACTGTGTTCATGTGAGCAGCCGCAACGCAATGGAAGTGCCGTGATACGTGTGATTGATGGGTGGTTTTGGATTAGTTGGAGGGAGGGAGCCAGTACGCAACATTTAAAGCTAACAGGGCCTAAACTGGCTTTGATAAAAACATCACAGTCCAGCAATGCTGTGCGGACTGCTCCAAAGCCACTCTGTGTTTTGCGGCTGGGCTGGGAAAGGTGCGAGTATACAGCCTCCCGAACGCCGCAGCCGTGCAGGACAAACCCTCACAAACGTGCTGGTAGGTTTACAGGATCCCTTGAGGCCACCCCGTGGGGCCGTGATCAGGCTTGGCAGCCACTCCGAAGGGCAGAAACAATGTTAAGCACCGATTCTCGCGGCTGGAGAAGTAAGAAATACGAACTCAGGCCAGAGAGCGGGGAGCTCGTCTCCTGGTGCCACGCTCTGCCCTGCGCTGGAGAGCAGCAGAGTCAGCGTGCTCGGTGGTGACAGGGCTGAGGAGAACAAGAGCAATGGCTCTGCCTCCAGGAAAGAAAAGCAGTTCATTTGCCGCCTTCTTCAGCAGAGCCTGAGCGCTCTGATGAAATATCCGTGCAGAAGCTAGGCTGGGAGCTTTTACCTGACGAGCGTGGCTCTGCAGGGTGCTGGCTGTTCCCTGTGTGATGGGTGTGCTCCTGCCCACATGCGGTTTCGCTCCTCCGATGTCCAGAGAAACCCGAGTTCCTGGGACTGCACTGCTTGGGCTGCGCTGCCCAGCGCAAGAGACTCCGCTTTGCTGGTCCTCCTTGTTCCAGCCAGAAATGGCCGGAGGGAAGGAAGAGGTATAGCTGGAAAAGGAGCAGGGAGCAAAGCTGCCTTGACACAAGGTCAACGCATGGGGTAGGACGTGGGCTCCCCAGCGCTGTCCCAGGCAGCTGGGATGTGCTCTGCAAATCTCTTTATCATTAGCTCTTCTCTTTTTTGCTCCAAAGACTGTTCTTCGTGATGAAAGGCCTTTCACAATCCTCAGCTTTTGCAAAGACGCCGCATCCCTCCCAGCACCTGCTGTGGCTTTGCCTACATGGACATCGTGGGGTGCAGTCTCCCAGTTCGGGTCTGTCTGGGCAGGTCAGATGTGCCTGGGATAAGGCTTATAGTTCCCTGTGACCCTTCTCATTTAAAAGCAACACAGCCCTGTTGATGCTGCTAACCTTTAGTAGCAAATCCCCTTCTATAATGGCCCTCCCAGTGGGCACAGCACAATGTGGGGTAGCTGCGCTCCCATCTGCAAGATTATTCCCACCAGAGCTGCTTGCCAGCTCTCTGCTTCCAGTCCCTGGGCTCTTCTGGCCTGACTTGCGTACATCATGCAATTATTGTGTATATCATGAGTTCGTTTAGTGCATCTGCTAAGTCATTTCTGCCTGTGGTAAATACAGCATGTCTCCATCCACCAGACTATCACCAGCCCCTCAAACCTCGCTGTATCCAAGCTGCAGGAGATCTGGTAAGGAAGATGGAAAACAGAGGTCCAGAGAGCATAAATAGCTTCTTACATGATCATATGTATTTCTTGACCAGAACAAGAGATCAAACTCCATTGTTAAATTAGCATCCTCATCAGTGGACTGTCCTGCCCTCTGTGGGGCTGTGGATACTCAATACTTGGAAGAATTCAATCCCAGATTTTGGATCTGGAAGAGAAATATGTGACTATAGTCCCTCAATAGAGATGGCTGTTGTCACGCCTTTCTAGGCTAGAATTCTGTGACCTACTCCTTATTTTCCTTTTGGTCATTGGGGCAATTTCTTTACGGACCCGTGCAAATGGACTCTTCCTTCCCTGTCCCCTCTATAGCTGATTCCTGTTTGGAAGATAAGTCACCCCAAAAAAGGCTCTGGGATAGGAACGTAATGGCTGGCTGTTGGTGTCTGGAGCTCTTGTACTGCCAATGGTAGAGTCTTGACTTGAGCTTTCACTGAACTTGCAGAACTTGCCCACATGGCCAGACCTTGGTGTACAGGTCACCTCGGTTCTCAGCAGCATCTCTGCTCATTGCCCACCAGTGAAATTCTTACTTCTCTTTTCTAAAAAGAGCATTCTTACTGTCCCTACAGATGTTCAAGGAGCACCAGAAATATACTCCTTGTTGGACAATACTTATTTGCCTTCATCCAAATGACAGAAAAACCTCCAAACCCTGGTGGCTCAGAAAGAGGGAGCAGTGCCAATACCTCCATGAAGAGCCATTCTGGAGCTGCTGTCCTCTTGCATGAACTTATATGTGTAGTAAAATTTCTCAAGAAAACAGCCTGAAGGAAGAGTATCTGGGCTTGTGGTACCTAAATGTGAGAGTGTAGCATCAGTCTCGTGCCAGAAAATTGGTAATCTGATGTACTGACACTACTGATAGCAAGATGGATTCCCGCCTGCCAAAAATAACTTCAGAAAGCTAAAATCACGGTAAAACAAGATTAGCATGAACTGCATACCTTCACAGACCCTGTGTGCTCGCCCATGTGAGTAGTAGGCCACTGGAAACAAGGCTTTGTAGCAAACACGGGGGAAGAGCTCTTGGCCAGACTGTCGGTCATTCTTTGGTGCTTGTTACCTGCAGCTTTGGTTATGACTGATCCTATCACAGCCATAAAGAAGCAGTAGCAGCAACTTTATCGGCACTAAGAAAGGGTATCTCTCAGGGAGCAGAGAGAGGAGGCGCGTACCCCCAGAAATCCAGATCTAGCCTCAAAACCTAAAGCGTTCACCAAACTTAGGACCTTCAGTTCTGGAGCTACTTTGTACGGCGATAGGCTGGTTTGCTTTAGGAGCTGGGGTGCAGGGTAAGAATTTAAACAGCTGTGATAATGTTGTGGATCAGGCCTATGTTTGTAAGGCATTTTATGTTCTTCCCTTCATGGAAAAAGTAAAGCCCGATATTTAAATGCAATGATATTTCGATACTATAGACTTACAGGATTTCTTTTGTTTTGCGTGCCAAGACAAACCATGTACAGATGTGTAAGAACCAGGATCTCCTTCATAAAAATCCTCAATAACTAAGTTTTATACAAGAGTTCATACTGTTGCCCACCAGGACAGGTTTTTATTGAAAATACCATCACAGAAAGCCTGTCATGCCAGGTCGTACGAAGGACTGGGTAAGGAAATTTTGCAGTAAATACCACTATGGAATCAAATTGCTGTTTGTTTCCCATGAACTCAATATTTGCGTAGTCGGACTAAATGGCTTTAATTTCCACTTGGATGTTAACAACGAGGCCAACACACCAACTGACGCCTTTTCCAGATAATCTCTAGCTGTGATCTGCTGAAGTCAGAAGGCTCCTGCTGACGGACATGTTTCAGGTGCTTTCTCTCTCATTCCTAAACATTTTCCAGAGCATTAAGCATGTGAAGCAGATTTTAGAAACATTCAATAAAACCACAGAAGTGTTTATAGGAGTCTACATTTTTACTGCATTCTGGAGGCCATTATAATACACAAAACTGAATAATTATTGCAAGCAGCATACCAGTTAAATGAGGAATATTGTTTTGCATTAGAAGCACACCATGTGTCCTAGCCCAGCTTGCTGGCCGGTCCCTAGCATCAGTTGGCCATGACAAGGCATTCAATGCTTGCAACAGTCAGAAGAGCAGCACTGCTGGCGACATGCCTCCATAACGGTGACCAGCTCTGCCTATCAAACGTTGCTGCTGGGTTTTCATCACCTCAGATCTTCAGTATAAGTCCTATAAAATGCTGAGACAGCCGAATATGCAGCGAGCCATGGAGTGAACTCCACTTAACCTCCCTTGGTCGCTCACTGCCACGTCTGACCTCTGCGCTGGAGGTGCTCCGGGGTGAGAAGGCGAATTCTTCCTATGGCCCTGCTCTAATACAGGACCTCTTTGTGAACAAGCTATTGGGGGGGGACAGGTTTAATTTACTGCTCGAGTTGTGAAATAATTTTTAGAAGTATTGGAGATTTCTTGCTCTGTTGCCATGTGATATTTATGTGGCTTGACAAAATTTCTCAAGCGTGTGGGCGGTGCGTGCTGGGACACCGAATGTTGCACGGGGCAGGTGTTAATTAGCAGCGCTGTCAGGTCCTATATCAGCACCCAAATGGCTGATTGAAAGGAAAAAACGGCTGAAGACAGGTGGTTGATGTTGCTCATTCGTAACTGGTGGTGCTTCTGGGAACGAGTTGTTCCAGCGTTATCTCCTGCCCGGGCACAGCGCAGGCAGGCACGGGATGGTGGCAGCTCCTCCCTGGGGGGGACACAGCCCTGTCCCCTCCCCATGCTCAGCACCGAGGTTTGCACCAGCTGGGGAGGGGTTGTGAAACTTGGCTCACTGGTGATTTATGTGTCTCTTGTTCTTCAAAAGGGGTTTCCACCTGAAACACAAGCGGTGGAAAGTCCTCTCAGTCATTGCAGTGGCTTTATGTAAATAAAAGCTGTACCTGTATTCTGAACAGCTGTATTCCAGTGGCTAGGGCTGCGTTGGGTGAGCCCTGCACACCTCAACATGTGTGTAATGGAGAGGATTGCCTCCTCTTCCCCTTGCATATACAGCCTCCCCAACCTCAGATTGCTCTCACTGCCTTTCTTTGAGCATCTTCTGGTTTCGCTTGCTCTCAGAGAAGAAGCTGAACCTACCTGCACACCCCTCTTAGAAGGTGTGTGGTCTGGTGCCCCTCTGCCCAGGCTGCTGGTGACAAGGTGTGGGACGTGGGTGGTGGTGGCTGACCCAGCCCAGCCGCTCAGGCCCAGGTTCCTCAAGGAGCAACATGCCCTCAGGCCTCCTCACTGTTGGGGCAAGAAGGCATCAAGGGGCTGCAAGAGCCAGAGCCGCGGCTCACGCTTCAGGCTCACTCAACACCATGCAGAGTTCATCTGCCCTCCCCAGATGTCTCTGTTTCTGCTCACGGAGGTTGTTACAACATGAGAACTCGGCATGTGAGTCGTTCAGATTGTTCCTTCTGATACGCTGGGTCTTGCCTGTGTCTTCCCTGCGCTTCATGTGCTGGGCTATTGCTCAACAAGCTCCTCTGCCGAAGTCCTGCTGAGCTCCGGCTGAATCGCTTGTGGTAGAATTTGCTGCCTTGCTCTTCACTTCTTCGAGGTTGAGCCTTAACAGAAGTGCGAGGAAACGCTGTCCTTAGGCTGGCTGCTCTTTCCCTCTCTCTCACGCACGCAGCACTTATTTGGCAGCCAGGCTTTGCCTCTCCCCTCCAGCCGGAGTGCTTTGCTGAGAGCCTCTCACAAGGGGCTGTATCAAAAGCTGCAAGAGCTCTTGATAAATTGCTTTTCACTGATAACACTTCAACAGTGCTGTAACAGCTGAAGCAAGCACGACTAGGTTCACAAATGCGGCAATAGGTTGTTCTTAGCCATTAACTCCACTTGCAATGTTGCCTGCTGTCCCGAGCCTAAACTGGGTGACAGACTGGGGCAGGATTACAGCCAATGTCGAATGCAAACCCTGGGGACAAGGGTGATAAGGTCCAAGCGAGGGCCGGGGAAGCTGAGCCCCCCCACGGAGTTGCTCAGTCCCACAGCCCAGGAGTGCTCTGGCGTCTCAGCTGAGGGGCTGGGAGCATGGGGAGGCGCCGAGGAGCACGGCTGTGGCTGCGAGACGCCTTGGTGCCTCTAATGACTGGAATTCTCACCACCTCCAACCTCTCCCTGCAACGGGCAGCTCCAGGATGCAAATACGGAACATGCAGTAGTATGTTGTCCTCATTTGAGTGACACACGATTAATTTCTCTTTCAGTAATTTCACTTTTCAGTAAGTTCTCCTACAATGCTTGTGAAAACAGCAGTTTTAGAAGACTCTGGTGTCTGAATTTGTGAAAATATTCACTTTACAGCCAGCTATGGTGTGTGGGTTTCAAGGTTTCAGTGTTTTTGAGCTTGCCAGGCACAGAGATGAGGAGGAGCGAGACCCGGGCGCTTGACCCAAGCTGCCAACAGGATTGTTTCATACCATGAACGTCACATTCGATGTAAATGCGAAAGCTTGCTGATGGGTGTGATGCTGGGAACTCCTTGCCCCGGTGCTGGAGCCCTGAGCCCTTCCCTTCCTCCCAAAGCCACAGCGCTGACAGTGTCCCACGTTTGCTGTCCCTGCTGGGAGCACACAGCTTCTGATGATGGAACGGGCTGAGTATGATCCTTGTGTATTTTATATTGGTATTGGGATCAATCTTTAGTATTATTAATTTTAATTATTTAGTCTTATTCTATTAAATCTGTCTACATTTCAACCCCTGGGTTTCCTTGTCTTTTCCCGATTCCCCTTCCCGGGTGGACAGGGGTCATCGGGTGATAGAAGAATTGTCTAAATGACAAGAAATTGTTGTGGGTTCCTCAAACCATAACATATGTCTACCTGGCTCTGATGGATGCAGCATTAAAATACCACACTCCTGCTTCAGCTACAAGCTTGGCAGCTTCTCCAGCCTGGCTTGGAAGTGCAAGACAAGGATCAGCTTCTCCCATGAGCTCCGTGTTCCTTAGGCTTGTGTTGCAAACATCTGGCAAGCTTTTGTTTGTTTGGTTTTCCGCACTTGCACGCATTTTAGTCATTTCTGCCATGCTCTTGAACGTGCTGCTGTGGACGCTGCTGGGGAAGCCACGGTGCTCTGCAGGAAATGCGTCTAGCCAGTGCAAATCCGTGCTTGCTTTGGGAGGGAAGTCGGGAAGAAAGAATATTTGCCCTGTGGCATCAATTTCCTGTCTAGCGTTCTCCAAAAAGCAGCTGGAAAACACCCAGCAACACAGATGTATATGTGTGGGCCTGGCACCCTCCTGGCAGGGGTGAGAAAGAAAGCCTTTGGTCTTTCCCTCTGCTTGTCATAGATCTGCTTCCTTAGCCCTAGCCGCTGTCCCCCTCCAAAATTCCCCAAATCATCACTTTGCTGGAGAGCTCCTCTCCTCCAGAAATAGGAATTCAGTATTCAATTTCATGTACCATATGGGCCCATGTGGAAAAATGCAGATTCTGCCCCGAGAGACAGAGTGATGCAATCGCCTGGGTCGGTAAGATGTGTGCGAGGGAGGCTGGCTGCGTGACAGCGCTGGGGGCAGCCGCACGGCCGGCGGCTCCTCTGCCAGCGCTTCAAATGCCTCACTCAGCTCGTCAGGACACCTCCAAACTACTTGACCTTTTTAACGATAGGGAATTTTAACGATTTCCTTTATGAGTCCGACGTGTGGTAATTCAGCACCATGTCCACTGCTGACATCCTTCAGTAGGAGCCGGTGGGATTAAAGGGCAGAGGAATATAATTCATTAGTGGTAGGGAATTGCCTCTTGTTGCTGTGTAGTCTCAATAACAACAAAAAAAAACCCCAAACAGCTCAGAACTGATTGATTTTAAATGTGCCTTACTTAAGAATGAAATGTTGTGGATTTCATGTCAATGGCTTTTAATGGCTCAAGTTTTGCATGTATCACGAGTATAGAATGAGCTGCTTTAGCAGGCAGCTGCAATGTGGGGGGACCTCGCCGGGCAGCGAGCACAGACCTGGTGCCTCCTGCATGGCATGAGAAGACCCGTCTGTGTGCTCTGCTCTCCAGGAGAGCTCTCAGCACATGCTGAGTCCACCTTCCCAATGGGACGCTGGGTTATTGCCACTCCGTTTACTGTTTCAGTAGGCAGCATCTGAATTCTGGTCTATTAAATGATGCTGCTGGCACACAAGGTTTCTAATGAAACACTGCCTTGCCTTGGCCCTCGCAGATCAGAGAAGTATTGGGCACTTCCCAGGCATTTCTCATGCCCCTCTGATGGTGAAGAGCAGAAGGACATTGTCTCTCCCAGCTCCTTCCCATACAGGCAAACATCAGCTAATGAAAGCTCGCTTCTTAATGTGACCTGAAACAGAACTTCTCAGTCCATGTTTTCGCTTTTCTTCTCATGAAACTTATTCAAGAAAGACTTTCTTTGTCACTTCGCAAACTGTTTGCAGTTATTTGTTCTGGTTATGGAAATACTTTATTTGAATAGTTATGGGAAAAAAAATGCAGCCTACGGCTTGGTTCAGCTCCAGTCACCTCCCAGCAGCACTGATGCTGCTCTGGCTGGGTCTGGAGCACTGGTTAGATCTCCTCTAGGTGAAAATCAACAGGCTGAGAGAGCTGGGGTTGTTCAGCCTGGAGAAGAGAAGGCTCCGGGGAGAACTTATTGTGGCCTTTCAGTACCTAAAGAGGGCCTACAGGAAAGATGGGGAGGGACTCTTGATCAGGGAGCTGAGCAATAGGAGGAGCGGTAATGGCTTTAAACTAAAAAGAGGGAAGATTTAGACTAGATATAAGGAAGAGATTTTTTACAATAAGGGTGGTGAGGCACTGGCCCAGGTTGCCCAGAGAGGTGGTAGATGCCCCATTCCTGGAAGCATTCCAGGTCAGGTTGGAAGGGGCTCTGAGCAACCTGGTCTAGTTGAAGATGTCCCTGCTCATGGCAGGGGAGGACAGACAGGACTATAAGGCCTTTAAAGGTCCCTTCCAACCCAAACTATTGTACGATTCCATGACCTGTCCCTTTTGAGTAGAGGGAAAGGGAGGCTGCAAGGTCCTGTGAAGGTTCCATGTTCACCCAGCAGTAAGGTCTCAGCTGCTGTTTGGTCCTACAGCCATACACACAAGGTCACTGCTGTCATGTTTGTGGTGAAGGGACAATAATAACAGCACGGCAGCAGTTCTTCTTGAGGAGGATGGACAGGAAAGACCATGAAGGCCGTCTTGGGAAGGAGTAAGAACTGAAAAGAGTCGTATTACGGTAACAGCCAGAGGTTGGCGAGCCTGCAGCGGAAGGCAGAGTGCAAAGCAGTCGGATGATCTTTGCCCTAAGAGGCTCAGAGTCCAGCTGAGGGCAGCCGGTGCAGAGGGAAGAGCACTCGATGGACGTGTGAGCACGGGGGGAGGATTAGCTGGGTAACAGCAACAGATTGCACAGATTAGCTGCACTGGCAGCACAAGGCTATGGGGGCACTGGGGGGGAACACCGCGTCCGCAAGGAGACTTTCTGATAGCTCTTGACATTGCTCTCCATCCTCTCTCGCCCTCGAGCAGCCCTGACCGTAGCTGGCCACCTTGGCCTGCACGTGAAGCAATGGGTGCCAAGACTGCAAGAGTCCCAGCGCCCTCCAGCATCTTATATCGTTAGCTGAGATTTTTTTTTTTAATTTCATTAGTTGTGTAGATCTGAGTCAGAAATGTATTTAAATCTTATTTACAGTTCAAATACATGCTGGAAGTTAAGCAGATGATAAGTGCTTCCCTAAATGCTAGTAGTGGGCTTGGGTTTTATTCTTCTTTTTGTATGAAATAGTGCGCTGTCATAGCATAAATAATGCAACTGAATTTATTTAGCAATCTTTTTGTCTGCAACATGTCTCGTGGCTTTTGAGAAGAGCAAAGCAAAAATAGCTACAGCTATTGTACTAAATAAGGCTGTCATCAACACCAACTGAGAAACAGGGGATCACTACCTGGCTGGACAAATAAGTAGATATTTTTTTCTGTCTTCTAGGGTACATTTTCTTTTTGCTGTGCCTCTGTAAGGCCAATTAACATTAATGGGAGTTGTATATACACACCCAGCAGAGAACAGACCCTTACAGGAGGACCTCATTAGCTCTTTCTGACTGTGGCTTTCATTCTGAGTTGCTAAATTTTATGGATTAGCAGGAATGCTAAAAAATATGGAAAAGCAATCCTGGATATTGCCATACCAAAGTGCTTACTTAATGAATTTTAACAAGTCAGGTTTGAGAATGAATTGGTAGGTTCATGTATAACTAGACCTCTGGAAAAACTATACAAAGGCAATCTGATCAGCCAGCTGTATAAATATCCCACTGCATGGTCCTGACCTCTTCCACTCAGACAGTATAATTCCCTGAGAAACTCTGTTTCCAAGGGAAGAACACTAGAAATTCTCATAAACTTTGCTTTCCCAACCTGCCAAAGAAGAGGCGTTTGCAAAGGGAGTCACGCACAGGAGAAGGCTCAGAGGATCTCCTTGGGACAATAATGCTACAAGGATTGCTCATCTCCAGGGACAACGCTGTGTGTCCCAACCATCCTCCTTCCTTGAGCAAACTGAGCTGATATTTTTAAGGACAGTGTATTTAAGACAACTGTGAGAAACCTGCAGCCCCTGACATCATTTCTCTGGCCTAGGGATGCTTGATTCTTCCCACATTATGGTGGGATAATATTAGAAGTGTTTGCACGTGTGGTTTCCCAATGGTATTTGAAGGGCCCTCAGCAAGGAAAGATTCTTCCCTGTTTCTTCTTCTTCCTGTGGGTTTGAGGGAATGTAACCGCAAGAGGAGGCAGGTTCAGCAGTGAAGATGTTTCTCATCCCTTACCATACACGCCCTGCGCCCTGGAGTGAGGGGCTTGGGTTGTACCGGAACAGCACTACATGTCAAACAGTGAAGCATCTGAATTCAACATGTATCCCTGTTGATTAATTATCAGGATGATGGGAAAAAATGAGCAGTTGAAAAGGAATGACAGAACTGTGATAAAGCATGCGGAGGCTGGGAAATCACCCTCCTTTTTAAAGAAGCAAGCTTTGAAAATCTTAAACAAATGTAAGATTTAAACAGAAAAATGTCCCTGTGCAGCAGCAATTGTTTCACCCAGCTGGAATCCCACCACAAACCCTGCCTCCCATTGCTGCTCACCTTCTGCTACGTGATGCCTTCCTGCCGTCCCCTCGCAGAACCCCTGCTTACAGAAGGTGATTGCTGGGGTACCTGAGGTAGTACACAGCCCTGCTAAATCCAACTCATTACTTTTGTAAAATGAAAGCAAGCTGGCATTTGGGGGAAATTCTCAAAGGCTCAGGACCATCCGGATACTCTCCTTCCTTCCCTACAGTCATCCTCAAAAGTATTTCTGTTCTTTTCTGCTCCTCGGTGGAACGTTTTTTCATTCTTAAATTGATGGTTTGTCCTTTGCGATGTTTCTGTGTGAGGATTTATGTGTCCTCCAATGAGGCACATAAATAAAAAGCTGGATTCTGAAAGCCATGTGGCCTGGATCACGGATCTCTGAATTGCTGTGATTTTTCTCCTGACTGCTCACCCTGAGCGCCCACTTATCTCCACCTGCATCTCAGCTCTGCACCAGGCAGGCCTCACGGAGCCAGGCTCACTGCAGGACAGGACCTCATTCAGCGTGCTTCCTCCAAACAGCGCACAGACTGGACACTGGCTCTGGGGGAACTGCACTGATTTCACTAATTTGCTTTTGAAACCCAGTTACCTTAAATTGCGCCATGCCCTGGCTGGGGCTTACTTGCGTTTGCACCTGCAGTGCGCTGATTTAGGTCAGGAAAAGCTCTAACTGAGGTGTCAGCTGGTGCCAAGTGTAAGGGCTGGGTGCAGGGATGCCCAGAGAGGTGGGAGACAGTGAAGCCTACAAATACATTTGGGTATAGTGGAAGAGAAGAGTTAGACCTCCAGGAGAAACTCTGAGCGGCAGGACGGGGAACCCGTGAGAAAACCCAGTGAAGAAGAGACTTGGGGTGTCTTCTTTCTCCTCAGACTGTCTGTGGCCCATCAGTCCTCCCCCTGCCTGTTCTCACTTCCCAAGTCAGTGGAAAGTGGCGCCGTCTACCTCGCCATTTATCAAGGACAGAACTGCAGCAGAAACCATGCCGATCAGGGAGAAGAGGCTCCTGCAGCCACCCGACACGAGCCACCTGGCTATTTTGATATTCTCATCTCGGCTTTCAGTCCCCGTTACATTGAAATTAGCTCTTGAGGTTAAATCTTCTTGCTTTCAGAAAAACATGCAAGCAAAAAGACAAGGTTTTCTTTTTCGTTTTTATTGTTGTTTCCAGTCCAGCTCTTTAACGCTATTTTTAGTAGCCTGGGTTTTAATGCTGTGGAGTGAATTGCTGGGATTTCCCTTCGCTAACATAAAATAGACGATCTGCACTTTGGTATTAGCAGTCAGCCAGGAAATCCTTGCCTGGTGCCAAAAATGGGCCTTCTTTCATAAATCTGTGTTTGTTTTAATTTCCTTTTGCAGCAATGACACGCCAGATCAGCTGCGTTGGTTTCTTGACATATTATGTAGTGCCATGTTACATGACAGGCTTAACTGGAAATGAGAGACCAGATTTGTCTTTATTTGATTCACTGATGATACACACAGCTGGGAAATGCTGGTTTGCAAGAAATCAGGGAAAGGACTATTTCTCATCTCTGTAAAGAAGAACTGGCAGAAGGCAGTTGTTCTACAGGGAGCTTTAAATGTTTGAAAACATACAGGATGAATCCTGTATGTCTAATTGCCTTTAACAGCATGACAGGATTGTCTTTTAGTGATCATGCATTTATTACAAGGCAAGGAAGCTGTAATCAAGTAGGCTGAAATCAATTGAAGGATCCAGATCCTCTTCCAGCTCTACCACTGTCTGAGCTGTGAAATGGGAATCATTTTCTTGATCCGCTTTTTGTGCAGTCTGTGAAGGAAAAAGGCTCTGTATAAATAACTCATAATTAGGCTTTTCTCTGGATCAGAATTAATTTCCAAAATACTCATGTCCTGTTGCTACTGTGGCTGGTCTCTTCCTCTCAGCCAGGAAGGTATTACGTGGTAAGGATTACACGAAGCATTTTTTTAAGTTCTATTTTTAAGAGTTCTGAAAGGCAATACCTAAATGTTAGTCATTGCCATTCTTAAAATAAACAAAATGGCAGCTCCAGGCACTTTGACATTCATGGTTAGCAGGGAACGCACACAGCACAGGGAATGCAAAGCAGCAGCGTGCATGGCGTGGCCTCGCGCTGTACAGCTCGCTTTCAGCTGGGGAAAGGTTCCCGGTGCATCGTACCGGCTCTCTGGCATCGTTCCCTCAGACTGCTTCACAAAAATACAGCTCATGCAGATGCGGTCCAGCAAGGACTGTGACAGCCAGTTCTTGGAACAGGGGTCAAAAGGGCTGCAGTTTATCTCCCCGGGATGAACTTCCTTCTCAAGGGGACAAAGTTCAGCAGAGCTGTTCAGAGCAGCCCTCTGCTCTCTGCTCAGGGGGAAGAGCTCACCAGTCACCCAGCAAGAGCTGGCATCTCTGGGGGAAGCTGTTAATACACACTGGCAAATCAAGCCAGGCGATTTGAGTACCGCTGTCGATGTACACGCAGTGCGAAGCAGCAGCCTACGAACAGGTTATTAGAGACCTAAATTCATCTCGCAAGCTGACCCCTGGAGGCTAATGAAGTCCCAGTGAGTCCTTGCTGCACTGTGCTGCGGCATGGTAAGGTACAGGAACGTGCACGTGAATAAGCAGGTCACAGGAAGCAGCAACAGAAACCAAGGCATAAATGAGCAGCAGCAGCAGGTATTGTACTTGATTTACTCCTCCGCAGTTTGGCCCACAGTGATGCGCTGTGTCTGGCTCTGTACCTTTGAGCTATGCCCAGTGCCTCATATAGGATCTTCCCTTGGCGTGCTGTGAGCCAAAGGTCATGCTGGAGGGAAAGGTGAGCTCTGCCTGGCTTGCTTTGTTGTGCTAAAGCTGCCCACTTCAGATACAGCAGCCACCATGGGGAGCAAGTGCTTTGAGTTGCTAGAGGAAGACGACGGTTAGGGACACGTTACACACATTCTTGGATTGCTGAGTACTAGACCTTATTTACTCACAAGGCTGTATTTCCACAGGCAGACTTGTATTAGGAGACAAGTCCTGTTGATGCCACTGCTGTCCCTGCCAGCAAGAGGTCCAAATCCCAACCCTGCATTTCCCTTCAATGTCACCTGGTTCCAGGCTTTCCTCTGCAGGCAATGCCAAGCTGCCCTGACCAGAAACTGCTGCTCTCACCCTATCCCCAGTCCCGGGCTTAGTCACTTCCAGACACTGGTTCTGCTTCCTGCCCCGCTGCTGCCGAGGCCCCTTCCAATTGTGAAACCGGTGGTTGACATCATGCCCAGCAGTGAGTGAGCTCGCCCATCCCACTACCACGTGCAGGCCACCCGCCTGAGGCAGGCTTGCCTCCTCGGCTGTGCTAACGCCTGCAACACGCCTGGGTGAAGCAGCAATAGTTGATAGCTAATGAGTTGCACAAGAAAGAAGCAGAGTCACTCGCCCAGGACATCTGAGAAACAGAAATTGAATGCGGACCTCCCACAGTCAAGGACTGTACTTCTACCTACCAGAAATCCTCCTCTTGTAATGGGGTAAAGGTTGTTCCGTGAGAAGAGTTACTTCTCAATGCAGAAAGCATCCCCTGTGCTGTATGGTTTGCTTTTTCCCCAGCTCCCATCCTGCCCTCTTCAGGAACGGCGTACCTTACAGCAGATGGGCATTGCTAGTGGAGGGTCCTCAGCTGTAAAACAAACGGGCGCCAGAACGTAGCATTAAAACAAAGCCTCCACCCTTCAGTACCACCGATAACGCGACGGGTCTTTCCGCACGCAGAAGGTTTATGAAATAGGCATGACAGGGCAGCTCAGGCAAACAGCCACCCTGGGGCAGTGGGTAAGCCTGAGCTGGGGCTGCATTCTTTTGGGGCAGGGACTGTTCTTATCATAAATTTTTAGAGCACCGAGTACTGTGGACCTTAATCCTGATGGGGCCTCTAGGCGTGACAGCTATATAAATATTTAATGTGCCTTTAATCTCAGGGTGGGGAATGCGACTTGTATCCCCAATAGGAAGTGCTGATCCTCCATTTGTGTGACTGTGTCATTGTTGTACTTAAAGATACTGTGCTGAGTATCTACTACAGTATCAGCTAAGATACTGTAAAGTGTACTCAAAGGGATATTGCACAAAGAGCAAACAGCAGCATGGGAGCGCTTTTGTTCCACAGGCACTAATCCCAGCTCTGCAAGCAAAATGCTGCGGAACTCCCAAAATCGCAGGGGTTTTGAGTCGTATCTGACTTGGATCCTAGAAAGGGGGTTCTGCTGTTTGGCATGGTGCCCTCCCGTAGAGGAGTGCTCAGAACGAAGAGTGTGAGGATGATGGGACGCATTCTGTCCTGATGAGCTGATCCCAGCCCGCCAGGCACCTCAAACCCTGCTAAGGGAAGTGGTCTTCACCCATTCACCAACAGCTGGTTGGTTTGGCTGGAGAAGGCTTTCTGCACACCTTGCGGAACAAAACCACAGCCTTTTCTCTCACATTTGGAAAGAAAGGCCAACAGGCAAAGGTCAGGAAGCTTACATTTTTGTGTACTTTTGTATTCTGTAGGGAAGAAAAACACTGACTGTGAAAGGAGTCTGTAAACCGTAGGATGCAAGATTTGTTCTTCTCGGTGGCTTTCCTGTAGCTAAGGACACGACTAATCCCCTGTGACAGCCCCATGCTCGGAGCCTGCTGCTCTTACTGGTGCAGCTGGGGACTCTGTCGCTTTTTACCATCACAACATGAAATGGAAACTCTTTTGCAATGAAATTGTTTCTACAATGAAATGGAGGATTGCTAAATTACTTGCCACAACCACTGGGAAAAAATTCACTTTTATTTTATTCACAGTATTGTGAACAAATGGTGAGTTACGTACTGCAAATGTCCCCGGTGTGGTATCATGTGGGTGTGTATAGTCCCGAATGAAATGTGAATACCTTTGGTTTTAAGCCATGAGCTACTGCACTTTAAGATGGACCCAGAAAGTGTGGCAGCACCCTCTTAGTCACTCTGGTGGAACCCCAGTTCAAGCCCAACTTCCCAGCGAGGTTCAGTCTTGCACATGCACCGATGAAACGTAAGTTGTACCTTGCTGTTCCGGATTCCCTGGGGAGCAATTTCACCCCTGTGACACATCTAGGCAACCTTCCAGTCTGCCCTCACTTGTACCGCAGCGGCTGCAGCCTCAGTGGGCTTTCAGCAAAGAGGCGGTCACAGCTACATCTCCTCTCAGCCCACCGCCATGCAGCCCCCTGCACTGCAGCACCCTGCGGCCAGCCTGGGCTCAGCACAGCCAGCCCTGTGCCTGCCGGGGATCTTCCTTATTTCAGACCATAAAAAAGCTCTGGCAAGTTTTATTGCCATGGCGTGCCAATGTGGCTTGAAAATTGTGGCTGCAGTTCACCAGAGATGGGTGCAAAGCTACTGGTGAAATGTCATGTAAACAGGAAGAAAATATGCCTGTTCCCTTAGTGACTCCACAGTGACAGGGAAATGCTGTTCAATTTCACAATCATCTCTTTCTTCTTATGGGTTGAGTTTTATTTGCTGGCTCTCCTGATGAGGCCTACTGCTGTCAGGTGAGTAAGACAAGCTGGATTCAGCCCTCAGCAGCACTTTGCTCTGCACATCATGACATGTCTCTGCCTCTGGACTGCTGATCTCCTGCTTCTCCCTGCAGACAAGCTGTTAGGCAGCTAAAATGTACACCACAGGCACCAAGCTCCGGTAAACAGCGGGACGTTAACCTGTCATGAACCTTACCTAGGGGTGAAGCAGTGTAGCCATCAGACAGCAGAACTAAGGTCACTCCACGTGCTGAACCTCCCCTGGAGCCTAGCAAAGGGCACGCTGCTGACGAGAGGCTGCAGCCCAAGCCCGGCTGGCACTACGTGTGCTCTTAGCAGGAACTATGAACACCTCTTTGCGTGTATCTCTGATAACATGCTGTAGTCTGCACTCATGCTCCCGCACATCTCAACAGTCTGGGCCTTGTGCTGACGACTGCGCCAAATTCTTCAATAGCTTTTTTCAGGACAAATGGCAAAGAAGCCTAAAGCTTTTAAAGCAAGTATTTTGTTTAAAATTTCCTTTCCTTAAAACTTTTAGGATAATTACAAGTAGCAAACAGATTATGTAAATCATGACTTGCTGACAGATAATTCACGGGAATGAGAGCTAAATTAATGCAATGAATTGTGGTGCTGAGCAGGTCATCACGTTCCTCTTACATGCTACAGGAGACCTGAAGCAACCACCTTGTAACTTCTGCTGACTTCTATTCCAGACCTCTCATAAACCAGCTTGCACAATGATGGTGATGCCTGCCACAATTCATTTAACTACAAGAGCTCTCACGAGCTGCCAGCTCAGCCGGCATCAGAGCAGCAATGAGCAAGGCGATGCCAGTTACCTCAGGTGGCCACAGGCCATGACTGCTGAGCTCACTTCTGCTTAGTGCATTTGCTGACGGCACTGCAGTTGGTCGTAGCAGTGCACGGGGGTAAGGGAGCAGAATCAAGTCAAACTCACTTGGCCATCATCTACCCCAGTATCTACCTTTAGATCCCAGAAATAACCACTTTCGCACTTCATTAAATGTTACCTATATTTTGGGTAACAAAAATACCCATTTTGGATGGGGTCTTGACTTTGCCCCGTTTGAAGTCAATGGGTTTAACTGATGAGTGCAAGAGAAAACAGGTTCTAAAGCAGAACAAGAAAAATCTTATTCTGTCTTATTTTCATCTGAGTTCCACATAGCAACAGCACGCAATCAACATACACACAGTGTTATCTCTTTGTGGGAGATAAATTTAAATTGTCAGGTCATGCCATGGAAATGCAAAATTTGCGTTTTCCTATCAGAATGTGCCAGGACATTACACTGCAATCACAAATCATGAGGTAATAACGTGGAGGAAGGAGTAGCCTAATCTACTGCAAAGTGCTATATGCTGTTATTTAGTATTTTAAAAAGGTGCCAATAGCATCAGGAGACCGAGTGGAGCCCAAGAAAAGCTCTGGAACCGTGTCAGCAGTAGATATCATAATACAATTTCAGGGCTTGCAAACCCACAATCTTCTCAATATTCCTTATTCATATGGATAATCCCATTCCCTTCCTTGTAGGCTGTGAGACTGATGCATCGTTTTTGCATTCTGGATCTCAGAATCATGTGTACGTATTGATCTTGCCTCCTACATTGAACTCAGCCTCACCATCCTCCTTGGTATGCCCTGTCCTCTAAACAGCCAGGCTTCCTTCGTTTGTTTTTTTCTCTTTATCTTTTCCTGTTTCACAATGACTCCATAGTTCCTTCATCATTGCCTGATATTTATTCCAGTAGCTCACTGAGACTATAAGTAACATCTGTCTTGTTTCATCCATTCTCATCCTCCTTCAATGGGGAGGGCTTTGTGTGCAGTTTCTATTTTGGCAGGATTTTCAGTTTGGGTTTGTTTTTTTTTTAAGCCAACAGTATAAACGTTTTTCTCCCTACAGATTGTGTGTTTAAATTAGGAAAAAGCAGATCACCCTGTCTGTGGATGGGAGGAAAGGGAAAGATTTATGGGGTTTCTGAGTTCCCGTGGGAGTTTCCTAGCAGACCCCTGGGAAACTGCTGAGCCCTGCACAGATGAACCTCACCCTTATGGTAAAAGTCCTGTTTTACCCAAGGAACCATCAGAAATGCCACCATCGTCATTGTCCCGGAGCATTAGGTGATCTTTTAGATATGCTGAGCCCAGGCCCTTGAATGCCTTAAAGATAAAGAACTAAATCTTGAACCCTTCTGCACCGATCTCCCAGGGCTCTGGGCTTTTCCTTGGTCATTTCCTCCCCAAATCACGTCCTGCTAGCTGGCTGTCCGTGCCCTCTTGTCCTTCATGCCCGTTCTTAACCGCTCGACTGCTGAAGCTGCCCCTGTGCTCTGTATTCCTTTCTCACTTCAGACTCGTATCTGTGACGCTTTCTTGGCACCCTTCCCAAGTTCTCTTGCTGCCAACTCACAGACTTAGTACAAGCTTCTTGTATTCCCTTTCAAATCCTTTTCTATCGTGGCAAATAAGCCCCCTGTCCTCTACACATACACTCCTGATAGTATCCTTGACAGCTCTTCACTTCTGGCACTCAGCTGCTGCTTAATCATAAAGATTCCTTCTCTGATTTACCTCATGTGCTCTTGCAGCCAAAAGCTTGACTTTGATTTGGCAATGTCACAACGGGAGTACTGGGATCTCCTCCCTTATGATCCGATTCCTGCCTGGTGTGCCCCACTGTCATTAGCATGCTCTGTTTCACTCTGCCATTTGGGCTGGCATCACGGCACCTTTGGAGTCCGGTACCATCACCTCACCTCTGCCTTTCTGCACATACCGCCAGTACCCTGCTCCTTTACGCTTTTCCTGATTTTATCATTTTCATGCTCCTTTAGAGAGCTTCTATCCTACTACTGTCTCTTTGCACAGAGCGACCCTCCTGACCTTGACTCCCTGGTAGCCCTCACGTTCAGATCCCTCCTCCAAACATCCTTCCACAGAGGCTGCTCTCCCACCACGGTCTCATCCTTGTGACATTTGCAAGGGAGGGGGGCAGGCAGAGCAAACCAAACAAATCTAGCGAGCAATACAGCTTGAAAACAGGAACTAACACGATGTGCATGCAGCGCCAGAAATAACCTTGCTGCCGTACCCTGTGCAAGCCCTGTCCTTCCCTTGAGCTCTCCCCGTACATGTCTCCTGCCATCTCTCCTCCTGTCAGCCTCCGCTGCAGGCCCCAGCACCGGGACCCCTCCTGCTCCTCTGCAAAGCCCCCACATACCTGCGGCACCGCAGGTCTGAGCGACAAGCGCTCGAGCTCTGCTCTGCCCTGGCAAAACAAGCGGAACCGCCCGCAGCTTCCCAGAGGAGCTGTTTTCAGACAACACTGCAAAAACGCTTCTCTGCACTCATCTTTGTATCGAGCAAATGAAAGGACAGCCTAAACCAAGAGGGCTAGTATAAAAGTATGACTTTCTTTTGCCCGAGGAATGTTGCAGGCACAGGCACACCTATTCACCCTCACACACACACCCTGGCCAGTCCTGCTTTGTGTGAAGAGGGTGTTTGTGTTTATTAGCCTTTTTTCCCTAGCTGCCCACTGGCATGGACTTTGCTCCTCTGGGTTGGGATTTCTAAGCAGCAGGAGGCTTTCCACGTGTGTTTGAGAAGGTACAAAGCCTGCTGGAAAACAATGGAAATAGCTGGCTTATGACTGCTGCGTGTCACGCACTCATTTCTTGCCTGTTGGTTTGTCCTTGGAGCTGCTTGCGCCGCCTGGAACCTGATCCCAAGCGGTGCCGGTCATTCCGGCTGGCACGCGCACCAGCCTGCTGCCATGCCACCTGGGCAAGACATGGCCGGGCTCCAGCCTGGCCTCCCTGCCCTGCGGGCCCGGGCAGACAGACCCCTCTCACCCACCGGAGCCTCCAGCCACCCCTGAAGCACAGACCAGGGAGCAGAGTCCATGACAGAGTGGGGATTTTGTGTGGGATTCCTGCAGCGGGGAAACAGCTGCTTCAGAGCAGAGTGTGGCTCCAGCGGCTGTGCTGCCCCAGGGCCCCCAGCTCGTCAGTGTCCGGGCTGGCAGCAGCATGGCCCCGGCCGGTTTCTCCTCACCTCCAGGACAGGCTCTTCTCACCCCCCAGGGCTGAATCTCCTCACACCCTCCCCTCAGCACAGGATCTCCTCAGCTCCACAGAGGTTCCCCTCAGTCGTCGCCCCCCAGGACAGGCTTCCCTCAGCCCTCCCCCAAGGACAGGATCCCTTCAGCCCCTCCAAGGACAGGAGCCCCTCAGCCTCTCCCCCAAGGACAGGATCCCCTCAGTACTCCCCCAGCACAGGATCCCCTCAGTCTCCCCCTCAGGATGGGCTCCCCTCAGCCCCCCCACAAGGACAGGATCCCCTCAGTCTCCCCCCCAAGGACAGGCTCCCCTCAGTCATACAATCATAGAATGGATTGCATTGGAAGGGACCTTAAAGATCATGTAGTTCCAATCCCCTTGTTTTTTACATGCCTGCATACACACAAAAGAAAAAAAGTCCCCCCAGGACAGGCTCCACTCAGCCCAGCGTTTCCTCGAACCCCCAGGACTGGATCCCCCTAGCCCCCCCCAGGACAAGTTCTTCTCAGCCCAGGATTTCCTCAGTCCCCCCAGGCCTGGATCCTCTCACCACCACCGCCCCAGCACAGGCTCCCCCGCATCCCCGTTGAGGATCTCCTCAACGCCCCCAGCACGCGTTCTCTTCAGCCCCTCCAAGAGCAAGCTCCCCCCAGCCCAGCTCCCCCCAGGACTGGATCTCCTCAGGCACCCCCGCCACAGGCTGCTTTCGGCGGGCACAGCCGGGGGCGGGGAGGGAGCAGCCCCCGCTCCACCGCCCTCGCTGCATCTCCCGCCCGCTGCGTGACGGCCGCCTTTCCCCCCTCCCGTCCCCCCCGCAGCGCCGCGGTGATCCACGCTGATCTCATCGCCGCGCCGCACGACACCCTTCCCCGGCACGTTAGGCGGCCATCGCGTGAGAGGCGCTCGGCGCCCGGCCCGCCGCTCCCCCCCCCCCCCCCCCCCCCCGCCGCCATCACGCAGGGGGAACATATGCCGGCAAGGCGCGGCCCGGCACCCAGCCCCCCGCCCCGATCAAAGACGCTCCCTTCCGCCGTCTCGCTGTTAATCCCGCTCCTAATTAAATACCTCCGCGGGGGGCAAGCCGCCCTTCACACGCAACGTCCCTCCCCTCCCTTCGCCCCCCCCGCCGCGCCGGCAGGCACCGCTTGGGGGTGGCTGTGAACCCCTGTACTTTATATTTTCTTTATTTTTAAACACCACACACGCACACACCGTAGTTCTTCATTCTGACCTTTGAGCGGACGCGATGGGCGAGTTAATGTTTGCCGCAGGGCGATGACTTGGGTGACATTCCCACGCGCGGGACATCCTCCCCCCCCCCCCCCTATCCCCTTCCCCTTATCCCCGACCTCGCGTGGGATCACGAAGAGGTTAAAGGAGGTGGTTTGGGATGGAGAACGGCGAGGGGGGGGAAGCTGGGGCATGCGGCTCCGGTTGCTGCCAAACCGGGGATTAACGATGCAGCGCAGCGCGGAGGTCGGCACGCAACGTGGATCGGGTCACGCCGGCAACACACGCGAGGGCTTGGGGGCGGGGGGGGCAGCCACCCGTGGGACAGCGCTGCAAAGCCGGGGGGAGGGGAGGCGACGGAGGGCACCGGGCTTTGCATCCCTGTGTCATTGCAACAGCCCTACTCATGCAATTTTCCTTTTTCCCCAATAAAATTCATTGTCTTCCCCAATAGAAAGTCCGTGCCCCCTCCCCCCCCATCCTTGCTCACACTGCTCTGAAAAAAACCCATCCCTGATGCTTTCACCTCCGCGGAGACGCCCCAGAGACCCAACCTTTGCAGCGAAGAGGGAGTCGTGCATAAATTAAATCAGGTTAATAAGGCTGGTGGAAGGTCGCCTCGTTTTTCCGCTGTTGCCTCTTTCCAAGTTTTGACCCTGAATTATTTTTTTTGGTGGTGTATCTTTTTGTATAAGGCTTGTAGGGAATGCTTTGGGCATATAGGGAATGCTCTGGGCATGTAGGAATTGCTTTGGGCATATAGAAAATGCTTGGGGCATGCAGGAATTACTTTGGGCATACAGAAATCGCTTTGGGCATGTAGGAATTCCTTTGGGCATATGGGAAATGCTTTGGTGGTGCAGGAATTACTTCGGGCATATAGGAGTTGCTTTGGGCATGTAGGAATTCCTTTGGGCATATGGAAAATGCTTTGGGGGTGTAGGAGTTCCTTTGGGCATATGGGAAATGCTTTGGGGGTGCAGGAATTACTTCGGGCATATAGGAGTTGCTTTGGGCAGGCTGGAAATCGCCTTTGGGACGGTCTCAGCCCTGCTGTGCTCATGGCCCCTCATCCGCAGCATCACACATCTGCCACAGGTTGAGGTGGAGAGACCCAGGCTGTGCTGGCTCCCATGCTGGGGACCACGGGGACAGAGCAGGTGGCCCTTGCAGCATGGCTCATGGGATGCGACAAAGAAGGCTGAGTCTCACAGCACGCTGGTTTTATGACATGCCTCAAAGGGGCCACATGCAAAATAACCAGCGATGAAAAGGAGAGAGGGGCAGAATGTAAAATTAATTCAATTGAAACGGGGCTATATACTGAAAACTCCCCATTCTCACATCTTTTCCCGATTTATTTTTATTGCTTCGCTGTGAACTCCAGTGGGTTTCACGGGCAGCTGGCAGTACAGAGATGGTTGGTGCAGAGGCTGAGCACATAAAATCATCTAGGTCGGAAGGGACCTTTAAGACCATCAAGTCCATCCATTAACGTAATGCTACCACAACCACCACGTCCCTCAGCACCACATCCACATGTCTTTTAAATACCTCTGGGGATGGCGATTCCACCACTTCCCTGGGTAGCCTGTTCCAATGTTTGCTAAACCTTTCAGTGAAGCGACTTTTTCCAATATCCACCCTAACCCTCCCCTGCCGCAACTTGAGCCCGTTTCCTCTTATCGTATTGCTTGTTACTCGGGAGAAGAGACCAACCCCCCTCCCACTACACCCTCCTTTCAGGTGGTTATAGAGAGCAAGAAGGTCTCCCCTCAGCTCCCTCAGCCGCTCCTCATAATACTTGTGCTCTAAACAGGCCTCGGCTTTGACACAGGATTGGCCCCGGTGGGAGGCTCCTTTGGCCCAACAGCTCCAATGAAACAAAGGCCCTGCAGTGCATCAGGTTGGCATTTGTGGCGCTTTTGCTGTTTCCCTCCCCCTGCGGAGCAGACAATGCAGCCCCTCCGTTTCCTGGTTATCCATGTCAGCCCGGGCCGGCTGGCCACGCCGGGACTGGGGGCTCTGGGTCACCGCACGCCCTCGGCCCCCTCAGGCTCCGCCGCCTTTGCGCGGGCCCGGGCCCAGGGCGTCCGCGCGCCGCCGGCCACGTGAGGCGCAGGCGCAGGGCTGCGCGCCGTTGCCGTGGTTACGAAGGAAGCCGCGGTAAGAAAATGGCCGCCCCGGCTGCTTTCCCTCACCCCGCTTCCCTCCGGCTGCCCCGGCCCGGGGGTTCCGCTACGTCGCCTCCCGGGGCGGGTCGTCCTTTCATTCCCCTACCCTTACCCTCGCCCCCGCCGCGGCCTGCGCGGCGCCATCGCTCCCCGGTCCCTGAGCAGGCGGCACGGGCGTGGGAAGGCCTGGGCTGCCTGTAGCGTGTTGCATGTGGTTTCATTTCCACGCGTGGGCCAGAGAAATCGTGCGGCCCCGTTGCTGACGACAGGTTCTGACCCTCCCTGTGACTTCTGGCAGCTTCCCTGACCCCACCGTGGAGTTTTGGGAGGCCATGGAGCGGCACATCCCCATTCATGCGCTGCCCGAGGAGATTCAGAAGGTATGGAACTGTGGAAGTACAAAAACACAAACCATTTGGAGAACAGGTACTACAGCAATTTAGGGGTGTTTTCCTAATACATTGAAAACTGGTACATTATCTGGCACATTTTGGTCCTGGTTTTAGATTGGGTGTGTTCTAGATTTTGCCATTATATATGAAGTGTAATTACATGCTAGTGCTATAGGAACACTGTAGAAGAACATAGTCATTCTGTAACGGTGTTGTCACTGCCAGGTGAGTTTCAAATTTTACCCTGTATGGCATGCTTTGTTGCCACAAGTTTGGAATGACTGCAGAACATAACATGTAATTGTTCCAAAGGAGTGTCAATACAAATAGGAACAGAACATTCCTCTTCATCTTTTCTTGTATCTTCTGTTTGTGTGTGAGGCCATTCTTTTGTTTGGGAGACAGATTATTACCAATGTAACAATGCTGCTATTTATATGGGGTAACTTATGAGGACGCTCTTTATATGCAGTGGTGAACACAAGTGGAACACGAATCACTTTTTGTAACACCATGAAGTTTTTACTTCGGCAATAAAACAGCTTGCTGTCCTCATTTTTTGGTATGCATCTAATAATCAACAAGTAATTTAAAAGTTTTATGTACTCAGGCTAGTACAGCCTGCAGAAATTCTCCCTGGAATAGTCCAGGAAGCTGTTGATGCAATTTCTGAGCCATCAACAATGATTTCTGAGAGGGTGGGTAAGATAGCCAAAAGAAGGGATAAGGAATACTTGCCCTTAAAGAAGAGGAGAGGAAAAACCTTGGAAATTTACAGACTCATTAGCAGCTGTTTTGGTAGCAGGAAAGATACCAGATATGTTTGCTTATTTATAAATTAGTTTGCAAGCATCAACAGGATAAGGTGGTTAGCAAAAATCAGTGCAAGTTTCTCAGAAAGAACAGTTGGGCCAATTTGTTGGATGAAGTACAATCAGGGAATTGTTCTGGATCTTGGACTGCTCAATATTTCCATTAATGACTTAAGGCTGTAGGTTGGTGGCACTTCAGCTGCCTGTCTTTCATTTGGATCAGTTTCTGATCTAGTTCCTGATGTGTGTGCTACGCGTATGATAGCACGAGGAGGAAGCAGGTGCGAGTGCAGGCACACATGGAACAGAAAGGGGGTGATGTTTTTTTCTTTCAGTAGGGGTGTCACTATTTGCTGTTTTTTCACTGAGTGAGGATCTTGGATTATAATAAGGAATACACTGATACCAGTCTGGGAGGGGTTGTGAGCACTCTGGCAATAGCATTGAACTTCATATTTTTAGAAAGAATAAGGCATATTTAAAAGGGTGAGTCCAGTGCATCAATACAGAATACATAGTAACCAATGAAGCTTCCTTGTTTCTTGCCAGACCTAACACTGAGGACTATAATCAGATCATAAGCAGAATAATATTAACAAAGTGATGTTACAAAGAATGCAGGTATTATGTATTAGTATAGGAAATGTACGTAAAACTTGGGCCGTCATTATTCCTCTGTTCACGACCATTGAGGTATCAGCTCTGAGCTGCAGGCTTTAAGAAAAATAACACAACTGATGGGAATCTAGAAAAGAGCGAAAATAAAGATCTTAAAAATTCTGTTGTTCTGGGTAAGGGTAATAGAACTGGGTTTACTTATTCTAGAAAGTATGTGAGGGCACAGTAAAAGAATTCACATGTGTAGGAAGATGGTGGTTGTCCTTCATCTCCAGCTGCAAATTAATCTTATCCTCATCTTTCTGGAGTTGAATGTTATGGAACCCTAACATCTAGAGTTAGGGGTAGTTGAGCACTGGAATGGCTCACCCAGGGGAGTTATGGAATTCCTCCCGTGATACTGTGGGGGATAAGTAAGGCAAACTTTTTCTTTGGAGTGGAGGACTGGGCAGGCAGTCTCTTCAGATCCCTTTCACTTCTGTGGTATGCATTTAACCAAAAGATCTGTATGCAGAAGGCACAGTATTTCTAGATATGTGCATGAATAGGCATATATTCCTGTCCCATCCTACCCTGTCACCTCAATGTGAGATATGTGAGCTATAAGGCAACGACAGCCCAAGATTTTGGGATCAGTTAAGAGTCGGAGTTTGACATATCCATTGCTGCTGCTCGTCTCTTCACTCAGCTGGCTTGCGTTGTAGTTGCAGTATAGTTACAAGATACAGAACTTGATTACAAGTCATGCTCACAATTTCCTGTCCTTGTATTTTCTACCTTTTATGTACACATGTTGCTATTCCCTTCACGTTCCCTACTTCTTGGATTTTATAGCATCTCTTTTGGAGTCTTTCTTTTAGATTGCTCCTAACATAAGCAGAACTTGTGCCAGCTGTAGATCACACAGCCAAACTGAGCACATGCTCCCAACATGCAGCTTGCAGGCAGGAGGAACATGTGTATCTGGAGGGAGTATGTTAAGCATTGTGATTTCAGCTGCAGAATGACGAATATTCACTGCTAGGTGCTGTTTTGAGTTGGCTTGCTGGAGGTTGGGTTGTACTGCTAACAAACTATCTAGCAGCCGTCTCGAAAGGATGCAGATCAGAGCTGTTGTCATTCCTCTTCTCTGTGCTCCTAGCAGATGAAGCTTCACAAGCTGTTTATCAATACTTGGAGCAGCGACATCGCAGCTTCCAAAATTGCACTCTTCTAGAGGATGGTACGGAAAGGGAAAGAAGCACCTTGGAACAGCCTGTTCTGCAGCCGGTTCTACTGCCAAAGTCTGCCAGAGAGTAAGACCTGTTAGAGTAAAGCCATGGATGTCAGGGCAGAAGTTGATATAAATTGACCATTTGCAGACTGGGTCCAGTAGGTGTTGCCCACTATGTTTATTAAAACTTCCTTTAAAATTTAATCTAGAGGGGAAAGAAATTTCTTGGCATTTTGTTAATGAAATGATAGATAGGAAGAGACTTAGATTCTTCAGGTGGTGATCAATTTAGAAAAGTCATGGAAGAATTTTACATGGCCCTGTTTCTTTTTGTCTCTCGTTCCTTCTACTGCCCTCATGCTTCTTTCACACAATATGCATTGCAAAATGGATGCTAAATGAAAAAAAATAAATCAACAGGTAAATAAATATCTACATCAGTTATTAAAGCTTATAGTATTCTTTTGTATTTACATTGCATACCTCTTAGAAACTAATTATTAGGAAAGATCTAAATCATGGTTTGTTTCTAAAAAGGATTTAAGAGCCCCAGAGTTATGACTTTGCCTGTTAGCAGTTTGCTTACCACACTGAGCAACATCTGACAATGTAAGAAGTCAGCAGGAGTAGGTTTCGAAGTTTTGAAGGAAGCTATGCCATGTGGTGTGGTGGGGATGGCAAATGTGGAGAACAGCTGCTGCTGTTTTGGCAGCAGACACAGGAGAATCGGTAACTTCCCAGGAGGGAAATAACGAGGTCAGTCAATGGCAAAGTCCAAGCTACATCGTATGCTCTTCTGTGACAGTTTTTGGGGACCGTATTCTCTACCTCTTAGCTTTATTTTAGGGACACTTGTTTACTTCTGGGAGGTCATGCTTGCAGATTTGGTGTGCCAGATAGCAGGTGTTTTAGGTAATTGAATAAGTTGGTTCATCTACCTCAGTAGAACACTACATTTTCTTTAACTGTATTGTCACAGGACTGTAGGAAGAACCTTGCAGAGATTGTTGTCTTATAATGCCTATTTTTTAATGTATTTATATGTCTTAACACTTATGCCATCAAGCTCAGTCTGAGCGGCATCATAGAGCACTGGATGGTAAAAAAGGAGTTGTGTTTCCTTTACTCCACTGTTATGGATGTGTATTTTTAGGGAGTTCTCTTTGTTGTTTGGGGTCAGTTAGTTTTGTTGGCCTTTTTCCTCAAGAGAGAAGACGACTATTATATTGCACCTAGACAGTTGTCTGTTTCTAGTGCTGGACAAATCTTTTACATGCTTGTGAACTTCTTAAAGTGCTGTTTGTTTCAGCATTGCTGTTGTCTGTTCAATGTAAGTAGATGGGGAGATGCAGTCTTGCCCTAAAGATCTTAGTGCAGTAGGAAACAAAACAGCAGTGAAATGACCTTGAGCCATCAAAGTACCAAGCAAAAAGTTATATTTAATTTTATATTTTATTTGGCAAATAAATAACCTTTGCTTAACATAAATAATAAAATTAATTGAGCACAAGATGCCCTTACAGATTAGTAGTTCTCTCACCCTAGGAGCTTAAGAAACGATCAGGGCAGGAACTTTGAAGCTGTGTTATACATCAGTACAGAACGTTCCATGGTATCCGACTACCCACAAAACATCATGTACGTTACTAGTAGCACATGGTTACTTATTAGATTTGTCATGTGTGCTATAGATTTGGCATATTATGGTATCTTTATGAGCACATTATGTTATCTTTAATTTTTCTTGCATCTTTGAACCTTGGGTTATTTTTTTTTTTAATAGATTCTTACATAGTTCCAGTTAGCTACAGAATGTCTGTCCCGTCCACCAAGACTAGCATCGTAGAAGTGAACAATATAGCTATGTATTAGTACTTGGCAATATCGATATGGATTCAGAAGCAGGAGCAATTCCGTCAGTGCCCTTCAGATGAACATGGTAACATTTACATGCAGAACGGCAGGAGGTCTTTTTAGAGTCCTGTTGTCATGTACCTTAGGAATGCTTCTTAAGATGATGTTCATGAGTTGCCCTTATGCCCACTGAGATTTTCAGTATTTGGCTATAGAATTTTTAAATTATAGAATTTTTAACTTTTAGATTTTATTGGGATGACAAGCTCCATCTATGTGAATGTTCTGATGGCTGTAATGAGCATTGGAAATGTTAGAAAATATCTGCTTATTTTTGGTATAGAGCCCACACGTTACAGCCTAAAGAGGTGGAAAGCTCTCAACAGTGAACTGGTTAGCCACGGACCCATAGTTGATTTGGCAAAACCAGCTTGCAGATAGCAAATGCAACCTGCTTTGTGTTACTACTGGTATTGTGGTATCAGAGGATTTGTGAGAGCAGATTTTCTGAACTTGAATAATGATCTTTTCCTAATGTGAGAATTCTGGAGTCACTGGTCACCACCTAGGGCAGTAAAGCATTTTTCTCTCTTGCTATACTCACAAGGCTAGGGCTGTATTCACTATATTCAAGGTTTTGTACCCTTTTGGCAACCAGCATCCAAGTATGTTGCTAGGAATTGGAGGGATTGCAGTCTCTCTTGCATCAGAAGCAGTTGGGTTGTAGTTGGGAGGGGCTTCCCAACAGTTGCGACTACAGATGCAAAAAGTCAGGGTTGTCAGGCAAAGATACGGTTAACAATGGGCTAAATTATCTTTTGTCTGCGCAGGCATCGTTTTGTTGCAATGTACTGTGGATCAGTTTGGAAGAACTCTCTGCTCCACATTGTTCTGGAGAGTGCCGTAACACGTCCTGACAGAGCTCAGGAGTAGCAGGATGGTCTGCGTGGCCTGTTGGACATGTGTTAGATATTTGTGGGGCTTGTGTGAGGGTGTGCAGTTACTAGCAGTGCTGCATAGTCTTTTATGATTCATTAGTCTGCTTTACTCACAGGCAGGAAAAAATTAAAGCTACCTGAAATCTGAGTATTATTTCCTGTCGTGACAAACTGATTATTTCAGGGTATGTTTTGAATGAAGCTTTTGAGAGCAGGACATTATGTTTTTACTACATGCCTATTTCTACACTATTCATATGTATTCAAAGCAAGTACTGTGATTTTTATGTTGCCACAGTTATTTTATGGAAGTTGAGCAAATAATTATGTGTGCAGCATGGTTTAGCATTACAATTTGTATTACTTTCTGAGTAGATACTGACTGAAATCTTGACTCGCAATAAACTTTTTTAAAGTGAAGTTTCTACTGACACTCTTAAAAATCATTCTTTGAATAATAAAAAAAGATCAATTTCAATCAAATAACTCTTCAGTTTTGCATATACAGCAGAAGACTCCACTTTCTTCCTAGCAAATCAATTGTGTAGTTTGAGTAATGACTTCTTTTTGCGTAGGAGGGATTAGCTACTTTGTCAGGAGAGGGGCAAATGGCATGAGAGAAATGAAAGTAGTATGGCAAGGAAAGTAGATAAGGTAGAGGCAGAATAAACAAATCGATATACAGAAAAAATGTAAGAGCACCCAGCTGCAGCATAATGATTTTTTAAATTATTTTCTTGAGTTTTCTGTATTGTTCTGCTACAAGTGTAATTCGGACAAACACAGTTGTTTGAGGTTTTTTTTCTGTTACTGGGCCAGTCCTTGCTAAAGGAGTCTCAGTCCTGACATAAAACTGGGGAGGGAGCAAGAGCTGTTACAACTGCGTTATGTGCCTCAGGAGCAGCGGGTGATGCAGGAGGATGGCGAGTGCTGCAGTTCCCTTAGGCTCTCCTTCCCCTGCACTGTAAAATTAATGTACAAGGAATGCATCTGTGCTCATGGCTCTATCTTTTTATTTCAGCAATGCACAGAAACATATTCATAGCTTTTTAAAAGAATCTCATTAATTGAGGACTTAGGTCCTGGCTTTTAAGAGTCATGGCTATTTATTAGCTGCTTGTAATGGACTGTTTCTAGCATAAGTGATCCATATGCTGGATGTTGTAATACCAAGGCGCTGCTAAGTGAGAAAGCAGACTATTTTTCTTTTAACTAGAATTTAGCTCTCTCTCGTGGTAATTTTTGTGGGTGGAATCTGAAATATCAGAGGAGAAGAATAGCAGTGCACAAGCTGATGCTCCCGGTAGTTATTTGGTCAAGTAGAAATGATATAAATTCCTGCCTTGTCATTCAAAAGGCTAAAAATGGTCCAGACCACCAAAGTATTTTTTTCTTTCTTTTCTCTTTTTTTCTTTATAACTCAGTACCGTAAGCATCCATAGAGCATGAGTCAGACAAATGTAATTTGAGTGACTATCCATCTTGGCTCAGTTCTCCACTTGCCCTTCGTAGCTAAAGAAATCTATGTAACCATGGAATAATATTAGTTCTTCCAAAACCGAACGCAGATCTGAGTAGAAACTACTCCCACAGATGCTGTAGTGGAACAGACGCTGTAGTGGAACAGCTGCTGGAATATCACAGCTAGAAATGCTACCTTGTGATATGGTTCATCCTGGACATAGCTTGTGTCCGTCCTTTATAGCACCTGGTGTAATGTGTATCACAGCTGTATCTCAAAATCTTATGGATCAAATACCTTCCTAGTTCAAGCACTTTGTCCTAGTGAGTTTGTTTTTCTTATGTTGTTATTGTGCATGCAGTATTGTTGTGCTAACTCACATAACAGTTGTTTTTTGGTTTGGTTGGTTTTTTTTTTAGTACCCCTCGGTTACCCTTTCAAGTTCTGTTTGCCCTGAGTTTCCTTCTCCAGGCTGACCAAAACCACAGTACTAAAATTACCTGCTGTTTGGTTTTTTTATTCCTAATTGATTTTTTCTATTCACTGCTAAGGACATACAGAGTCTCTTTTCTAGTTAGAGCTCTGATAGTTTCAGTTTCTATTCCTTCCAAACTCTGATTTCCCTCTGATATTTTTTTTTCTGCTTTGCACTTGAGACGATGACGAGTCTTTTGATCAAATATAAATAGTGAAATAGGGAATCTGAAAGCATAAGTCATTGTGTATGTAATACACATTCTTAGAGGTTACTCAGTGATAATATTATTCCAGAAAAGGTAGCTTTGGAAGCATAAGAACTAATGAAAATTTGTTTCCTACAGACTTTTGTGTAATGGTTGACCAACTTTGGTGTCTAAGATACCAAGTGTAATGGAATCTCTTTTCCTGGACAGACCATTTATAAGGCTCTCTCCTATATGGATTATCTGATAAGGACTGCGCTCACACGCCAGAGTTTTCTTCAGCAGGGAACTTACGAAGTCTTTATTGCCTACCTGGTTGTCTAAAACTTTTAGAAACTTAAATATTTCTGTCTTCAGTGTCAGAATTAGTTATAAATGAGGAAATATTCTGGTTCACAAATTATTGAAGGGTGACAAGAGAGAAATACACACATAGATGAAGTAGTTTTATTTCTCTTGGAAACTGTGCGAAACCCAAAACTATTTTGTTTGTTAAGTAGTCTTCAAAGCTATAAAATCCCTTCTGGCTCTGTCCTTTAAATTGGTGTAGCCCTAAGGTAGCTTTGTCATTATTTTGGCTGAATGAAATCAGCATGTACAGCTTCACAGTATTTCTCTGTACCCGTCTGTGCGAAGCTTCAGTAGCTTCTGAAAAATGTCCAAGCAGCCCAGGAATTTCAGGAGATATTTTAAGTATCAGTGAGGAGAACTCGGGTTGTGATGTTGCCAATATAACAGTGAGGGGGGAAAGGAAAAAAAAAAGGGGGGGGGGGGAAAGTCCTGCTTGCTATTTGACCGCTATGGGGATGAGAGAGGAACTGGATTTAGGATGAGAATTCAGGTTAGTACGCCCCTTGCTTTGCCCAGTTCAGGCCTTGCTCTTTTAAGCTATTCACTTTCAACTGGTTCCTGTTAATTTTCTAGGCATATTGGGCATACATGTGCTGGATTTAAATTCGTTAGCTTGCTTATTGGTGTTATTCTACTGCAGCATAGACTTTAGTTTAGGCTAGCTTGCCTGTTGAGCATTACTCAAGCCATGCCAAATTCATTACTGGTATTAAGAAACTGCTACTTACCCTACACACAGATATTTTAAAACTAGTTGTCCTGCTTTGAGGTTTCGGTGGCTAGTCCATCCCAAACCTCGACACTAGTTTGTGTCTATATACAGCATATTGCAGTGATTACAGGATAATTGTGCATGTACAGAAGCAAGGTCCCGATTAAAAGACAGAAGTTTCTTTCCTTACTGCAGTAATATGAAGCCGTCAGGCTTTCCTGTGATTTTTGACTATGTAGAAAATACTTTAAAAATCCAACCTGATCTGAAGTCCTTTCAAGTTTTTACTTCACCTGAGGAATGAACATGAAGAAGAATTTCCTTCTGGGATAGAACTATTTCCCACTATGTCCAGGCGGATGATATTTATTGTTCTATGACTTTATTTTTAAGTTCAGTAACAAAATTGAATTTGAAAATGAAAACGTTTTAGTACTTGCATAAAACATTTTCAGTTCAGGACTCCAATTGTTTTATTTTGTTTTCAATCCTAGTACCCAGTGAAATTTCTGTAACTGTTTATTTGAAAGACAGCAGTGGCGGTGCTGCAAGAGAGCACGATGTTCTTCTGGGGATAAGAGCCCCCCTCCTGTGCTCCTTATAACAGCTCATTTTGTCCTTTTTCAATATAGTAATTTTAGTGCTTTGGAACTTTATGGTAGTTATCCTGAATAACAGTTTCATATTTCCAAGCACAGTTTGAAGCTGCCAGGAAAAATAAACTTGCATTTTCAGCTCATTCAGAGTAACTGTAACTAGGGGTATTTCATACTGGGGGAAAACTAAGAAATTGGAAAATAAAGCCTGGCCCGGTATTTCCAGGGCATCCTGAAGTATCATTTTTATGAAGCTATATTTAAAGTGCTAAAGATTTTTAAATCATGGGATAATGAGTCTTTAGTTTATAATTTTTGAAAGCTGTTTTCTTTCATCTAAGTATTATTTATTTCAATTTATCCCCATATCTCAAAATGTCTTTTTTTTTTCTTTTTCTGTAACACAAGGGATTCAACATTATTTGAACTGTTAGCAGTTTTCCAGCTTTCTGATTTTTCATCAGTTGTCGTGTTAAATCCCTTGTAACAGTTGATAATTGCAAGAAAGGTTAAAGTGTGTTTTAAACTCTCAGTACACAAACACACGCTGCTCTTCCAGCTGCAGCCCACTTTCCATCTTTCCCGTCTTCAAGCTTACTGATACCTTTTTATATTGGTTGCTCTGAGGTTGTCTCTTTAGCTGTATTATGAGTGTTCTCTGATCTAGTCATAATTCTAACCATCTCCTCTCAAATGCATTTATGCTGTGACCCAAGATCAGGGTCAAACCTGTCATGTTCAGGGGTAGGGGATCAGTGCCGGTAAGCAGATGCTTACGTGTCCCCTACTGAAGTGTCAGACCTGCTTGAGTTGGTCTGGCAGGTTTATTTACTCAATATCCACTTGTGCAGGTTCAATTCTGCATCACTCGTAAACTGAGCATTTTTTTATGGAAGTGAAAATGATTAAAATGCACAGAAATAACCGATATACTGAGTGATAGGTACGTATCAAAGTCAGAGCACATCTGTCCATATTTACGAAGCCTTGCTTACCGCAAAGCTTAATAATTTGATCACTTACAAAAGTATGTTTCTCAATTTAAGAAATGGTCTTTCAATTAGATGTGTATTACATACTCTGTATTTTTTTTTAATCAGTGATGAATACTTCATACTTAGTAAGTGGGCTACATTTTCCACAACACTCAAGTGCCATGGACACTACATCATAATAATTAGTCCCTTAGTCATTTCAATTATTTTTGTAAAGACTGCTGGATTACATCATTCTATTTACTTTTCATCTTGCCTACTTCAATTGGATATGAGTTGTCAAAAAACCACAGTAAAATAACATTTTTCTGGCTCAGGCGATCACAAATTCATTAAGGAGATAAGTTTGTAAAACACAGCATTTTATTTTAAATTAATACATCAAATATAATTCAGAAGTACTTCAGTTTAGAATTCCAATGGGAGTTCCCACATCGTAAATTGCATAGGTGATGTATCTTGTGAAGTTTCCAGTAAGTGAAAGTACTGCTATAGCTTGATTTCATTTTGCTAATGTAGAATTTTGTCTTTATTATTTGTTAGAGCAATAACATAACTGGATTATCAATGCTCCAGAGCAGTAAATGGTTTAAACTATTCAGATTTATTATTTTTATTTAGTGTCATTCAGATTTTTTTGTTCAATTTGTTTCTTACAAACAATCTTACAATTTTATCTTTTTCTAGATGCCCCAGGATGAGACAGTGTGTAAATACTGTGGAGTCAGCTATTTGATACTTCATGAATTTAAGGCGATGGAAGAAAAAGTAAAAGCAATGGAAAAGGCGATTAAATTTTATGAAGGAAGCATAGAACGGGAAAAAGGACTTCAAGCAGAATTGCAGTCTCTTTACCAAGACCTTGAACACTATCGAGCTGACAGCGAATCAAAAACAGAAAGGTCAGAGCATATTATCTAGTCTGATGTTATTCTTGTGAATGTGTATTAGGTAATTTAATTCCTAAGAAGCTTAAAATACAAATAAGATTTGTCTGTCTTTTATCAGATGTAACATATATACTGTAATACTGAATTTAAATCATCTTTCATAGTATTCCCTGGAAGCAAGTTTTAGATTCCTTAATAGTTTAGAAACAGTCAATATATTTGAAGTGAAAGAAAGGCCAGAGGCGTTTCAGAGGTATTTCCCCTGCACGCACTCCCAAAAGGAAATGATCAAATATTTCATCTTATCATTTTGGAATAAAATTGTAATATTTTAAATGAAGTTGCACGGTATTGGGAGTTCCACAGTTCTGAAATTTTTACTTATCTCGTAGTAACGTGGTAAAGAATTACCAGCGTTCTTACACTGAGAAGCTTGTGGTTCACTCCTCGAAGGGATGATACGGAATTCTAAAGCAGTTATGAAAATCTTGGGTACTGCTTGTAGCGTTGTTCCTCAGAAACAGGAGTTTGCAAATACTTCCTGGCAGGTATGTGAAGGTCCCAATTAAAGGAGGAGTTTTGTACTCTTAGGAGCTCCAGTAGTTAACAATAGATCTCACAGACACATTTGTATTTTTAGGGCACAGTGAACCTTTAAGTGTGTTCTCTTTCCGTTCATACTTGCACACTTTTGTTGTGTTCTGCTTCTTCATCACATCGTGATAACTTTAACTTCAAACAAGAAGTCATACTTCAAAAAGACTTGTCCTTTTGATGAGCCTACAGGACAGCTTTGGTTCCTAAACCCTCAGATTGGTACACCAAATATGAAAGTCCATTTCGGGGTAGACATGAGAAAACAAAGCATAAAAAGAAAGTTTCAAAGACTTTTTCTCCCCTCCGCCCTTCCTTTGTTCATAATTTCTAATGTTTTTCTTATTCTTTGGGTTTGCAGAAAAGGGTGCAAAGGTAGCTATAGCCAAACTAACTTTAAAATCCATGGCTGATTCACGTCCTGTGAGTGGTGTTACTGAGGCAGTCCAGACAGCAGCAGTGACTGCAGGACCTGGTGTCCACCTGTGTCAGGGTTTGTGCCACCATAATTAGAGTGCCATCAGATTCTCAACCATGAACTTCAGGCTAGCTTGTTAGCTTTGATTTGTCCATCCTCAGCAGTTATTTATAATGTATAAAGAGCTTGGACTGAGAGGGAAATTTTTGTAGTCAATATGAATATTTTGTGATATAATTAGCATTATGAGTAGTGGTTGTTTTAGTCTTATTTTTGCTGTAGGATTTCTGGACTGCTATTTCTGGTTCCTAACTAACCTTCTGTTGCTTTTACGCTGTTTTACAACACCATGACAATATAACAAATTTCATAATAACAACTTGTATCTTTTCTGTACTGTTCTGTGGAAGAAAAACAAGCGTTTTGGCCTCTTCCAGACCTGAAGCTCTGAAGAACTGCCCTTTCTTCTTTTCCTCTTGTCTTCTATTCTTCATCGTCAGATGTAACATGGATATTATGGTGCTGGTTTTCTAATTTTTCTGTCCTCATATTTTAGAATCTATTGTTATATTCCACTGATTGGTTACAGTAGGACTATAAACATTGATATTTCTAGCTGGCTAATAAAAGATACTTTATAAAAATGCAGTTGCTAAAGTTGACTACTGATAGAATAACGTGGTACAAGCAAGAGCATCAGAAACTTCACGATAATGTCTTGCTCATCTGAATCAAACTGTTTGTCGGAAGCTTTTTGTAAGAATGAGATTATGATTTTAATTATCAGCTCGGTTATTCTGATTCTGAAGACTCCCAAAAGGGGTGTTTCTTCCATGACTGACTCCTACCTAGTAGCAAGTGATCTAGAACCGGTAACATGAGGCATTTTGAGTATTAAGGTGCTCTCAAGAGATTGGACTGGAATGTTTCAGAAACACTACAGAAGACACAATGACAGCTTGTCTATAGGTAAAGCATTCAAATCCTTTTTTTTTTTTTTTTTTTTTTTTTTTTTTTTGTTGCAGATCACTCAAATACTGTTAAGAATTTAGCATTACTATTAATGGATTTAGTAAGGCTTATGTTTGGTAATATTACTAATAAAAGATTCATTTTAAAACACAAGCTCACACAAAGTTGAACAAAATGCACGTCTTGTAGATCACTCTACTCATATGTTTCCTGCAATATTTTTTTTTTCATTTGAACTGAACATCTTCCACACCCCCAATATTCAATGTTTTCTTTTGTTTAACATCATATTTTTGAAGAGTACATTTGTTCCTTGTTCCTTTAATGGCTCTGGGTGGCAGTTACAGTGGCAGTATTCAGTGTGTTAGCAAATGCAGTGACAGCACATTCTTTTTGCTGAGGATCACTTGCCAGAGGTAAACTTAAAATTTTCATTTAGCTGACTTTTTGCCATAAAGCTGGAACAGTTAATAAAAATTTTATCTCTGCATTTTCTCCCCTAAGGCTCAACTTGATTTAAAACCTACTGAAATCAAGTGGAATACTTTCAGTAGGCGTTCGTTCAGGCCATAAATCAACTATTGTGCCTTGTTAAGTAACTTGTCTAAATATTCCTTATCTCCTCTTTACTGTCCTAGGCCTCTCTTGTTACTGTGTGCTGTTGGCATAAACTAACTATTCAACATACTATCTTCTGCTTCTTACGAGGTTGACAAATCATTCCTCCCAAATGGCAAATGTTTATCAGAAGCCAAATATGCTTTTTTTTTTTTTTTTTTAAATAATCTCTGGTAGACCAAGAGATTTAATCTTTCTTGTTAGTTGCAGACTGTTTCGTTTTTATATTCCTTTTAGGTTAAAGTATTGCTATTGTTTATGCCTGTGGTTAACCGTGAAAACCACCTGGGAATCTGAGCTTTTGCAGAAATTAGTTACCTACCCTTTGAGATTTTGTCAGAAGGGGAACTAACCATCATGCAGTTAACTACACTGATTTGATTTAGCTATTCAAGTCATATTCTTATTCCGTGTTAAAATCACTATAATTCCAGAATACGTCCATGAGGGCTATTCCTGAAGGGCTGTGGCCAGCTTGAAATAGCAATTCCAGTCAATACACGTGCCCACTCGAGGTCGGCTGTGCAGCTGGTACTGCCTTGTGCTTGGCGCTGCTGCCTCCTCTTCTACGAGATATGGGCTACTGTCTGCAAGAGCAGTGTTTCGTGCGTAGTTAAGCTGAAATGCTGGTATATCATTTAACTAACTCGTTTTGGTCTGTTACTTATTTAAACATATTAGTAATATTGGGAGTTTACTTCTCTAATTCATTGGAATTATATGTATGATTGGATTTAGCCGTGTCTCTGTGTGGCGCCCCCCCCTCCCCCCCCCCCCAGATTCCTGGAGTCCCTAGAGCTGAGTTTATTAACAGGTTTTCCCTGGCAGTGGCATTTGACATTTGTAACCCTGCATGAGGGGTAGGTACACTGTGCTTTTGGTCTGAATTTTGATAATTCTCACAGCATCCAATATAAGAAATATAAAATAGATTTAAATACTAAAAATGCTTTTTAAAGGTATAGTAGTGCTGAATATTGTAAGCGTGACAAGAAGCAAAAATTTTTTGATGTTTAGACATGTGAAGAGGTGTATAGATATCTTTTAGTGAGTCCTTTGTCAAAAATCCCTTTGTAAATAGATTCCTGAAAACTTTTTTACAAATCTAGCAGGAGGAGTTGTTGGTTACTACCATGAAACTTACGCTCCTGAGTCATGCATGTAGATGTTGAAAATTTTATCCATAAATAACATCATCTTAAAGATCCTGTAAGCCTCACATTTTAACTTGTGGAAACGTTATTTTTTTCCATGGTTGTCCTTGTGTGTGTTTTCTTGAGTTCACTAGTTCCTACCCCAATGGCAAAACTTAATATCACGGAAAACGCTTTGTTGTTGACTTTGCCTAAAATAAATCTTCCTTTTTGCAACAGGATTGCTTAGGAAAGCAACAGCAACTACCTGGCTTGGTAAAGTCTAAACTTGTAATAAAACACTGAAGTGATTGGGCAGTGATAACAGCACGTTGCTCTGCCCTTAGCTACCAACCTACGCAGCAGTTTGGTTGAAATGACATGTTTCTCCTCCTAGGAGACTGAAAATACTGGAAATGGGGAGAGGTACATGCTTTAAGAACTCTGTCACCATGTTAAAAATAGGCTTTGAAGGGAAAGAACATAAAGCAAAAAGGTCACTTTAATAGGGTTTTTTTACTATGTCTGTTTCTGAATATTTAGTGATAAAGTGGAGTTGAGCTGGTGTAAAAAAAAAAAATTGCTGAGAGCCAAATCTGGATGAAAATAAACAAAGAGGTAACAAAATAACCTTTCCTTTTCTGAATATGCTTTAGGGCATGCAGCTGGTTATTCTTATTACATGCCATCATACGTGGGTAAATTGGGACATTGCACATCTTTTGAAAGCATGACTAATGAACAAAACATTATAACCACTGCAGCACTGTAATGTATTTTCAGAATTATGTTGGTGTATCATCTAATAAATAAGAAGAAATCAGTTCATAAACTAGTAAATGAGTGTTGTTCATCATGCTACAGATGTTCTGTGCGAGTCTCAGGTGTGTGCTCCTTCAGCGGCTGCTTGGAAGAGACAAATAAATACAACAAGCTGCCAAGAGGTATCAGCTGGGCATGGGATTCAGTGAGTCCCCAGGTTTCACACTCATTGTTTCCCAGTGAAAGGAAATAATGTAATGTTTTTTCATTGGATATAAGTGCTGGGTTGAAATAATAAGTGCTGGATTTCTTCTGGCTCTTCATGCATTTAATTCTACTTTTAGGTAGCTGAAGCTGCAGTGTTTAGAAACCAGCACAAGAGCTGGTTTGTACTTGGAAGTGTCGTGTGTGTGAGTTTTCTGAAGAGAGGATATGAAGTTTACTAAGAAATAGTGCTTTCAACTTTTGTATTAAATCTGTTTTGTAAATAACATAACTGTACGTACTTCTTTAACTAGCTACATGATAATTTTAGGGTGTACTTATTGACCCGGAAAAGGCAGAATTTTGTATAATGCCAGAGTGTTTTTAATATGTTGTTTTTAATAGCTGCAAACTGATCTGTGTATTTTGCCCTGATGGTGTCATTACGATGGCTCAGGCTTGTGTAGAAGGCCAGCAAAAGGTCTCACAGGGTTTGTGGGACCCAGATCCTGTGTTCATCCTCTGTACAGCAGTGAACTTCACTTTTATACTTTAAAAATAAATAAATGAATAAAACCACTGACAAATCTTGTCACAGTCTCAGAAAGCCAATCAGCACCGTGCCTTGGGTAAGGAATCTCTCACTATTAGATTCTTATGAAGTATATTGAAGCCAGTGTCTTCCCAATAGGATACATGCTTCTTGCTACTGATGAATAATAGCAGAGTCCCACTCTTGATGTGTTAAAATTGTGGTTATTCTAGCTTTGACAAGGTGGTTGGTTTTTTTTCTATTAACAATATTAAGTGCCAAGATTGATTATTAATAAGCAAGACAAACTTTTTCACAACAATAGTTCATAAAAGTGATTCATGAGGTGCAAAACTCTGCAGTAATGCTCAGCCTTCTCCCAAATTCCTGATAAAGTGAACTTCCTTCTGGTGAAACAAAATTCCATATCTGGAAGAGGCTGAAACAGCAGTCAGTGGAAAATGCAAAAGGCAACATGAAATCTGCATTTTTGCTTCCATGCATACTTTTCATGTATATTTCATTAAAAATATTTTCATATTTAATAGGTAAAATTAAAATTTAAAGTTACATTTTAAAAGTTATCACAGTTTTTAGTATCTGAGAGTGGGGCCACATAATGCAAAAATGGCCTTGAGAGGTGTTTACTGACAAGAAAGCTCCAGCAAAAATTCCGCATCAGTCTGTGCGTGCCTCTGTGAACGGCTAACTTTTCTCAGGAAAGTAGAAGTGGTTCATCTCCCTCAGTGCAGGCTTTTGGGTTAGGCATTTATTTTCAGTTCTTTGCTTATTGTTTGAACAGTTCATATGCTGCAGTTCTGGAGGTTTTCCAATTTCAGTGCGAACTACCATCTGCAATTATGGGGACTAGTTCCTCTCACACCTTCGCATGGTTCCAGCACTGAGTCCCTGCACAGCATCACGTACAACAGCAAAGGCCATATTTACCCATTTACTAGGTCATTGTGTCACTTAACCCATTGTGGACAGCACAATTGCATATGAGAGCTTAAAGTAATGCTTAGATATTATTTTATTGTAACCTGGTTATGATATTCATAAAGTGTCAGAGAACTGAATTTGTGTTTAATATCCTGTATTGCATGTTAGAGGTAAGAAAATAGTGTGATGCACGTTTGTTTAGTTTTTTCATTTCCTCTAATAGGTGGTCATTTATTTGTTTACACTATAAGCTCAAGTTAAAACTTTCAATTGACTGGGCATAGTGAGTTACTATCCAGTTTGTGACCGCAGGTTAAAAGCAAGAATGACTCATCAAGAAGCTTTTAATAAAATACTTTTTTGTGCCCCCATTTACCTCTACTTATAATTGAATGAGACTTCTAAGCTTGATCTGTAGTTGTAAAATGATTCTGGGCATAACTGCAAAGCCTTAAACAATTTCATTCAGTCTGTACTCAGACAGAATGTCTTGCTGAAATCCACAGGGGTTCTGCTTTTGTTATCTTTCAAAGTGAAATTTGAAAGCTTTGTGGTTATTTACCGAAGAAGGTTACTATATTGAGTGCATGTGCATACAGGACAAGGTGTTATGTTCTGGAGTTCTCTGTGGCCAGCTAGCAATGAAATTTGGATGGGATTAGAGGGTGAACTCAGGCTAATCCTTGAACAGTGAGACACCTATTTTCTCTTCTGTTTTTGACTGCCTCTTGCACTTGACTTTGCTTTTAAGACTGCAAAACGGGAAGGTGGCTACCTAGAGAAAAATACGGGGTAAGCTCTTTTGACCATGGCTGGATTCTGAAGGATTCTCTAGTAAAGGGAGGAGGTGAGTGTGGGATGGATGAAGGTTGCTTGCTGCTCTAGATCACTGGGCTCTGTGGATTTGGAGGTCAGGGAGCCTCTCGTCAGGGGGAAGATACAGAAAAAGAGATTTCATGTTTGGCAAGAAAGAAGCAGTGAAAAGGTGGGTTTACTCAGATTATGACTGGTTCAGAATTCAGAGGAAAAAAATTAGTTTCCATTTACAGATGTAATAATGTAACTGAGTTGGCTTCAGCAGCAAGACACTTGTCTAGTTTGAAAAAGATCCAAATGCATAAACCAAAACATATTTGTATTATGTTAGGGAAATGCACTGTATTGTCCTACTTCATATAATTATATGGTATCTACTGTACCTGCAAAGTCTAGAAACTAAGAAAACTTCTGCTTGGGGAGTATACTCAAACATACGCTTGTGGAACTTCTGTTTGAATTTGCTTGTGCAAATTTGTATTATAAGTGAAAATATATGTAAATTTGCCTTGGCACCATTTCTTTTTTATCTAATTACTCAGAACTAATATTTTTTTATTTTTTTAAAAAACTGAATCAGTATAACTCCACTGACATCTAAGAAGTTATTCCTGAGTTAACACTCCTCTGACAGTACTGAGTGTGACTGCTGTGACTGAGATTATGTAAACTGTAATTACTGTAGATGAAATTGGCAGCTGGATTGGTAGCTCTGGGACATGAAATCTTGTGTTTCTTCAATGATAAATTTTGAAGTGTTTGTGACAAGGCAGTCATCTTTCTATCATTGCTTTTTAGACCTGTTCCAGAGATTTACCTTTGCAGAGCAAAAATTACCCAGGCTGTCTTTGTAATACGTTTTATATTTCTGCTGAGATAATAAAGATAGGTAACAATTAATGCAAAATTTGAAATGACTGTCAGCCTACATGAGACTTGATAGAGACCTTCACAAAAAGTCTCTTGATTGGTTGTCAGAGATAATTTTCATTTGCTGTCAAGTTGGGCCATATGCTAACCTGCAATCAAGAGGTGAATGAATCTGTAGTGGCACATGAAAGCTATTGAATAGTCTTGTCTTAACTTGAATAGTCTGTGCTGAACAGAATATAAAAAAAGACAATTATGAAGAAGCTTGTGGATGATGTTATGTGCAGTGAGTTTCAGACTCTGCAATTTTATATATATTCTGTGCCAAATTTATGAATGAATACTCAGCTTCTTCACAGGGTTAGATGCACACTGACTTGTCTGTTGGAAGGAATGCAACATGCTGAAATGAAAGTGAGCAACTGTTGGCTCTGAGCAGGTCCTAGAGTTTCATGGAGCTGAAAATACTGTAGTGAAGCTTTTTTTCGTTGACAGTATGTTCCAGCCTCCCCTGTGCATACTGTCCCTGCTGACTCCAGGCAACTAGGGATGCAATTGCTCGCTCGGGTTTGAATGGGTCCTGCTGGGGCTCGTACAGGGGCTGTGCACCGTGGAGTCTGCAAAAACAGGATTATTTCCTCTGATCCTAACTTCTGTGAAACACAACGTCTTAAATTCATACAATCACAGTAATTGCTCTTGTCATTACTTTTCGGACAATGAGTATATTTGTTTGCTGGCAAGAATCCCTTGCAACTACTTCTTTATTTTTCTCCTGCTATTCTTTTCATTGTCAGCACCAGTAGTTAACATGTTATAATTCAACTCCCACTCTGGGCAGGCTTCCTGCTGTATTCACCAAGAAAGTATGCTGGCTGCAAAGATAGGATGTTAATTTTCACAGTCCATGTGAACTATGGGACAGAGGACGAGATCAGTATGTTCTCACAATTCTCTCGTAATGCCAGTATTTAATGATTCATTGAACTTTTCCCTTTGTGCTAAATATCACCAAAATGACATGTTTATTTTTCTTCCTTCTCATGGTGATGATAGTAGACAGAGTGCAACTGTCTCGCCTTCTCCACCTGTTCTTTTGTGTGCAAATGACCAGAACATACTGATAATGTCCCTTTGCACTCTGAGGCTGTGGTTCTGTGCTAACCTCATTAGATCACATCTCTGGACTGGAAAGAGTAAGAAAATGTGTCTGTACTTATTTGCAAGTTTCTTTTTTTTTAAACCAAAGCATCTTCAAATACTGCCCCTTCTGGAATGAGTAAGAGTAGAAAATGAGCATCCAGTTTTCCATGGATCCCAAAGTTTTGATTTGCTATTGTTCAGCAATAATCACTGCTTCTTTTTTTTTTTCCCCTCAAGGAATAGTTAACACAATATATCATCTACATAGGCAGATTTGAATTTATGTAAGTGTTAAGGGGATGGCGATTTCGTCATTACTCGGTGACACCAATCTGATTCTGTTCTCAAATGCAATCAAACAGATTTTATTCTCTCCCCTCCTGCCCTTCACCCTAAAGAAATTTACAGGTAGGTATGGGTACATTTTCCTAGCAAGGTAATGCCAGAAACTTCTTCAATTTTTTAATACATTTTATCTTTTTCTTTTTTTTCTTTTTCCCCGCGGTGATCATAGTTGGGCCCAAACAGCTTGCTTTGTAACTACCAGATGTTCAGTTTTGGTTTCCACAAATCCAGGTTTCTTTATCAGGACCAATATTTTTTTAAATCTGCATTTTGGTGCAAATGTTATATATGATCTATCTGATAACAGTAAATAACGCACAATAACATCATGGCTTAATTTTTTTTATGTATTTTCTTTACTATAAATCATTCACACTTTCTTTTGCTTTTTAAAATGGAAGCAGAGGCTGAAGTAATGCTTCTGCCCATCCTTTGGTTTTGCGAACTATTTGTCGATTAAAATATTATTTATTTACTTGTGACAATGAGTCACCAGTAGACAAATCGATCATTTACTCTGCTTGTGGTAGGTTAACAGTAAGTGTTGAAAGCTTACAAAGGGACTGGTATTTAACAGTTGCTTATTATTGTAGTTGTGCTCTTGGGGATAGAAGACTGGATTAGAATGGTTATCTACAGCTATTGGAAAAGAAAAAGATGTACTCTAAACTGGTAGTGATGTACTGTGTGGTATTCTTTCTGCGCATGTAACAGGAAGGGAACTGGATTCAACTGTCTGTTATTCCCGTACGATTCCATTCATTTCATTACAGTTGTGGGAATAAGTCTTGAGTTGCTGAAAGAACAGCGTTTAGAATATGTTTATTTACACTGTGATAGCTATGCTTCAAAAAAAAAAAAAACAGGTCAGAACCGCTGCTGTAATGAAAAAGTTCAAAAGGTAAATTTTAGAGGCAATGAAAAACTTGGTCAGCTGTCTGCTCTGTTGAGCTGGGCGGCTGTGTTTGCTGTGGCTTAGAGTCCAGCACGAAGGTGTGACATATCGTAAGTGGGCAGGAGACCAATGTGTGCTGCTGTACGCAGCTGTGCGGTGATGGAAAGCTCCCTGTGAATCCCAGGGGCCACCCTCCTTCTCTTCCTCCCCTGTGCGCAGGTGATGGTGGTAAAGGAAATGCTGGGTCAGTTCTCCTGTGTCTTATCATGGGGCTGGTTTTTTGTTTGTTTGTTTTTTCCTGAAATACATGTACGAAACTTGAAGCAATTAAAATGACAAGGTTGTTCAAATGCTAGCAAATGCACTGAACAGCCACTCTGAGCAGGCAGCATCTCTGCATGCTTCCAGGTGACTGCAGGAATCGTGTCCCGGTGTGGGAATGGGCTGAGCCGGCTGCGGAGCAGGCAGTCTGGCTGTGTGAGTGGGAAATCCCATCACTAGGAAAAGTCCCCGCCAGATCAGCCTCATCTGATGAGGCATCTGGTTTTGTTCCCCCTTTTTCGGGGTGGGCAATGCTGTGGAGACCGAGCAAAGGGTGCCCCTTCTCTCCGGGTGGGTGGCCGAGGCAGGGGCTGGGTAACCAGCGTTGCCTGCTAGCTGTGAAACAAGCTGTTAGTCCACAGTGGTGGTGAAAGAATGGTGGGTTTTTTCCCCCACTTTATACTTATTACATGTGTTGAATTGAATATTCTTGTATGTAATTATGAGCGTGTATCACATCTTTCTGTTCACTTTTCTCCCAGCGCAGATATTCTACTTCTGCAGGGTCATAATCTCATTTAAGTAAGCACAGATGTGACAAACACTAATTTGCATTTTTAATGGGAGGGAGGGTACATAGTATATTTGTGAGTCCTGATAACAGGAAGCTTTTTTTCCTTTTTTTTCCTCCAATCCCAGATGTAGGATCTTTTTTTGGTGTTGGATTTCATGTAAAATGCAGAAAGTCTTCACCTACACTGTAATTTAAAAATGCATTACATGTTGTGATGAAGCACCCTGAAAGACCAAGGAGGAGAAAGCATGAAAAAACTTTGCAATCTGTTCAAAGCAAATACTTACAGAGGGGAGTTGTGAGAGCGTCTCCTTCGATCCTCTTCTGTAAGATGATTGCTTGCAGGTATCCTGAGGGGCGTTAGGAGAGGGATAGGAACCCAAGGAGAGCTGAGGCTTTGGCAGGAGCCTGACACCCAGCCAAAGTTTGTCAGGTAGATCCATGGCCTTCCTATTCTGTCTTGTGGTCAACAGTGTTCCGAGCCCAAAATCTGTTGTGTGGTTTTTTTGCTGAAAGGAAGGGGGGAAGTATGGAAAATAAATGTGTGTTTTTTCTGGCATGTTGTGGGTCAAGCTGGGAATATGGAAACCTAGCTCTAGTCCAGAATTTCCTGCTCTATCCTTAAGTCTTCCTTAAGAAAAACGTAGGAAAATAATCTTAATAACTTGACATTTTTGATCATTTTGGTGCTAATGTCATTGCCTGAGTACGTAGAAGTAACATCTGGTGGAAACATTTTTTGTGAAAAGTTTCTCTTCAGCTCTTTAAAATGCCATTGTCAAGCAACAGAGGCTTAAATTCCAGTTGGCGTAAAAATAGCAGACAGAAATACATTTTACAAGTGTATTTTTCATTATTATTTGCTAAGCACCATTAATTAATTCAGCAGCGCAGAAGTACAGTTCCGTGATCATGAGTGTGAAATTCAGGGGAAAGGGAAATGAGAGTGACTAATTGGGATTCACCTTTTGCAAATGTCTGAAAATAAGAAATAGACAAACAATCTGAATGTAAAAAAAAAATTACAATAACAGTAACCAAATATTTAGTATTTGCTATTGGGTGGCTTTAGACAATTTCCCCTTCAGCTACGATGAGCTCTCCATTACCCTTCCCTGCACATCCTTGTAGTTGTGTGTCGAACCTGCGCAGCTCACTGTGGTACCTTGCATCACCCTGCTGGGACAAGAAACCCACCTTTTAGGTATTGCAGCCCCTACGCTGGGTACCCAAGTTGAACTTTAAACTGAGATTTTTCATAACAGCGTATGTTTTTTTGGAGGACAAATGAGTTCTGTGTTGCATCTGTGAATGAATACTGGATTCTTAAGATACTTATATAGCGTTGCATATGAACTGGTATTGGACATGTACCTTTCTGCATTATTTTACAAATGTATTGTGAGTATTATTTTGAAAGAGTTGCTAAAGTGGCTCATACAGTGCCCAGAAGATTATTTTCTCTCCGTTTGAAGATCTGATACCGCAATCTGAAAAATGTGATTATCATCTTTGAAAAGACTTTCAGCATGTTTTTAATTAAAAGCTGAAACAGAAGTTAGAGGTTGGTTGGTAGTGCAAATAATACTTCCTGATTATTTTATTTACATCTATAGAATAAAAAACCTAACAATGGAACTTAAAAACAAACAAGATGAATTAAAAAATGTGAAAGAAGATTTGCAGTATTTCCAAGAAGAAAAGGAAGCTGCCTATAAGCAATCACAAGTGCTCAGGTAAGAACCCAGAAAGAAATGCTGATACCGTGCCTCCTGTGGACATGTACAATTAGTTGAGAGGATTCAGGGGAGATGCAGGCACAGGCAGGGGGAATACTGTGAGTGAAAAGGGCGTTTGTAACCAGTCTAGTGTTTCTTACTTCTTCCAGAATATAGCGAGATGTTTTAGTGTTAGCAGATGTAACAGGAAAATATCATTGCTGATGTTACTAGCAACAGGATAAGTTCTTTACAAATTTAAAAACATTAATTAACACTTAAAAGTAAGTGTGTGCCACTTTTAATGCATAAGAAACCCATAAGAAACATTATAAACAATGTCTTACATTGTTTATAAAGAGTCAGCATAAGCTTGGACATAGTCATTGAAACACTATTGCTCCAATTTCTCAGTAAAAAGCGGTTGTACAGTTGTCAATACAGTTTTCTTAATTTGTACATATAAGCTCTAAATCAACATTTGGAGGGGAGAAATTTCTTATAAATATATGGAAAGTACAACATATTTCACACACTGAATTATTGTAACCCAATATACTATATATTATTATAGGACAGAAAAGTAGTTGTCAAGTTTAGTTACTAAGTTTACAAATAGTATTTTGTCCTATGTCTGGTATTATTTTTGTGTCTTGCAGAAGTACATTGGAACACCATTGCTCAGCTCTGAACAAGGCTGTCTCACTGTTTCCTTTTATTAGAAGTGAACTAGACAGTATTAAAGAAGTAATCTCCAGTAATCTAGAGAACTGGGCTGCCCTGAAAGAAGAAATTTTTCTACAAATAAAAACTGTTAGCAAAGAAGCTTTGACAGGTAAGTCACCATCTTGCAATAATTTTGGGCAAGATAAACTATTTTTTGGTAGTTGAGTGTAACACAGTAAACTGGAAGGTAAAATTAATCAGATAATTTCTAACTCTGACATTAACTTATCTATATGCAAAGTAGTAGAAGACACTATCTACTGCTGTGGCACTGTGTGAACAAAGTTGATCTCAGTCCAGTTCCTACTGGATTAGTGTGCTGGACTAGCTGTTCAGTTAGCCCCGTCAGACTGAAATGGAAGTAATATAAATGCTTACCATGATTGAAACATAAATAATATACTTACTAGGAGTATACGGATATGATTGCAACACAAAGGCTTGGAGATATTTTCATTTGCCTTGTGTCACCTATTGTCTGTTTTTCCCCACATGCTCACATATACACACAATACTATACGGCAATGGTATAATGTCCTTTTGTGGAGCTGCCTGGGGGTCCTGCAGTGCCACCCCCTCATTGCGTGGGCAGGCTGCACCTTGTCCCTTGAGCAACCCACTGAGTACGCACATCGGGTTGCCTTGAATGTACAAGCCACTGCCTACAGACAGACCTGCGCTCAACATGTAGCAACTACTTCCTCCTTCCGTTCCTGAATAAGAACAAGTCATACCCAAATACAGCTGTCTTTATCTGAGGGGTCTTCGGGATTGAAAGGGGCGTGGAGCAGCCCATGGGCTGAGAATAATTCGCTTGGCCCACAGCCTGCTTCCTGCTCAAACAAGGGTAGCCTTCAGGAAAAGAGAAGCTGGGAGCAAGTCACAACTGATGGCTTGTTCGTGAAGGTCGTGCCCAGCCCTCAGGCTGGTGGTCAGACTTGAAAACTTGGAATTATCCTTGCATACCATTTTTGCTTTGCCTCAGTTAAGAGATTAGTTTTGCTGAAAAAAGCGTGCAGTAGTGTAACTACAGACTGTACCATCCAGAGCATCCAAGTTGACTTTTGCACCTTTAACTGTCTCTGGACATACTTTTCAGATTTTGTATTCTTTTCCTTATAGTTTTTCAGTTTGGTCTGCATGTATGAGTTAGTGAGCTGCTATTTGCTCTGGAGGTTAGTTTTAACAGGGTTCTAAGGTAGCAGTGAAGTAGGTGAGCTGGTGTCATGCTTTCTGTCCTTGTGAGAAGGAACATAAGGGCATGGTGGGCGATGTACATCTCCTAAATCACTCTGCTGGTGAAACCGTGTGAACTCCAGTGCAGATTCACAGCTTGAGTGAAACCTGTGTCCCCGGAGTATCTCAGAAAAAATACGTAGCTTCCTTTCAAATAATAGCTCCCCAGTAGCCTATGCTTCCTGTGGAATTAGAAGTAATCTTTAATGTTTTCAATGATTGCTTTGTTCAGACTGGGAAGAAATAAGTGGGGCAGCTGTGCCGCAGGAGCGAGTAGGCACACATCCCACTGAGACAGCGCCTGGGTCCGAGCAGAGAGTTTGGGGTGTCGCAAGCCCAGAAGGGAGGAGGGCTCTTGCCTGCTGAAGATGAGCGTGACCGGAAAAATCACTCTTTAGTATTCAGTTTTTGTAAGAACAGTTAATTTAAATGTCAGTGTCAATATCATGCATTTTGATTCATGACTTCATCTCCTGATTAGACTGAGCAGAGAAAGTATTGTGTGCCCCTAAGGATTCCTCTCTTCCTGTGCTCATTCTCTGCCTACTTCTAGCTAATAAAGGGAGTATGAACACGCGTTTCTGCAGACATCTTGAGGTTCAAAGAGATTCATAACACTTTGAGGCTTCTTTTCTGGAGTATTCCTTGTTTTATGTGTTATAATACTGCAAATATATAGAATATCTGTATGGAAGCAGAAGTGCAGCCTTTCAGGTTCCTTTAATAATTATATGTACCATGATACATACTATGTATCCCTGACTGCATTCAGCGTATCCCACTGAGAATAGTGCCACACTGTGAATATTATATACATCCTTAAATCTAGCTTTCTTGATCAAAACAATTTAGCCCCACTTTTTTTTTTTCCCCTGTGAATGCCATTCAAAAGCTTTTATGTTCTGTTTTATGAGTTGTTCATTATTAACATATGGTAACATATTAACATCTAGTATTTTTTTTTGTTTATTTTACCTTACTGTTTTTGCAACAAGCTTTTAAGAACTTCTTTTCTATTAAGAGTTTGAGAAGAAAAATGTTACGTGATGTGCAGCTCTTCATGCCTAGACCAGTTCACTTGGTTAGTTTGAAAACAGCTTGTAAAAGCCCTTGTATATGTACATTATTTTGCCTTGGTTAATTAATGGCAAGTAGAAAGATGTGTAAGAACTTAAAATCTTTCAGTTTTTACATCATTAGTCTAACAATAAATGGATTTAAGTGTGAATTAGTTAGGAAAGACTGTAAATAATGGAAATATTTGCACCACAGAAAGAATTTAAAATTTGCACGTGGGCAGCATATAAAACATATGTAATAGCTGACTTGACGAAAGAATTAGACTTCATCTAACTTGAACATTGTCATTATTAATGTAAATAAAAGTGATATAAGTTCTTTGGACAAAGGAACATTTAAGGCTGTAGTTGGAGAAGGAATAGAAAAGAATTGCAACCACTTTTGGAAATGTTCAAATGCACTCATCAAGGTTAACTAAACTCAGGAAAAAATATGAAAATGTAGGAGACCCCCTATGCCCCACCCACGATTTACTTATTTACCTTGCAGTAAAAGCTACCTGGAAAGCTTCCTGGAGACAGCTGCTCTTCCATGTTGAAGAGCTGATGAGAGATAGAGTGACAAAGTCTGTCCTTAATACAGTGAAGATGCACTTTGTGATTAGTTTAACGACAGTAGTCACCTAAGGAGAGAGAAAATAAAACGTAACACACGTGCCCAAATATCTTCTGACCAAAACTGAGCTTTAGCAGAGGTTAACCCCCTTGACATCTTCTCAAATTAATTTTAAAATGAGTCTGCAATTGTTTTTGTATGTACGTGTCTTAAGATAAAAAGCTTGGATTCAAATATTTCTGTCACCTATTGTTATTTCATGTGGAATATATATGTGTATTTTAATTGGATTTTGAGATCTTAGAGGAGATACATATTATTGCTTAGAATAAAATTTGTATTATTTGTCAATAATATGTGTTTGGCTAAGTACAAATTATCTGAGTAGAGAGGTATTGCACAAAGCACTTCCTTTGGCCATCTCCATTCTCAGCAGAAGTATTGCTAATTCCCGTGGTTTCCACCGATCCATAGCCAAACTAGGGTTACAGAATACTGAAGTCTGAGGTTGTAAATCAGGTGTAGTACTTTTTAGTGGAGAAGGTAAATTTGACAGCAGTCTGTATGATTTTATTTTTTTTCCCTCCTCAGAAATACCCAAATTGAACCAAAGATTAGCAAAATCCCAGAGAGAGAATGAATGCCTCCAAGAAAAGGTAAAACATCTGACGTTGGTGGCCGACACAGTTGAGCTGAAAACTCAACAGCTTCAAACTTCACTTCAGCAAGGGAATGAGCTACAAAGTAGGTGCCGTGAACTACAAAAGGAAACATTAGGTAAGAGAATTTTGACATTTCAAGCAAACTTCCAAGTAAAATGAAATGCAAAAAAAAATTTTCTAAAGTGCCTAAGTTGTGGCTGTTACTGTGAAAGCACTCAACAGCTCAACTCAGGCCCAAATAAAATGTGGATGTTGTGCAGTCACAAAGACCGTATGTCATTCTGAAGAGTTGGTAACCCTGCTGGGAACATGAGTCAGCTGCGTAGGGGGAGAAAAAATGAAGGAAGGGAGGAAAACAATGAAAGTGATGGTAATACAATTATGCTGTTACTCGTCAATCTTATGTAAAACGTCAGGGAGAGGGCTCTGAGATTAAAATTAAAAGAAATGCTCTCATTTTGAGTGGAAGGCCAGGCAGGATTTTTGGCTATCAGCAACAGAACTAAAAAGTAGGTCAGGCTAAGCTGGTCTCTTTTCTCCTAGATTCATTAAACTTGAGTCTGTCTAATGATTTGCCCTTGATAGTTTGTCTCAAGAGTCTAGAGAGTCCTTTTGAAAACTGTAAGAGCAGTGATAGCACTTGAAATTATAATATCTCGTGAACTTTGTTGAGACAATGCTGCACTGCGGAAAGATTATTTATATTAGCAGCTCCTGAATCTTTTTTCTTTTTAAAGCAGTATCGCATTCATAGTGCTGGCTCAGAGACGTTTTAAGACCTTCAGAATGTATAGAGGTGGTGCTGTTCCAGGCATGGTTTTGAGTCATCAAATTGGCACAGTAATTACCATGCTGCCTTATGCACGGTATGTAATGTCAAATTTAAAGCAGTAGCACTTGGTACTAGTCATGATGAAGGAATTTCCCTGATCCTTCAATACCAGTGATAATATCAAATGTGAGTCTGCAAAGTAGAAGGCCCCAGATGCCATCCAATGAGTTATCGACCCGTGTTGCTGAGGACAGTCTTTATTTTTGTCACTGTATAACAATACTGTTAGGAAAGCTTTAGCAGTGACGTGTTTGAATGGCAGACATGAGCAGATAACTCTACAGAATTTTCCAGTCAGTGTCAGTATAAGAAGTAGACAATATGTCTTCCTTTTTGTGGTATTTATTCAAAAAACTAACTTCAAATGAATGCAAAATCAGGTAGATTTTGCTCTGACAAGATTCTTCTGTGGGCTATTCACAGCATCCACTTCATCCACTTTTGCCTCTTTTTTTTTTTTTTTTTTTTTTTCCCGTTTGTTTGTTTTTTCCTTGGGGAGTTGCTAAGTGTTCCAGTATCTCAAAACCTTGCCCATGATATTTTTGGTAGGCTCATTGTTTGATTGTAGCTACCTCTTGTAACTTCGTCCTCTGTTCAGAGTAAACTCTGGCAGGCAGGATTTGGGGAGAGGGTTACCTTAAGAGTGTTTAGCTGTCAGTCATTAGCCACAGTATCTCATTCTGAAGACCTGAGGAAATAGAAAGAAATGCATCCATTCTATTTAAATTTCCTTTTTCAAGACAATCTTGAACACACTGTTGGACAGTGTGGAAAAATTGTACCTTTTTGTTTGGCTTCTATGTAAAATCACTAGGAGGTTTTTTTAGGAAACATGAAATAAAATGCTGTTAGTATAGAAATAGTATCTGCTGTGTTATTTTTTTGCAAAAAAGTAAACAAGCTCAACATTACATGTACATTATATATTTTTTTATTATTATTTTTATTTTTTTTTAAATATGTCTTATATATTTGAGAAAAGAGCCTGGGTAAAAAATAATAATTAAAAAGGCAAAATTCCAAATAAGCTCAAGATAACACCACTAGAGAAGATAAAATTGAAGAAATTAACTAATTGCACTGGGTGACTAAATTATGTTGCTTGTCCCAAGAGCAGGAGGTCACGTGTGACTCCTCATGTTTTACTGGAAACTTGTTTAGAAAAGATGCTAAAAATGCATTCATTTTTGCTGAAAAGACAAATGTGTTTCTCCTCCATTAAAAGACTCATATCAAAATACTGTGTGTATATGTCTAACTGCCAGGTTTGACTATTACAATGCCACGGTCCAAAAACTGGAATTAAATACTTTAGAATATTGTGTATGTTTTGTTTCTTAACGTTCACTTTCTGTCTTTACTTACGCTGAAGTAACGTTAGAGATGGCGCTGAGAGGCTCTTACTGTGCTAGAAATCGCTCAAGCGGACAGTGTCTCTCAAAAGACGATAGCCGAGGTGACTGGCTCAAAACCAGCATGAGTGTCACAGATCCCGTGATGAAGCCCACAGCAGAGATTTATCGGTGTTGATGAAGCTTTGTTTTCTCTGCTAGTGGGGTAGCACTTTAGGGAAGGAAAGTTTGTCTGGTCTTTAGTTTGGTCTTGCGCCACACAAACTGTCGAAAAGTTAATTCCTACAGCAGGCTGGATATTCTACTAGAAATGCTGATAATTGCAATGATTTGTATGTCACTTTGAGGGTGACTGTCACAGATACTGTGACTGTTCACCAATGTTTTGCACATGCTTATGCAGTGTCATGTTTTGGTCACACTGTTACATTCTTTAAGAGGCAGCGGTGATAAAACACTCATTTTGCCTTAATACTTGTCTGTCTTCTGTGTTCAATATAACTGGAAAGCTTGTTTCCACGTTCTTTTTAGGAATATCTTATCTCTGTATAAATAGACACAAGTACTTATAAGTCATAAGCGGTTAGATCATTTATTATTTACCTTTCTCTAGAAATCTGAGTTTCTGCAATATTCAAAATAGGTCTACCACCTGCCTGCCTTGAGAAAAATATAATGAAATTTGACACGCATTTTTTTAGGTGGAAAAATTAGTCAAAATAAAATAATCTCAGTGCAAAAATAGCTCCTTCTCAAGTATACTTTGACGTTTTATTTGTGTTGAAAAGTGTTTTAATTTTTTTTTTTTATATGAAATAAAAAACTTGTGGATGACACAACTTAAGTTTTCAGTGCTGGTGTGCAGACTGTTGGAGTTCCTCAGGAACAGTCCTTTGTACCATTTCCACAACTGTAGATTTTACTTTTTATAAGGTGCCATGTTCAATATAACTCGGATAATTTGGCACACTACTGAGTTAAATTTTTCTGGTGAAGTGGCTGTATGTGGGCATGTGAAACTGTCTGTGAATTCAGCGGTAGTTCACATGCATTCTTGGGAGCTGGAATGTTGGCACTCGCTGCTGCAGCAGAAAGGCTAAAGTCCATTTAATTCAGCATCCTGTCCTCACCGCTGAAAAACACGGTGTGGTTCAAAGGAAGGAGCAGGAACTCTAGAACAGCAATTAGAGGATAATCTGTCTTCCTTACGTGTCTTGTCTTGATCTAAGAGGTCATTGAGCCTAATAAGACAATCTTTTAAGCTTTGAAATGTGTGGTTTAATATTGTTACATAAGGTATTTGTATCATTGCATTTATGCTGATATGAAATCTACCCTTAGTTAGATTTCCCTTTTCAGTTTTGTAAAGCTGTTTAATTTCAGAGGTTCCTATAAACAATGAGTTCATAGTTTGTTCACATGCAGTGTAAAAATACACTTATACACTTTCTTCTTCAGTTTTTCCCACCTTTAACTCCATGGAGAATTGTCTTGTTCTTATTTTAGAAGACCAGAGAAAGATGCTCGTGGTCTGTAACTTTTATTTTAAAGATCATTCGGTGTTATTTCTGTGATGCTTGCATGGCTTTCTGGCTCATCTTCTCAAAATCTGAATTTACTTCCCTAAATTGGCATGTTGCATCAGTCCATCTAATCAAGCAGTTAGTTATACTTAGGTTCTAATTTCTTGCCTTTAATTGATATGCATAACCTAGAGCAATAACTGTAGTGTATATATACGAGTACCACCGCATGAGCAGGTTCACGCTAGCTCACATAGAGCATCTCTAGTTTTTGTGCTGAAAAAATCTGAGCTTACAAAGAAGTGCCTATTCTATAAATCCTATTCCAATCTGTGGATTATTTTGCCCTTTTTTTTTTTTTAAGTATTGCTGTATAAGAAAACTAAGATTGCTTAAGATGCTCACTGTTTCCAGTGGCTTAAAATATTACCGAACTTAACTAATCAATGATTTTTGAATATTAATTATAGTAAAAATGGTCATAGCTTTCACAAGGGTGGGATGGCTCAAAGTCATTGGATTTTATGTTTAAGTCTTACTCTGCAAAAAGTTTGTTGAAAACCCCATGAACCTTCTGTTCTCTGAAAAAGTACTTTGAAATGGGAGGCTTGACAGTGTTCTTGACATAGAGAACCAAGTTAAACTGACTTCTAAGCGTTTGAAGCCGGAATAGGTATTTGTTGGTGTGGTGGCTAAGTTCTCTGTGGTTTTGGCTTGTGAGGCTCCAGAATTCAAGGGCTGCGCAGCATGTTCCCAGGCCTTGCTTGTTGTGTGCCGCTGGGCAACAGGACAGCAAACAAGGAGGTGGAATGGACGGGGAAGGGAGCAGCCTGGACGGATGGGGCCATGTCCAGCCTGGGAGGGCAGAGGTTAGGATGTCGTGACAGGGACATCGGGGAACTTGGCTCGCCGGCTGCTCTGTAAATGAGCTGGGAAGCACGCACTGAGCAGGGAAATGCCAGTCCTGAATAGCTGGAGTTCTTTCCTCCCGTGTGGCGACAGACACAGGAATCCTGTGGGGAACAAAAACAGTGTGCGATTATATCCTGAATGAATATTTTGTAATGCATAGTTAATACAGCATGAAAAAGCAGCTGATATTTTTATATGTTCGACTGCAGCGCTTACCACAATCACTAGTGCAGTTTTTGAGTGTTGCACTGTATGCATCTTCTCCTGCAGCCTAGCCTGCACACCATCGTTCTTCAGTGAGAAGCACGACTAGAACCATTTCCTTTTTGGTTTGAGACCCGAAGTCTACTCTCCCATTCTTGTAGAATCATCCCCAAAATCCATGGTCATTGCAGAGTATTCTGCAATAGCGTTCCCAGAAGGAACGCGGAGCAATATGCTACAAAGAAATAACTCAGTTTGGGTAAGATAGCTGTGCTGTGTGGTGGCTGAGAAGAGGGTGCTCTCAGCAGCGCGTGTTGAGGAAAAGCTAACGAGCGGGTGGCTGGAGTCAGCGTCCTCATCTTTCCTGCAGCCAGGGAAGTGCAGGTTTCTCCAGACTTCGCGGTGTGCAAGGAGAAGATGACTACAAAATGACGTATGGTTAAGCACAGCAGGTACAGAAAGAAAAAGAAAAGAGCTTTTCCTTTTTCCCCTCTGGCCTGGTTCCAGATGAATCTTAAGATTAGCAATGGTTTGCTGTGTTGTGTGTCCTCAGCTGAGCAACAACTCCCATGTCCTTCTTGGGCACTTCAGTTCTAGTTTCTATTCTGCTGTTGCCAGTAGATCGAGGGAGTGGAGCGTACAGCGTGTGCTTTCGATGTTATCTAGTGTGTCACTGGAGCAGATCAAAGGTGTCAACAGGAGTGGGACTGCAAACTGTCCTCTCTTCCTGCTGTCCTGGCATCTCAGTTTTGCACACACTGCCGCTCACTTTCACCTCTGTGCCATCACCAGGAGATAATGATGTTTTTAGGAAGAGAAAAGTTGATGAAAATGTCCCTTTCACCTGCTTCTGATGAAAATTCTACCCCATGCCCATAAATCCCATGGTTTTGTAGCTGTATCGTCACTGGTGGTGGATTTTGTTTCTGCATTTTCATGTTTTCTGTTCTATATTTATGATTTAAAAGCTGTACATTGGAGTTTCAGCAGCGATGGGATTGAATCCCCCTCTGATGGCTGGGCATTCAAGGCTGTAACTGGTACCATGTGCCCCATTTGTGGATATGTCTCCTTTTGCCTGTATTTCTCCTCTCCTGCCTCTGGGTTCCTCCAGCAGTGAAGAGTGCTCACTGACTCTTCTTCCAAAGGGTATTAACAAGACTTGCAGATCACTTAGTAAGCTTGTTGGCCTCTGTAGGAAATTGCAAAGACCTATTAATCAGCAACCCAGGTGGTGAGTGTCATGTCTTAAGGATGGAATGTAAACTTATCATTAGCTGTCCGTGAGCTCTCTCCAAAAGTACTCCTTTCATCCAGAATCCTTCTCTGAGTTAATTTGGGGAGGATGTTTGTGAGTCAGATCTCACCAGTTATGCTGCTCGTGGAATTCACTGTTAATATGGGCAACTACAGAGTTTGGGTTTTGATGAGCGAAAAAACTTGGGATCTATTGAACTGAATTATCATTTTTCACTTTGATGTGACATAACTGAAAGTGAAGGCATGGCTCTTGAAAGAAGCCTAAAATGTTAGAATATCCTGAAAAAGTTTTCTTCATGCTTACAGCTTTATTAATTTTTTTCCACTGCTAGCATTGATAGGTGACCTAAGCATGAGCCACCATCTATGTTTTTGCCTTATTTCTATCCATTTCAAAGGAATATTTTGGAAGGTGCTTGTTTATGTATATAAAGAGATTTGAAAATTTACAGTGCTGTACAGAGCCACTCCTCCTCTCAAGAAGTCTATGAAGTGCGCTGCCACATTATCTCTCTTGCTCACTTGGCCTTTTAAAATGTTTCCAAAGAGGCATTAAAAAAAAAAAAAAAAAAAGAAAAGCGTATGTAATGGGTTCACTGAAAGTTATCTTGGTGGTTAGTGTGACTGTGTGGATTCTCAGGCATCTCAGCGGCGTAATACTTGAGCAGAAGGGTCACTGTGACCGCCGCTCATCGTGCTCTGCTGTTTGACTCGCTATTTACTTATTTTGTACATGTCAGGTTTCTTTTTTAAACTGCGTATAATAAAAACTTGAAATAGCAGACATTTTGTGGAGAAAACACAAAGAAAACATATACGGAATTCATACAGAATATTAGGACTCTGCAAAATCTTAATGAACAGTTTAAAATATCAGCTAAGCAGGTCCTTTTGTGAAGCATTTCAAGATTTATTTTTACTAATAAAAAAGCAGCAGTTAATAATAAATCAGTTATTAAGAAGCAATAAAATGTTTGATGTGGATATCCAGAAGGAGATTTCAAGGCAGAAAGACTGCTAGCTCAAGAATTTTTATTCTACCCTTCCTGAATAGATGAGTAAAACACAAATCCATATGCATTTCAAGACGTCTATTTATATGGAACTTGTTGCTCAATTGCGGTAATAAAGCTGGCTAATACAACGGTGATAAAAATGTTCTCTTTGAAATACAAAACATTATTTTCTTTGTGAAATAAGCATAAAATATTTTATGAGTTGCCATTGTATTAAAATAAATCAGTGGGAACAAACAATGCACTTTTTTTTTTTTATTGCCTCACTTGATCGTAGTGAAAAATAAATTCCAATTAGTGGATTTTTACCATATAAAGCCAGTGGGTAAGAAATCAGCCAGATCTAGAGTGTCCATGGTCTGGGGGGGGATTTGGTTTTTTGTTTTAGTTTGCGTTGGTTTTTTTTTCCCCTCCACTAACTACTTTGAGGCTAATATCCCTCTTTGGTATTGAAATAGTTCAACGGTCCAGAAAAAAAACCCTACCAGGATTTGTGATTTATGTGTTTTGGAAGGATTTTCCTTTCTGCATTCATTATTTTGAAGAGTCTGGTTTTGTGTATTTATCATAGAATTGCAAATTATTGAATATTTCATAAGATATCAGTCATTTACAAGTGTTGAAACTAAGCATTGGTTTCTACTGTTGTTTCTTCTCATGATTTTCCCCAAATTATCTTTGTGAGTTATGTTTTGCCAAAGAGGTGAATTTGATTGCTGGTTTCATACCACTTTTCAGACTCATCATCCAGTTAGCTAGAGATGACAGGTCTTGAAAAAATGCTCAATGCAGGGTAAGGTCTGGTGAATAATTGTCTAATCAAATAGACTTGCAAAAAAAAAAAAATTTAAAAAAAATCGATAATGCCTTGTGAAGAGCTCCAATAGCACGTACACCTAAAAGAGAGGAGCTGGTATCTGTGCTTTCATTTTTATTACCAGCCAAATCCTTTCCTCCACTTAATCACAGGTATAGAATAATTTTTCTTCACAAAGTCATTGCAGTTTTTCTTCAGCCCATTTATAGTTACAGGTTTACTTCTGTATGGGTTTAAATTGCTGGCTATGCGCATGAAATCCGTCTTCTAAATCTTTTGATGCTACTGCTTCATAGGCTACTTAAGTTACTAAATATAAACGTAGCAGTGGTCTGCTGACATAATAAGACTAATGAGAGATGATTGAAAAATGCAGGCAGCTGTAGGAGTAGCTGGGTAGTTTGAGTGGGGAATGTTAGCACTCTTCATGGAGGGAAGTAGCAGTATTTTCATCTATGTGAAGTGTCTTTAATGACACTTTAAAGACCACTTTGAAGAGCTTTGCAAATCCAAAGGGAGAATAGTTTCCTGTAGTTTTAGGTAGGCTGCAGTTCAAATATCCACTATTCATACTACAAGTACTGTTGAAATTTTTTTTTTTATTATTAATTCCAGCTGCGGTACTAAGAATTTGAAGGGTGAGAGCTGGGGAACGTTGTGTTGGTGTTTGAACAGAATGTGTCAAATGGGTTAGACGAAGCAATGGCTCATTAGCACTTTTCAGCAGTCTCTTACAGTGGAAGAGGAAACAGATGAATATGATGGAAAAAACAGCGTCCTAGTTTTCTTCAACTAGGTATCGGGCTAATGCTGTGTTTGAGTATGATTTAGTTACAGAAGGGCCCCACTTTGCTGCTTGAGAAAAAGCAGGAATCCATGTTAAAGGAAATATATTTATTGTATTTTGTTTCATCTGCTTGGCCTAAACACTGAGGAAAAAGAAAATCTGTCTCCAAGGAAAATTAAGGTCAAAAGCTCCATATTTCTCACCTTCAATTTTCCCAGCCGATAGGTAAGTGATGGTATTTCAACTCATTTTTAATACACAGGGGAAGCAGGCCTGTAGGAATGATTCTGACACATCCCAATTAACTTGGATTCAAAAGGCAGGAATATATGCAGAAAATTCAGGCTTAAAGACCAAATCCTTTGAGGCCGAAGTGTGAATCCTGGCCATGGCAGAGCAAATACCATGTAAGCAATCTCTCTGACTGCAGAAGTGCTTGTAACATGTCACGTGTGCACTCAGGGAGTAGGGGGAGAGAGAGGGGAGCAGGGTTTGCTGAGATAGTGTTGCTTCTCTAATTAAGCATTTTGTAAGATCTTGGAAAAGATTGCTGTCACGTTTGCACGGTGTATGCAGTTGCTGACTTATTCCTTTGAGGGCACTGAAGGTGGGTGTTCTAGATTTGTCCCACTCAAAAAAATTTAGAATCTGGTCCCTTCTCTTGCTTTTTCTATGCTTTTTTTTTTTTTATATGCGAACATGATAGAACTAAAATAGTAGTTCAGACCTGAGGTCCAGAAAGCTCAGTCCTGGCAGTGGTCAGCAACATATGCTGGGGGAGATAAGAAACAGGCACTCCTTTTTCTGGCACATCCTCCCTGTTCCTGGCAGCGTGTAGTGATTTAGAGGCTTCCTGGTGGCACTGGTCAGGTCTCCAGAAAGGATGTAAATCTATAGGGCTGGAGTCAGTCCCTGGGCTCTTTCCAGGCAGGCTTGTGCTTGTGAGTCACAAATGAAAAGAAATACTTTCTTTTGTATACAAAAAGTAATTTATCTTACAGAACATAGTACATGAAATATTATAAATAAAAATAAATAGTTCTGTGTGTACAAAGACGTTGAGTATTTAGTTCACTTCTTTGGTTTCCTTAGAAACATACAATGAGGCAAAGTATTTCTAATGTGACAGTAATTTTTCATGTATGTATTTCATATTTCTCACAGCTTCTCTACTATGCTTTTTAAATAAATGTGCTTAAAAGTATCTATGTTAAGTGTACATCCGAATTCGGTCTAGAATTAAGGTTCTAAGAAAATGTAAATATTTTTACCCTTTTTGACCCAGCTCATCAGCCAATATTCAGGGCCTCATAGGTTGCACCCTACAGGGAGTAGTTCTTCGGTAAGTTTTAAAGAATACCTACAACCTCCTGTTTCCCAGAATACTGGAGAAATTAAGCAGCAGGAGCTGGATTCCAGTCTGTCTTGGCTGGGAATCTGCGCAGCTCTCTCCACTTCAGTCTCCTGCCCGTCTCCCAGTATTTTCCTGACCCCTTGGATTCTCTGTTTCTTCTTGCCCGTCCCTGTAACGTTGCTGGGCTGCATTTACCCCGCTCCCCCTCTGCCTCAGTTCCCTTACAGCAATATTGCAGCTCCTACATCTGAGTTTCTGTTCCAGCCAGTCCCTCCTGTGCCCGAAAGAGCTTAACTGCTGCTCGCTGTTTCCCGACTGAAGGACACTTCTCACACCCACCAGCCTCAGGGAGGTTTCGTTCAGTCCGCCAGCGTGACAAATGTTATCTTGATCTGAGGTAATCCAGGGAGTGTCTCATAGGGTACTTGTGTTCACGTATGTATGGACTAAGTGTCTGAAAAACATTGATCCTAAAGTGAGATTAATTGGACACACCATCATGGCAACTGTATCATGTTGGGGACCCGGCAGTGTTCTGGGAGGGACTGGAGGAGAGGGAGGAAGGTGGTGGATCCAAACCCTCCCGAGGGATGGCAGGAGGTCAGGCAGGAGACACCGGCCACAGCTTTGGAGGTTCAAGCTGGACCTTAGGAAGATCTTTTTCAGCAGAGGGTGGTGTAGTGTAGGCAGAGGCTGCCCGGAGGGCTGGGGGAGTCTCCAGCCGTGGGGCTCTGCAAGACTCAGCCGAATAAAACCACAGATAACCCAGTCTGGTTTTGGTTGGCAGCGCTGCTCTGGGCAGAAGGTTGAACTATGCAACCCCCGGACATCCCTTCCAGCCACCTTCTCTGCGAATGTGTACCTGGCTGAATCATGATGAGAATTTCATAAAGCTTGATAAGAGGAAAAAATATCTTAATCTGTGATTCTTCTGCAAGTAATTGTCTACTGCTGGCCCACGTGCACTGATAACTAGGTATTTTGAGTCAGCAGGACTGGAGGGCAGCACGTGCAGCTTACGCAGCCCTGCTGCTTCTCGGTGAGAGCGTGAACGGGACTGCCCCAGCAGCTCCTTCTCAGCAGTGACCTGTATGATGAGTCAGAGCTTGGCTTGTTTAAACCAAACTATCTGCCAGTTGTTCCCCAAACCATGCTTAAATAAAGGGAAAATGAAACTACTTTCTCCTCGTGCTGTTTTCTATGAGTGATGTAGTTAGAAGTAGCAAATCCACTTGTTCGCAATCCCCAGCCGGGTAAGTGAGAAGTGGACTGTGTTTCTGAAATTGGAAGCAGATGAACTTTGTAGACATGCATTTATTCTTAGGTAGGCACAGTCATTTTAGACCAGAGACTTAGTGATACGGAACAGATTCGTACCGTGACTGGCATTGACCTAAATAGAGCCATGCTGTTGAGTTTCTGTCCGCCAGCAGCTGAGCTGGTGCTGCAAAGGCAAAAGGGTCTCAAGTAATGACTGGGGTCTGCACGTCTTCAGCGGCGATAGCTATTTGAGATGTGCATCTTAACCTCTTTAGAAATTCTTAACTACTGGCAAATAGTCTTCCTTTTCTTACACTTGAATAAAACACTGAGCTTTGGTTTAGATGAAACCAACATTTTCAGAAAGTATCTTGGATTTTTGTAGGCTTTGCAGGAAAAGTAGAAAATTACACAGTTCTATCACACGTGCTTCTGAACTGATAGCACTGTGAATCTGTTACAAATCATCTGCAGAAGTGATGGCTTCCAGAGTGGCTGCCTACTCAGTGTGAATGTAGTTCACAGTACTTTTTTTTTTTTTTTTTTTTTTTTTTTTATTTTCCCTTCACTGAAAGCATTACCAGTTGTTGCTATTTACAAAGCAGGAACTAGAGGCTTCATTCAGCGCCGTGCCGTTGGCCAGGCAGCTGGAGAGGATGCAAACTGGGTGGCTAAATTCCCGAAACCCATTTCTGGGCAGACTCTATGCTTGGTGTTTTGCAGACACTATGGGCTGCGTCTATAGGAATTTGCCCAGACAAGAAGAAACAGTTGCCAACTTTGGTTCTTCAGGCCTTTTCTTAGCGCATATTCCATGCTCTGCCCCCTCAGTCTCTGTCCTTATCACAAGAGTCTCACTTTATGGAGAATACGTTACTGCTAAAACAGAGGCGTAGGGGAGGCAGTCTCTGTCTTAGCCCCCCGTTTCTCCTTGTTTGAAGGCAGGGCTGATCGCACGTGCTGCCTGAAAGGTTACTGTTGACTGCTTAGGACTATGGTAAGATCCATTGTGAATCATAAAGATAAGTAAAATGAAACACGAACGATATTGAGATGGATTTGGACTGGAGATTCTTTAAAATGTGGTGGTACTTAAAGCTTTAAAATGAGTATCAGTATTGCAAAGCAAGAATGCTTTTTGTTGGTTTTGCATATTTTGCAATAAGCTTTATTTTCATTACTGGAGATCACTTTTCATAAGCATTTGAATATATTTTTCTTTATTCAGCGAGTTTTCAGCATAAGTTTCGATTTGTATTACCATTCTCCTTATTAGTTTCCTCATTTTTACTATGTTTTTCAAACTTGATTGAAATCTGTGTTATTTAGTCTCTGCGGCCGTGGGTTTGATCCCTCAGACTTTCTGCTAACCAGCTCCTGTTGAATTTGGTGGGAACACTCTCTAGAGAAGACTTGCAGAAACCAGCTGCATAATTAAATCCATCTACTTCCTCATGAAAAACTCCTGTCCAATGCTCAGTCATTACAAAAACTTCTGACAACAAATTGGGTAAAAGAAGAAACAGAGCTGAAAGAGACCACCCAAATTACTAGAACCAAAATCAGCATTATCCCTCTCCTTTTCCTTTGTTCCAGAACTTCTGTCCATACTCCCACATCTAGGAAGAGGAAAAAAGACCACACTATTGACAGAGATCTTCTAAAATAACAATTCTTTAAAAATTATCAAAAAGGCATGCTTGTGAAAAGCTGCTCTGTAGCAGCCGTCCCCATGTCAAGAAAGGCAAAGGGCTCTCCTTTTTGTGGTGTTGATCTACAGCAATTTGGTCTTAATCTATTTTAACAAAGGAGTCGTATTGCACTAGAACTTGCTGTTGTCAATGTTAGATTGTTCCCATGTGCTCTGCCTAACATCTGCTTGGTGTGTGAAGCCAAAGTTTCTCCTTTTTCTGTAGGCATTCAGAGCCATTTACTTCATACGGCAATGTCAGGATGAATGACAGGAAATTAAAGTTGAATTATTTAGCTTTGGAAAAGTGAACAGAACAATACATTATTGAAGAATGCCCAGTTGAAGAAACTAAAGTAAATGAAAGTAACTGCAGGTGGCCTAATCTGTCCTCCATGTACTTGGCCACAATTTCCCATTTGTAGAGAAGGCGAAGATGCCAACTCTGAGCAGCAAACATTGCAGCTTGGTCCGGTGTCTATTGTGGAATTTTTTGATGCAGATAACAGATAACATAGTGACTGCGTGGCTTTGATTACAATGGGAGTTTGTCAGAGAAGTTTTTAAAGCGACTGAGAGGAAGTTTTGGCAAGAACACTGTCACACAAACACGGTTTTTAAATAGTCGTAAGTTTCAGTGATTTATCTCTATGGGTTCTGTCCAACAGCAAGCATGGATGCTCTTTCCCAGGGAACTGAGGGAAAACGTGGTTGGCTTTCCAGGCACAAAACTGAAACAGCAAGAGGGTACTGAAAGGTTATAAACCGCTGGTTCCCAGTGGTATTGACAAGCAATTAAGCTAGCCTGACCATTTATTGAGGTCATGCGCCCTACCATCAAAGTTTGGGCACAGTTGAAAATAGCTCTGTGGAAGAGCTTCACAGCACCTTCTGTCAATTTGAGGAGCACAGTCAAACCGAAGCACCTGAGGACTTTGTATCACAGGAACGGCAGGGACAAATAGGGGTAAATGCAAGCTAACAGTTATTTAGTAAATATTATTCCAGGTGTAGTCAGTATCCAGTGCATCAGAATGGGGGTGCAGCCATGCATCATCTGGGAATGTCCCCTAATCAAAGCAGGAAAAGAGGAGGTATCAGTTTCCATTTCTTTTTTTCCTCCAGGAGTCAAAGTCAGCAGTCCTCAGTCCTTTTTTACTGCTGAATGCTAGTCCTTGGTCATACCCAGCTTAGAAGGGGCACTATGAGGAATACTGAGAAACTGTAGAATTTGACAGTTAGATTTTTTTTTTTCAAGATAATTCCTTTCTAATGCCTGCTAAGCTGCTAATTGCTTAACTTGTCGCCCAGGAAAACATACAGTCATTGTGGGTTAAGGAGGAATGGAGAGAGCAGATGAAAGAATATCGAACGAAGTTTTAGCTGACTAGTTTACAGCAAAGTTGTGTGTACTGTCAAACAGGATTACTGCTGCTGAGCACCGTGGTTAGGGAGGTGAAGTCTGGAGCCAATGCCTCTTTAGAGGCATTTCGTCTTTGCCTCAAGCCTCTCCTAGCTCTGCTACTGCTGCACTGCGCTGCATTTTATGGTGGGAACATATTCTGTGTCTGCTGCTGCGAAGACCAGTGGTTTTGACAGCATCGATATAGTCTTCTTGAGAGGTCTTGGCTCTCCCCCAGCCGACTGTGCGCCCGAACAAGTGGAACCGCACAGATCCTTGCTGTTCTCCTGTCTCTGTACAGAACCTACTCTTCGCCTCTGGGGAAATGGGGCAGGGACTGGTGTGCGGAGGTAATAAATGCCGCTTGGAATGGAGTGTGAAGGAAGTTTAACTTAACTTTTGCCAGACCGTAGCTTGATTTATGTTTGAGGCTTAATTTAACTGTTGCCAGACCTTTTCACCTTCCATTTCTTTTCAATACAGTCATGGGAAAACAGCCCTCACCATAACGCTAGAAGTATCTTCTTCCTCTATGATGAAGAGGGGCAGTCTTTATGGATTTCTGAGAATTCTTTTGTCTAAATGCCAACATATCGTGCTCTCAGGTAGAACTGTATCTAATTACTCCTTTTGATTCTTTAAGTTTCTGAAAGTCTGATGTAAATGGTTAGTATTCTCTAACTGAAGATAGATAGCAGTCAATTATTAGTAATAGGTAACAGTAAATATGGGTACAATTACAGAATTGTAAAATCATTTTAGAGATGATACCACTGTGCTCCTATGACAGGAAGTTTTGTTTTCTAAGTGTCTTTTTTTTAGAGAGTCTTCTGAGAAATGATCCTAGTGTCATTTCTATATTCACTCCTTGTGATTTATGCAGAAAGTTAATGCAGGAGTACTGGTGCATCCATAAAATTGGCAAAAATAAATGTAAGCTTGTGGTTTTGCCTGGCCAGTGATTAAAGATGTATTTTTATTTAAATAGTGTACCTTCCTGATTCTGACTTTTTTTAGGACAATCAGTCACCCAATGATAGGCAAAGTTCTTAGTATGGGATTTTAGTCCCCGTTTCATTAGGGGAAGAAGCAAATAAAGCAACTGAAGCAAATAAACTGATCAAAACCTGCTATAGTTTACATTTTCAAAATGAAGTGGTTTTACAAGTACATCGGGCTACTCCATTCACTGCTGTGTTCCTTCACCATAGTAGTGACTTATTTATAAAGCACCACCTGCTATAGTTTGGGGTAAAAGAGACAGATAATTCAGTTGATGAAAAGTTGGTATTATTTGAGACCTGGAAAGCAACATGAGAAAATAGTTATTTCAGATATAATAGTTGCTGAAATGGAAAAAAAGTACAGAATGCAAATGACGAAGCAGAGCCAGGGCTGGGGGCGGGGAGAAAAAAATCTGCTCCCCAGGCTGGGGAGGGTTTGCTCTGCTTCCCACCACCACCCTGGCCCTGCTGAGAGGGGCTGCTTTTCCCATTGGAAAGTGTTTCAGTCAGAGTTTTTATCTCAGAGCTTTCACCTGTATTTCCAGATGAGTAAATTACTTGCATACAGACTATTTTTCAGTGTGATACCGATACAAACTATACATGGTGAATAAGCACGCTTTTTACATTTTCCCAGCGATACTGTTCTCTTCAACCTGTTCAAAAATTGCGCTTTCTGTGATGTCTCTTGTTCCATGGAGTAGGTTGAGCTGTTTCAAGGAGACAAAAAAATAAACGTGGATGACCCCAGTCTGAGGCAGCTCTCGGCATCCCCTGTGTGCTAAAAAAAATGAACAGATTAACTCCGGGAGGAGTGTCCAGGTCTGTTCACTTCGTTGGTCAGGGCTTCTAATGAGCAACGCTTTGTGTGAAGCCATTCTCATTTATTAAAAGGCTTTTTTTTCTTGCATATCTACTCACACTCCTCTGATTGCTCTTTTAATTACGTGGACTCTGACTGATGTGAATCAGAGTAGAAGCCGTTTCAATGTTAAAAGGTTAGTGACGTGGCAATGTCTCTAAACAACTGCAAAAATGAATGTAGCAGGACTGCTACATACTGCATTAATATTTTTGTGTCTGAAATGTACAGAGACAATGGCAATGGTATCTTACACAAAAATATTTTTCTTCTGTTTTCTTCTCAGTGGCAAGAGGTAAACAAGGTGCTTCTATAATTAACTTCTACTGACTTTTGCAGGGCCTTGGTCAAACCCAAAGAAATTTTAACTTTCTCTTTAAGAAGCTCTTTATAGGTGCTGATAGTTTGGGAATGTAGCTGACAAAGTGTGTACTTCACCCTTCATAATTCTCTGCCTGAATTTTTTTTTTTTTTGTAGTCTGAGATAATGAACAGCTTTCCTTTTCCCTTCATTGAAAAATGGGAACCTGTTATGTAGTAGGATTTAGCAAGATAAGATGTGACGTGGGGGATCACCAGCAGGAAATCCCACACTGGGATTATCCATCATCGTGGTAGTTGCTGGAAATGGCTGAAATAGGCACGTAGGAAAAGTTACAAAAGTTCAGTGAGTTCTGATGTCGTAAATGATAAGTTTAAGAACAGGAATCACAGATTCAGCTTCTTGGAGGATATATCAGAGAGGTTTGAAGATGGAGAGGTTGAGCTCTATTTGTAGCTGTTCACCTTCAGAGAGGAAGTCAGCTCATCCAGTTCGCTGTTGCATTTTGAGGGGAAAATCTTGGGTTTTGTTCTGCTTCTAGATTGGTTGCAATGTTCTATCGTACATTTTTTTTTTCCATGTAGTTTATGATGATAGCTTTTTTGTAGAGACAACTTTGATTTCAGGTTATTCTTAGGTTTTCTTGAAAGCCAGCTCTCCCTGTTCGTAAGCATATTTAGATATGTTCATTAGGATGAGGATCAGATTAAGGTACATGCTGTTACATCAGTTTATAGGGCTTCAAATCTTGAAGTTATGACTATGCTTGGGATTTAAAAAAAAAAAAATAAAATATTATGCCGCACAAAACTAGAGGATATTTCTTTGATATATAACTGTTTAAGAAGGTTGCGAAGTTTGAATGGTTATTATTTTACTTAAGGCAAAACGGTCTAATAAAATCAGTTTGCACGCGTAAGCAATCAGATTTAGTTGCAAATTGTAAGAATGTTTTGTTCTGTTCTCACCACCCCGTATTTTTGGGTACCACGTGCCTGTAAATGCCTGGTTCCTGTGCTGCAAGGGCAAACTGACGGCCCTCTGTCCTGCAGAGCCGGGCTTGCAGAGACCTGGCTTTCTCAGGGATTGAAAGCTAATACATCAGAAGTGTTACATTGTCTGCTGGGATTAAATTTGTCACTTTTTCATTTATATGAGGCTGTGCGGAAGGAGTGATATTTAACAGTTCTTTTATCTTTGTTCAGTATTTTGTTTGGAAGGTTTTTTTCCAGGCGAAAAAAAAAGATAATTAAACTAATTGTACAGATGAAAAGAACTGGGATATAAACTGGAAAAAAGGCAATGGCTGCTTGAAACTGATAGGTGATGTGTTCTGAAAGATAACATTTAGCTAAGAGGATCTAAGACAAAATATATAGTACCATTAAGTCAGCGTGACTGTTTTATATGAAGTAGCATTAGCAGGTTGTTTTCAGGTGTGCCTTCCTGCATGCTTTTGCTCTCAGCATTATGTACAAATTGTATGATTTAAAGCATTTCGTACTTATGTTTGTTGAATTTGATGTTTCCTGGTAGGACTAAAAAAAAAAAAAAGTTTCTTGCTATATAAAGCCAGTCATTGCTAATGTACAAATAGAATCAGAGAATCACAGAATGGTCAGGGCTGGAAGGGACCTCTGGAGATAATCCAGTCCAACCCCCTGCCAGAGCAGGGTCACCCAGAGCAGGTTGCACAGGAACACATCCAGGCGGGTTTGGAATATCTCCAGAGCTGGAGACTCCACACCTCTGTGGGCAGCCTGTGCCAGGGCTCTGCCACCCTCAAAGTAAAGAAGTTCCTTCTCATGTTTAGGTGGAACTTCCTATGCTCAGGTTTGTGCCCGTTACCTCTTGTCCTGTTGCTGGGCACCACTGAAAAGAGCCTGGCCCCAAATTGGAAGGTTGTTGGAAACTGAAGTGTACAGCAGTGCAACAGCATTCCAACCTTTTCAAGAAAAGTAATTTATTATTAAGAAAATATAAACGAATGGCTTATACAGTTTGTAAGCAGTGAGAAATCTATTCAAATATTACAAATTGTAAAACTCTGCTTTTCCCAGCTGGCAGTTTTGCATTGTCCAGAGCTAGGCGGTGCTGGGACGTGCTGCCTGTTTGAGGTGGGAGTGAGGAGCTACGTGTCTGAGATGCAAATAAAACACAATATGTGTAAAAGTGAATTATTTTGGTAGAAGTGCAGACATGAAACCCATGTTTTTGTTTTCAGATTTAACAAATCAAGTAGAGACAATTGGACTGAAGCTGCAGAAAGTAACAGCTGAGATGGACCACTACAAAAAGCTGTTAATGTAAGATTTCTGTTTGCGTGATTGTTTTGCCACTCTGCATAAAGCTGTAACAGAACACTGTTTTTCTCAGAGTGCTGCTCGTCAGGGTGATTTGAGGAGGTTATGAACAACAGAGAAAATATTTTATCTTCAAATTAAACGGCCTGTATTTCTACCCACTGACTGAGCATGTCTGTCTGTGGGAGCAGGGCTTTCTTCCTCCAGCTGTGTTTAATGACACAGCAAAGAGGAGGGTTAGGTCAGCTCCATCCCACCCTTCATGTCAAGGTGTAGGATATGTTTTGTGAAATCCACATAACTTCTGGACCAGAAATGTATGTGGAAAGTGGTGTTTTGCATTGTAGGTTTGGGATGGAGGGAAGGGTGCAATAAAACTAAACAGAAACTTTAGTATGTTATCAGTGACTGTGATTTTTTTTTTTTTAACCGCTCCCCCCCCCCCAAATGTAAATTTGCTGTGACTTTTCCCCATGCACCAGTGTGATATTGTGGTTTGTAATTTTACTGTGTTGTGCCTATACTCTCAAGTGAGAGTATGCAAAACCTAAATGAACAGAGCATGGAAAATCATTCAGAAACGGCATCAACCTTTATAATTCACTGACGAAAATAAACATTTCTGTTTCAAAAATGAAGCTCCAGAGTTATGAACTAGTACTGCCAATCTCAAGACCAGCTGTCATCAGTCTTTTTGTGTGTTTTCCTGAAATTTAAACAAGGATTCAGTCTTTTATGATGTGTACTTTCTGCTTTCAGTTCCTATATTCAGAGGGTCTGATCATAACAAAGTTGCAAATATTTGGAATGCTTAGCAACAAAGTATTTTAATAATAATACAAGTATTGAGTATGAAAAAAAGGTTTCATGAACACAGTTAAATAAACAGTAAAGGCTTTCCAAATGTAATATTAAAATTTGAGTGTAATTGGGGTACAATTTAATAAAATAACATATTCTATATCTGTTTAAATGTAAATACGAAGTTTAACCATGGCTATTAATCGGTGAAATGATGACATAATGACAAGAAATCTGCAAACTTTCCAGCCCTCTTACCTACAAAATTGTTATTTGTTCATATCTCACTTGAAACTTTCACGTGTTGCAAGATCTCACTTTCTGCTCCCAACATTAAGCGTGTTGTGATCCCAGGTTAGGCTGAGATGACATTGGAAGTGTAATTTCACGTTACTTTAAAACGTTAGCTCGGATAAACAGAACTGTCTGTTGTTTGCCTTTTAACTGAAATAGAAAATGCAAATTAGATAATATGTCAATAAACTTGATGTACTGCGTGAGTAAAGGCTGTTATTTCCTCAGACAAATACACAGATATGTGTTTTTTTAATGTTTTTTTAGGGTGAAATCAACGGAACTTGATGTCTGTCAAAATGAACTGAAAAAAATGAAATATGAAAATGGAATTTCTGAGTCAAGGTAAATGCTGAAATTATATGTCATAACATAGCATATAGATTTCTGAGCAGTGGGAGCAAAAACTTTACTATTTTAATGCAGCTTTTTTGTAATTTTTTTTCTGTTTTTCAGTTCTATTTTTGTGTTCACATCACTAGATTTAACTTCATAAAGAATATATAGCTTTTAGTCTAATATTTTATTTTCCAGGTACAAATGATTTCTGTCTATTTAGTATACATCTGTAAATATGAATATGGTAACTACAATGCTGATACTTTTTAATTTCTTCTGTAGACTTATGAAGGAGCTCAAGGAAAAGGAGGAATCTCTTCTAATTTGCCAGCAAGTATGCAAACATTTACAGGAAGAGGTGGCTGAGAAGGAGAGGAAAGAAGAAGATCTAAAAAGAAGAACCAGTCGATCGGAAAGTGAACTGGAAGCACTTAAAACTCTTCTTAGACAAACAGAGGAGGAGGTGGTGATGTTGAAACAAGAAAGGTAATGGGAGCTGAGACACCATGGGTAATCTCCTGTGACTGTGCGTTCTGGGAAACCTATTAAAAATAAAACATTCCTCCTTTGCCAGATCCTCAGCCTCACTCACTGTTACCGAAAGGATTAGATTCTGTAAAGCACCAGAGGTGGTTTGTGCCGATCGGGATGTGGGAGGAGAGGCAGCAGAATGAGGAGTGTGGCTATGGCACTGGGCAGACTGGGAGAGACCTGCTGGTCCCAGCTGGGTGTTCTGAAGTGCTTGTGTGCTCAGGACAGTCCTTCCCTGCCGCTGCCCCCTCTCATCTCTGGGTTTTAGGGCAAAACTCTAAAAGCTCTGGCAGCCCTCAGCTCATATCCTGAAATTTCGGAACTCATTGGATGGATTTTTTAAATTATTACAGTATAGACAAAACTTGAATGAAAAATAATAAAAAAAAAGAAAAAGGCCTATTAAAAAAAAAGGTGGGGGAGGAAAAATTCCTTACTTTGCAGTCCAGGGCTTCAGTTCAAGCTTAATAAAAACACCCATTCCCATTTATTGCCATTGTTATAGCTGCTATTTGTTATGTGAGGCTTGTAGAGCAAAAGCCCTCGAGAATTTAAATTCTTGTAACTTACGTTATTAGCAACTTGCAAACCGTAACAACGCCATAAATATTACAGCATGGCAGGTTATTGGATGTGGTGTAGTATTCGGTGAAGGGTATGGACAACTTCCCACCAGTCTAGTCTTATTTTGAAGGTTATCAAATATCAACGAAGCTGCCATTTTCCCTGTATTTACTTTTCAGATGTGGAAAATAAAGCACTGAGCTTCTGAGGATTGTATTTTCTGGAATGATACCTAGTTTGAGAGCCTTTATTTTTTAGAATTCTGCAATTACCAACCTAAATTCACATTTTTCAAATTGCTTTGAGTGTAATCTACATATCTATTTTTATTCCTAACAGACACAGGCTTGTTTTTACTATTTAAGTGTCCTACTAGTAAATTTTCAGTTACTGATAAAATAGGTTTTCTTTTATTGGCAAAAAGGAAAGTGCTGTCCCCTACTTAAGACATGTCAGTACATTATTTGTTTGATTTGTGTACAATGAAAAATGTATTCAGAAAAGTGGCTTTTGGAGAAGATAAGCATTTTCAAGAGTGATGTACACCAAGAGGCATTAAGCTATTTTCATATTTAATGGGTTTGAATATTCCCTGTATTTTAGTAAGATATTACATCTTAATTTAAGAATATTTCCCTTCTACTTAAACCCCAGATACATGAGTTGTTCCAGGTGGTAGGTGCTAATAATCTAAGTTACAAGAATTGAAACTCTCCAGGGCTTTTGCTCTACAAGCCTCACGTAACAAAAAGTAACTCTAACAATGGAAAGCACTTGGTTGTTTTAATTGAAAACCTATTACAATTTTTTAATTAATGATAGTAACATTCCAAGCTCATTAAATACAAAAATTTCGGGTTTGAACGATGTAAGATTTATTCAGTGTTCCTCAACATTTCACTTGAGAAATATTAAAAATATATGAGGTTTAAATATGTGTGTGTGTGTAAGAAAGATCAACTATAGTATTGTCTTTAAAATATAAAATTCGTAAAGCATGTGATGGCATTATGCAAATGCTAAGTAGTGATTACTTCTGTGCCTCTGGGCTCCAGGCAGGATTGCTGGGCTTATTGCACGGAATACTAAACAAAGAGGAAAAGACGAACCTTTGCCACAAAGGACTTAATTGCAAGAAAATGGCATACCACCAATCTGGGCAGAGCACTTATTTACATATGAGTTTTTGTGGTTTCTAGGGAGTTAATGCTGATTTCTCATCAGAACAGAACAGAGCAGCTGCAGGAAACATTAAGACAGAAGATGCGGAATGAAGATAACTGGAGGGAGAAGGTAATAGTGGATGTGCAGTTGGCATCCTTTCGATTTCTCTATTTATTTTTTCAGTTGTAGTCAGCTGTCACGAATGAGTACAGTGAGCCAGATGTTTATCTCCTCAAGTGCAAACATGTCAATAGTATTCTTTGTACAGGAGGTTTTAATGGGTGATCTCTCTACATAGGTTGGAACTGAATGCAGAAGGTATTTAGTATGAGCGTTTACAGACTTGGCAGATGTTCAGATCTGATCCGGACTTCCCAGGTTTCAGGGTATTTGCAAAGTGACTGTGTTAGGAGTGCAGCCCCCTGCAAGCCCAGGTGTGAGGAGCAGAACTGAGCCCCCTGGACCTCTGATCTTGCGAGCTCCATGCTTTCCTCGTGTGTGCTGCGGGAGGGGGTGCATCGGGAAAAGCCCAGTCTCACGGGCCATTGTTCTACACAAGCTCCAAGGAGGTGAACATACAGAGCCCACCCTGTTCTGTGTGCAACAGTCCGGGTTATGAACCCCGAACCACAATTCTGCATGGGGGAGTGCATCGGTGCCTGGATTTGTTTCCTGACAGATCTGGCAGAGAAGCATAGGAAAGCATATATTTAATATTGAAGTAGTTTCCCAGTAAAAACAAGGTTGGGCATTGTTGACAAGATGCAGAGAACACAAAGCCTTCCTACGTGCAGGTCAGGTGAACTGAAACTGAAGATGGCTATTTGTAAAACAAATCTAGAAAATAAATAATAAGCAGATGAGCAAAAATGTCCTTTCCTTAGAAGACGGGTATTTGCAAACCAAAGCAGAGCTAAACAAACAAGCTGTTGTAGCATAGCGATTCTGGAGCCATCGGGAGTTGCCGAATAGCAAAAGGCAGCGGAGATGTTAGCTGTTCAGCTGACGAGGAGGGCGAGAGGGATGTGGATATCCTGCCTGGTACTCAGGGCAGCTCTGGATACAGGATATGTGTTCATGTCATCCCTGGGACGATTTTGTCACTCATGGCAAGAGACAAATGAAGAAGTAACGTGACAGTTTTATCCTTTCCAAGTCCTCTGTGAACACGAAATTTGTTGTTGTTTTGATATGAACCCATAGTTCCTGCTGGTGTCAGGACAAGTCCCCCACATGTCCGGAGAGGAAAATGACACTCCAAATTAGCAGTGTCATCTAGCTCAGATCTGAAGTACTCGGAACAAGCGTTGCTTTCAGCCTGGAAGTGCAGAGGAGCTTGTGCAACCTGGGGTTCAGGGTATGTGTACCCCTCCAAGCAGAGAGGCACCTCATTCTGCCTCACTTGGCAGGCTCTGCGTGCCCACAGGCTGAGCAAACAGCTCAGCGGGAGATGGGTATCGCTTAGTGAGCACACACACAGCTGATTACAGCATGGGAGCCTCGGCAGCAGGTAGGTAGTGCTGGCTGTTGGCTGCGGTGGGGCTCTAAAGAGCACGGCAGTTAGGTGGAGGAGCATGGTTAGACTGGGGAACTGGGAAGGGAGACGTGGCAGCGGAAATAAGGCATGTGGCTCATCCATTCACTTGAGCTGAGGATCTTCACAATTAAAAAGAGCTAAAGGAGTTGCACAGTGAAAGTCCCGGAGCTAGAGCGGACCTCTAGCGTGAGAAAGGCTTCTGCTCCTTCTGCTGACCTCTGCCATCACCAGTTCCTTTCAGGCAGCTGCATCTCTGACAAACAGGCTCCTGCTAATGACTCTGCTCTTTCTTTACTTGCTTTCCCTTCAAATCAGAGCACTATGAAAATAGAGACTTCAGTGAAATTTACTGTGAAAATACCTCTGTATTTTATTTGAAAAGACTTCACACTCCTACGACTTGGCTTCTCCGTGAAATGACCCATCCTTTGTTATTTTATTCATCGACTCTTACAAAAGCCTGCAAAACCACTTTTATACACCTTCCCACCTAGGCTCTTTTGGTAATTGGATGATGGTTCCTTTCATGGTGAGGAGGAAGGGGAAGGTGGGAGGAGAAAGATACACCTTCCATACATGCATGCTCCTTTATACGTGGGCATTTTTCCTTTATTTAATGGAGAGAAGAAAAAAAATAAAATTAAGTACAGGCTACAGATGGGAAGGATGGTTGAAATACATCCAGGGGTACACCCCGAATTCAGGGGGTAACTGGCTTGGTTGGGGGGCAGAGTGGGAAAGACATTAGGTCTAGTCCTGGTCCACGGATGTAGGATGCAATGTTATGAAGACAGCTGAAGGCAGGGCAGCACACCCTCCAAGCATCTCACCGCGGCCATGCCGGGGCTGAACGTGTTGCACAGGTCTGTTCCACAAGCTTAAACTCCTGTTAACATGGGTTTCTTGTTAGAAGGGTTTCCCACCGCTAGCCGCATCATTGATGGGTATCATTGCATTCTACAAAGTTAAGTTATAACTTGTTAGTCATCTTTTAGTAGGTACTTGGGTTTGGGGTCTTCCCTGGAAAAATATTTTCAGCTGATTCAAAAAATAAATGTGTACGTCCACTGCGTGTGCTGATTGAACAGGTTCCTTAGCTAATTGCACAGCTGGTTGGAATGGGGCAATGCTACAGCTCCTCGTTTCTACCAGGCTTTGAGCAGGCTCTGTGCGTAACAGCAATCTCAGGAATCGGGACCTTTGGCTCGGCTCTGCAGGACAGATCGCTTTTTCTTCTGGTTTTGGGTCATGCTGTAAAGTTCTGAGCTGGAGACTCTAACTGGAATTGGAGAGTCCAGCTGCCAGTCTCTTGCAGTGGGATTTGGAAAGCTGTTTACTGTAAACAACCCTGAGCATGTAAACTCTCTTTTAATCTGCAACACTTTTTACATGAGCACAAAATAAACCCCAAACTGAATATAAGAAGGAAAAAAAAAAATCTGTGAAGGAAAAAATTGAAAACAGTGTTGAACGATTACTCTGGCTGTTCTGATTTAAGTCCTACATAATTGATGACTAAAATTACTGTCTTTTTCTTTTTTGGTTGAGTATGTGATAAGTGTCTGAAAGCTTTATTTAGTCTCAGGAAAATTTTTTGACTACTAGCCATTAAGATCGGTTACATTTCTTTTAAAACTTCTTAACCTCTCTGTTGCAGGATATAATTTTAGAATGAGGTCACACTGTCTGCATAATCACAACGTATTGTTCAAGCTGACATTAAAACGAGATAAAGGCTGCTACTAGTAAGAGAGAGCAATTACAGCTTTGGTATCACAGCCATTAAAATGCAGTGAATGTCAAGTGCTCTAAAAATGTTCTCATCAGACAAAAGAATCAGAAATGTGACAAAGTGACAGAGTTGTCTTTCTCTTGGGTCAGTGTGCCATCGCATAAGTATAAAGTGTTCCAGTTTTCTATTTAAAATACAGATCAACCTTAAATAGTTTTAATGGAGGAAAAAAAATATCTCTTTCAAAAGATTTTAAGATTGATGTAAACATTTGTTTTATGGTTTTTTAAAATACTAATTAATGAGGGGCATGTAAGTGGTTTTAAAGCAATTAGGAGCCATTACACTTTATTTGAAGATCAACTGCCATTTTATTTCCTTTTGTGGTTATCAGCTGTATTAGCTTCAAGTGTTAAATGTGAAAAATGCTTGTATAAGCTTCAAAATGAGCTCAGGTTTTTTTACTGCTTTTATTTTTTTTAGTCTTTGTAATCAAGTAGCCTCCAACATATGATCTGCTTCTCTAATAATATGTAGAGTTCATACACTTGGGTTTCTACAATTAGAATCCTAACTCCCATATCTAATAAAGTAGAAGATAAGTCTATTATAACAATAATAATAAGAAGAATCTACTTTGAGGATCTTACAAATATACCAGTTTTAAGCTAAACCTCAGTGGGGGATTTGTGCCTGTTCCATGCCCAGGATTTGGTATATTCATGATTTACAAAATAATGAAAATATTTCCAGTTTATCTTTTCCCCAAAAAGAGTTAGGGGCATTTGTTATACTTTTGCTTACAATTAGTGTGTGAAATTAGATAATTGTAATTAAGCTCATTCTGGGCTTTTCTGCTTTTAATGATTTTAAGTAATTAGGCTAGTGTTGTGCATGTGTAATGTGCCTTTCATATTCTTTCAGCGTGCTACAGTTAAGTCCATTAGAATTCAGCCTGCAGAAATATAATATTAGCATACTGGTTTGGGAAACATATTTTTCAAAATACAGCCTTCAGTATTTCCTCCAGAATCCAGGCTTTGGTTTTCAGGAAATTATGGCTGAATTTTAAAATTTGAGTTTATAGTATTAAATACGTGAGATGCCTTAAGCACTGGGATATTTTACTCAGAGTTAGCAACTCTTTCACTTATATTTCTCCACTTTTTTGTCCAGAGCTTGTCCCACATACATACCATCAGTGCCGTGTTGTCGGGACCCCAAAATGAGCTGGAGCTGCTCCTCGCTGCTCCCTGGAACCTGGGCTGGCACTGGGGCCAGAGCGGTGGCCACGTGCCATCGTGACCGGGGGATGCTTAGAGAGGCAGGCATCCCACTGATGCCTTGCTGAGAGGTTCCGTGGAGGTTCCTCTATACACTCCTTCCCCTGGGTTGCTGGGGTTTAGAATAGATTTAGGGGAAGGGGGATGTTCGATAAAATCAGTAGGCGGTATTAACGTGCACTGCGCTTCTAAATTGCAAGACAGCACGTGTGGAGTATGTGTCATCTGAGTGTGGTCCCTGGAAGCAGACAGACAAACATTTCATATGGTAAGTTGCTATTCCCTGACAAGGCTGAGTGACAGAGCAGGAATAAAACGTGATTTTATAAGAAGGAGTTAAAATCTTTATATTTTAATATTGAGCTTATGGCCTAATCTTAGCACAGTATATGTCATTACTGTGAAATGTATAAATTTGCTGCATTTGAAAATAATAATGAGTTGAGTTTTACCTCCAGAGCAAATCCTTCCAGCAAAGTTGTCGTCTATTTTAAGAACCAACTAAGGACTTTATAGTTTAGTGTTTTCATAGTGATTTAGCATGAAGCTCAACTAGCTAAATTTAGGCATCTAGCACCACTAGAGACACCATGGGGCTTGTGAGACATCTTCCCGGGGCTGCCGGCTGTGACTCAGTGCCGATACTCTGTGCAGCAGGAGCCGTCCGTGCCAGCGGGAAGCGGGAGCTTTCCCTCTCCAGGCTCCAGCAGTTGCAATCATTTGGATGTGTTTGTTCAGCACCCAAAATCTCAGTCTGCCAAATTTCACGTCCCTTCATGTGTGGCGGTGTGGAATGTAAAAAATATTTTAAGGTGAGTTGCTAGGTGTCATTAAAAAGCACTTGTTGCCTAGATGGAGATTGATCTGGCTAGAGGTGAAGCACGACACAAAGAAGCAATTCTTAAAGTCAAGGAGGAAGCGAGAGTGGAACTAGACATTGAGAGACAAAAGCAGCAAGAACTAATCACAAAATATCAGAGAGACCATGAAGAGCTCCAGAAGAAGGTGTGTAACACTCAAGTGAAACGTTTTGTGCCAGCAGATAATATAAACTTCTCAGAAATAGTATGTGAAGGAGTAAAACCTTCTTTATGTGTAGTACTCTATCTAGATGATACAATATTTTTTTCCCAGTCTTAAAGGTCTTTTCCAACCTAAAGGATTCTGTGATTACATATGTTTCAATTCATATTTTTTTAAAGGAACAGGTTAATAAGTAATTATTCCAGTTAGTTAAATGGTATGGAAGTTCTTCCTTTGCTCGCATTTTCTCTACCCAGAGTTCATCTATGTCCACAGACTGCAGTTGTTAATTATTTTTAAACTGACAACATAATTTTTTAAAGGCCTTGGACTGTTCCAGGCTATGACAAGTTGTCACAAAACCCATCTGCACTGTTTTCTTCCTTCTCAAATTAGTTCAGCACCAATGGGGTAAGGTCCAGTGGCCAGCCACGCAGACCTACAGTTTTTGAAGTTTTCTCTAGAAATTGAAAATGGTACCTATAACTTTAGTTTTCAAAAGATTTGACACATTTCTTGAATACTGGAAAAATAAAATACATTTGATGAAATTATGTTGTTATTTAAAATTCATTACATTACACAGTGTTTTGAAAGCTGAAAATAACAGTTTGGCTTAGTTAACTTTACAAATATTGTCTATGATTTTAAAACCCTGAAGAAATGCTGGCTTGCAATAAAGAAGTTAAATTTTCCCATTTTTACCTCTATTTTTCTGTTTGATCTTGACATACAAATTAACCTCTCCATTCTGAGTGAATTTTGATTAATTTACAGCTCTCTGGTATTCTTTGAGGGTATTATGTAAATTCTAAGCATTTATTTTTTTGTCCCTGAGACATGTATGGTTGCATTTGTATTTTTTTTTTTTCTGAAGTCAACATTTGTTTGATGCTTGATTCTACGTATCTAATGATATCCACTGAATGTAGACTAATGCAATTTTTGTCTAATCTAATGCAGATACCAGGATTAATATCCAGTGCTACTAGTAGCTTAAGGATGGAGACAGAAATTCTTGAAAAGAAGCTACAAGATGCCCAAACCAAACTTGCAGAGAAAGATGAAGATAAGGAAAAAGAAATTCAGAGCCTTAAAAGACTGATTACTGAACTTGAATTTCAACTGACGGTGGAAAAGAACAATAATGAATCATTTCTGGATAATATGAGGAAAGAAATTAAACACAAGTCAGATGAACTGGAAAAATTAACCCAGGAGAGGACACAACTGATTCACAATTTGAGTCAAGTTCAAGAGGAGGTAGGAACATGACCGAGGAAATGCCTTGCTATTTTTACGTAGAGACATGTGATTTCTAAAATCATTCAAAGCATCTATATTTCAGAACCTGTTATGTACTGCTTTAAAACCCATTGAAATTGAAAGAGTCCATCATAATTTCACAAATAAAATGTATCACGAAATATGTGACATTTTTAATTCAGCAAGTACTTAAACTAGTATTTTATTTTTAAAAAATACATATTTTTCAGGTCCTGCAGAGCATTTGTTTCCTAGTCTCACATCATACTACATAAACATGAGTAAACAATAAAGCATTCTTTGTGTTTTTAAAGTAGAAGACATGGACATTTCTCATTTTTTGAACGGGACAGCAACAATCCTTCCAGTAATCTTACTTATTTTCGAAGTAATTTGTAAGAAAAAACTTGATACTGTCAATAGGAATGAGAGTAGACACAGTCCTCTTCTGAATGGCTTCAGGAGCAGAGATTGCATCTTTTAATGTGGGGGTATGTGTGTACATCCTGCCACGCTAACGGGGATGTATCCCACCTCCCACCAGTAAATCCACTTTCTGTAACTCAGGAACGCATAAAAATTAATCAAATGTGAAAAGAAATTTGACTGATGGACATTCTTACCACAGGCATTTGCTGAATGTTTGGAATATAATGGGAAGGGAGGAGAAAGAGGTGTACTGCTCTATGAGAAATGTGAAAACAGTGAAGTCAGGGACTGTAGATAAGATCAGACTGGAATGTCCAAAGTAATTAAGTGGCAGAAAAAAATTGGTAAACAGTGAAAATAAACCCTTCAAAATTAATTAGGGCTTGGGTTGATATTCATTTCTTCCTTGAAAAAGGTTCAGAAACACTGCGTTAGTGAAATTAGAATGATGCTGGCAGTGATTCTGGCCTGTGCCTATGGAAAAGGCTCTTTGGAAAGATGTACCTTCCTCAAGTGCTGGTCAGGAGCTTCAGCAGAGTAAGGAACACAACACACTGTTATCCTCAATCGTGAGATTCCACCAGCTCTGCTTATGTTCTTAGTTTTCCCCTCTCTGAAACAGAGTTCCTCCTCTGATATAATTGTATTAGGAAATGGGCAGATAAGAGTGGTTGAAAATTCAAACTGGCTTTAAGATAAACTTTGCACCAGGATAATTGCTCATATTTGCAGGTAACACTTCCCAAATAATTTCATGGACTGTCAGTGACCATATGAGTGGCGGGGAAAGTAACATCTAGCTTTCTTTCATAAAGTTGTCTGCAGAGTTAGGTATTCAGAGAGTAAGTTATTTTGATATTTACATCTCTCCCACTTCTGCTTCTGCATGTAGATATGTTCCTTCTCCAACAGCTTCGCTTGCAGTTGGCACAGAGGTTAGACAGCCTGAGCAGAACTTCTGTGTTTCCACTCTACATCCGCTACAGATGCTTTGACCAAAGTAAAATTTTAAAATTAAAAAAAAAAAAATTGATCAACAAAGGACTTTTAATTTCTCCATCATTTTTCAAGTTTTGATGGGAACACGCATGCAAAACTCTAGTAGTTTTAGTAACCTCTTCTTGGCTAAGCAGAGCTTGCCACCTTCCACTTTAGTGGGAACACAGTTCTGTGCTCTGACTTTACTGACACCAGTATTCGCCCTTCAAAACATCAAAAAAGCGCTATTGAGAGGATCTTTTTTACACATTGTCTTCCCTGTATACGCCCACTGTCATAATCACGCGGAGAATTTCACATACAAATGTTCGCCCTCACTTGAAGGCGATGAGTGGTCTGACCCAGCATACAGCTCATACTTTTAGCACTAAGGAGGTTTACGTAGAAAAGTTTGCATCCGGGCGATGAGGCTGTGCGTGACTGAGAGTGTTCTCTGTTTGAGTCGATCCTCGCTCTCTGTGTTGGAGACTGCCCTCGTGGTTGCTCCCCTTCCATTCTCACGGACCTCCTGGCGTTAGCAACTATTGCTTGCTCAGAAGAACAAAAAAAGTGGGTATTTCCTGCTTGTATTAGTACTTTCAGTAGTTCTGACTTTTATGACTCAATTTAGTGATCTTCTGTTGCGTTTTATTTACTTTTTGTTTCAGCTGAAAACCAGGAAAGTTAACATCATAAATAAGTTCCACATAATATACCAACTTGGGGACTTCTGTAATACTGAGACAGTTTCAGTTGTCTGCTCAAGGCCCGGTACCAGTCACCGACCACTTAAAAATCAGGAATCACAGTGCAAAGTTTGTGCAAACCACTGGACTGAAAATCATTTATCTCAATTAATTGGGAAATAATAATCAATAAAGAATGCCGGCACAAAAAATCAGTGCATAATTATTTAAACTGCAGAGGAGGATAACTTCTTGAATGTCTTATCATAATGAAGTGGTACGGTAATACTCCAGCTGCGTACGTCGTTTTTTCCTTTCCGAGAACAGCATTCCCAGTTTCCCTCCTAGTTGGAGGATGGGCAGGAGATCAGAAGAAACTTCTGATAACTTACCTCGTATTTTCCACTGTCTCCTGAGGGAATGAAGGGTGTGTAAATGCTGATGTATGTCCTTTGAACGACTTTCAGAGAAACCAAAATATGGAGAAATATTGAAGGGTTTGTGTGCATCAGTGCCCTCCAGCCACCCCTGCCCTAAGCCTGAGGAGCTGAATAGGCGCAGGTTTTGACTGATGGCATTTTGTAAAGCCAGTGTTTGTTTCTGTTTGCAGAACACTCTTCTCCAGGAAACGGTGCGCAGAGAGTGTGAGGAACGCTATGAGCTGACTGCAGCTTTGACTCAAGCCAGGGAACAAGTACTGGAACTAAAAAAGCTGAGTGGAAACTTCCCGTTATCGCCGTGTTCCCTGACTCAGGGCAGCCTAACCTCCTCTGCTGCCCTGCTCGCTGATTATGGACAGAAAAGCCGCACAAGCCCCGGTGCTGGGAAAGAAATCAATCTCTCCGGACAGTTTGGTATTTCAAGAGCTGCTAAGGCATCCACCTCCAGTAAGCGTACCAGCAGTGTGGGCTTGCCCACCCTAACCCCACTGCATCCTCCAAGGGGAAGGGCGGCTTCGCTGAACGAGCCCAGGAGCAGGATTGCTGCGGTTATGAGAAGACAACTGAGTCAGCTCTGACAGCTACCTATACAGCATATGGGACACCATTCCAGTGCATCCAATGACCATTTACTCGTGCACCCCTGGGGTCAAATCTTAGCCAATGCAATTCGTGCATTCTGCAACTTTAAGTTAGAGTTTCGTATATTTTTTTATGCAATAATGTTTCTTTATGCATTGCATAACAATGTAATTACATGCTATCTACATTTCAAGGTGAGAAAAGTAAAAAAGAAAAAATATCATCTCTCCAAGAATAGCACATCTTCAGTAGGTGTAATTAAAATCATTGCCAATTTCAGATACTGTTTTCCCAAACCACTTTGTTGGAATTTTCCTATTTTGTGTGTTCTCCTGTGTAACTTAATTGCTCATTTCTGTGTAAAAATGTGATTTGTTAGGTTAGAATCAGATTTTTGCCATTATTTAATTGAGTAGTGTTATACTTGCAAATATGCTTAGGTCAGTGAGACTCGCTAGTTGTGGAGTATCCGTCGCTCAGCATGAAAACGTGGCAAATCCGTGTGCTCGGTAGACTAGCCGTCAGCAGGGACATAGCCTCCTCTGTGTGCAAGTCTTCAAGCTGTGCTAATTAACAAGGAGTTGAAGACTTAATACATTTTGTCCAAAAGATGGTTGCCTCTTGAATTTCATCAGAAAAGTGTCTTTATGTTAAGCATGATTTTTGGCTTCAAAGGAGACGGGCTGGAGTTCTCTATAAAATTGTTACGCAGGAGGAGCAATATTTTTATTTTACTGCTTGATACACGGAGCCATGGTTTGTTTCAGAGCATGAAAAGCCCAGACGAGTCTCGGTTGTCTTTGTTAGAGTGTGGATGCTGCAGAAGTAGCTGCTTTTCGAACAAGGCAGCTCTACGGTTGGGACAGATTGTCAGTGCGGAGCACCGGGTGGGCTACGTGCAACAGCGACAGGCAGCACAGACGTAGTCTGAGATTTTACTTAATGTGAGACCAGATACTCAATTTTTTTGGTCAGATAAGCGCAAACAGGGCCGATTTGGTGATAGTAACCACTACTGGTGACAGTCTAGTGCTCATCAGGCAAGGAGAAGTGATGAAGCAGGCCCAAGTCATCCTGGCAAGTCCTCTGGGCAGAGGTAGACCTACCATGTAGACCCAGCTTGGGCAAGGGCTTGGGCTGGGGCAGGAGCTTGGGGCTGAGCTCCCGGGCTGGTGGCAGCAGTGCAGAGGTGGGAGCCCCAGGTATGGGGGCAGTTCAGCCCTGTCAGTGCCCCCAGTGCCCCAAGAGTCGCTTCTCTTGAAAGATCGCTGTTCATCTTCTTCTGAGACCATCAGCTGTGACTTGGACTGGAACTTTGTGGGAGGTAAGTTAGAGGGGAACATTTTGGAGACTCTCAGAGGGTGGATACGAACAGGTAGATGATGATGACTGAAATTGCTTGCTTCTGTTTAAGTTTTGGGACTGGGCTTGCTCTTCGCTTGGAGTCATGGAGTTGCTTCTTCACAGGACGCTTTACTTGTAAACCCAAATACATTTATAATTGCACCATGAACCTTGACCTTCCTGTTATTTCTGAGTGATGAGAGAGTCTCTCTTCAGTGATGGAGAAAATCAGAAAAGTTTCGTTGAATCCAATGTCATGGCAGGGAATGCATTTTATTCAATACAATCAGTGAAAGAAACGGCCATTGTAGATAGAGCCTCTGGGTCTAGATTTGAAAGGACACTTTGTCTTAGCTTTTGTTCCCACTGAAACCATCAGTAAGCCTTACCTGATTTCAGTGGTAGCAGAGTGTATCCAAAAGCTGAAAAATCCTCTATTCACAAATTCCAAAAGCAACAAAAAAATCAGTATTGCAGAAGTTACTCTGGTAGCTGCTGCTGCATAGAGGTGGTGTAGGTGCTCTGCAGTCGCCTGGCAGATTGAAAGGACCCGAACTTGACCGTCTTATGCACTGACCCCAAAGAAACTGTTGCCAAAAATTTGCTAATTGGGGGAGTGTTAGAATCAAACACGAATACTGTCCCTAGGAGAGTGTGGACTCAGCTTGGTGGAGATCTGAGTCTGACGATTCACCTTTCAGCTTTCCTCAGTTTTGTCTCAACAGGAGGCCTGGTGGCCACCTTGCCTTCCCTGATGCAGAAGGCCCCGGCTGTAGCTTCCAGCCCAAGCATGTGCTGATAGGCTGCATCCGCCTCTCCTCTAGTTTTACTCAACTGGGATTGTGCTCAATACCAATTGACAAATTAATTAGGCAATGGTGACAGTGAGTCTTAAGCGCAACCAAGATAACTGGGAAACAGTGGGAACTGTCTACAGGACCTGCTGACTTTGCTCAGATATTTGTATTTTTCTTAAGGATGTTAAAAATTGGAAATATCAAAGATGTGAAGGCAATTCCACTGTGAAATGTAAGCCTCGGGAAATTAATTTTTTAGCAATTCCACGAATGTAGAAAGAAGGGATGGGGAGCACTCCCAAAGGCCTGTTTAGAGGATGGTGGGATGGTCCCCTTCTCTGGTCGGTGGTGATGCTGATCTTGTGTTTAGAAAAGATCCTGACTCCTTCAAGCTTGAAAATTGCTATTCCACTGTCCACCCGCAGTCTTTCTGTGCTGAAGTAATAGGTTTTCATTGAGGCAGTTCTTAAAATTATGAGCTTAAAATTATGAGCTCCAGAGCTCTATTAGGTAGATTTTTCATAAAATTTTTAGATGAACTTTGGTTGTATTTACAGTCTTATGAGAACTTTTAAAGAATGTAAATCCAGTAAATGCTATTACATAATTTTACACCCTTGTGTAGCTGTGGAACAGGTGTCACGGTGAACCCTGCGGTAGCTGATGTCGTAATCTGGAGTTTAACGCTGGAATGTTTATATTGAAGAACAGGTGGGACTTCACCTGTGGACGGTTCTGCTGGCTGGAGATCACCGCTGCGCAGTAACGGCTCTGTGCTTAAAGCAAAGCCAGAGCACAGATGTGGAAAGCAACCTCTTCTGTTTCAGTTTGTGTCTTCGGTAAGAGAGTGTTTCCCCCACTCCGTGTGGTAGCAGCCGTTCCTCCCCTTGTGCGGCTCGGGTTGTGCAAACAGGTCAGATTCAAAATCTGGGCTCTTGTCCACTGCTTTGGTGTTTATGTCCTCTAGCAGCAGCAGGAGTAAAGAATGACTGCGTGGTCATAAATTGTAAAGAGAGGAGGAATAGCACGTAAAATAATGAGAGCAATCACAGAAATAATGTTTCTAGCATGAGGGAGTGTATAAATCATGGCTGCAAACCAAGTCAAGAACGAATATTTCCCTTATTTCCCCTCCCTCCCAGAAACCCAGAACTCCTGCTGCTAAGCAATAAGCAAAATATATAAATGTCAGGAAACCTTTTTTACCAGCTTTTAAAAACAATTAAATTAATTTCACGTAGTCAAGGAAAGTTTACAGAGTATTTCTCGTAATGGGATGAAACACACCAGCAGAAAGAGAATGTAGACACCTAATTATATCACCACATTTTCAGGAAGTAAAACTTCCTGGAGGCAATGCGTCTTGTAGAAGCGGTGTCATTTATGAATAGGTTTTTCGTATGCTGGACCTTGCACTCTAGGACTCATGGCACAAGGGAATACTAAAAAAAAAACCTCCAAGCTTGAAACAAATCTGCCTCTGTGGGATCCTGACCCGCTGGCTGTAGGCAGTAAGCCATCCTTTCACTTCTCAAGGTTACAAGAAAACGTCCCATGGCAACGGGTTGTCTTGTTCTTGCCTAATGCAAAGGCTTCTGTTTCTTCCTTGACAGAGCTGATATTGTTGCCTGATCAAGAATAGTAGCTCGTACAGTCCTAAATCTTTCCATAAATTATTAATCCCACTAGCAGGCTGTCAGTTTGCATCCAATGCGCTAACATACTGTGTTATTACCAAATTTATCCATTTATTTTTATCCGGTAGCCTTCACTTCCAGGGAAGTTTCAAATATTTAGTGTGTTACTATTAACTGGAGAGAGTCTACACGCGATAGCTGAGCACAGCATCGTTAGGAGGAAGCAGAAGAGTCTGGGTGCAGGCTGCGAGTGGACTGCTGTCACACTCGTGGGTTTGTGGATGGGAAAAGGAGCCTGTGGTGAGGTTGCGTCCCCTGGCAGCCCCCAGGGTGGCTGAACTGGGCGCTGTGGGCTGTGCTGGCCAGCACTGCCCCACGCTTGCCCTCTCCAGCCTGCCCACCATGCCTACCCCTATTCCTCTGGGCATGAAAGTAAGAGTCACTAATATTGGTCTGATGCTTTAGAGGAGGTTTCGTGTGAGCATGAGGCATCGTTTGTGGTTTGGCTAACTGTCTCTTGAGTGCAAAACCATCATTATGGATGGAGAAAGCAGGTGTATCTGTGTGATGGAAGGGGAAATGCAGGGCACTATCCAAAGCCAAGGTGGGACAGAGCAAGTGGAGCCATCACAGTGTTTCTGGCATAGAAAGCAACAGCAACGTCCTTTTAAGATGCCTCAAACTTCTGCATGTGCTTTCTGAACGCTCCTTTTAAGCTGCTGCCTCATCCTGTGTTCAGTGGGGAGAGCTCCCCAGCCTCAGGCCAGGCCTTTGCTCTGCCAGTGTCTCTGTAGAAGGTGCAAATGAGATAAGCTGGAGTTTCTGGCTTGCAGGGCTTACACAAGCAGTGTGGATCCGCACTGATGCTTGGCTGCCGCAGAAGAACGAGTGAGCAATATTTAGACAACTGCAGTATAGGGGTTGTCCTCTTCTGGCTAAAGACTGGCATCCCAGGATGTAAAAAGCAGATGGACATGGCCAATGTAGTCTGGAGGGGGAAAGCTTTGAACAGGGGACGTCCTGCAGGACAGTAGGACAGGGCCTCTTCTGGGGACAGTCCTTGACGCTAGCTGTGCTCAGAGCTGTGCCTTGGCTTCATCTCAGAAGGAACTTGCTTGTTCACTCTGGAAGAGGGGCAGAAAAGAACAGGAAAGAGTGATCAAGTACCTACATGTAGCCTGGACTCCCGGGAGATCAGGGAGCTGAGTTCTTGGGCAGCATTGGAAGCACCCACCATGTAGGCTCCATGGGCTGCCTTGGAAAAAGCAAACTTAACTCAAGTGTTGATGAGCATCAGAGCCCACAGTATGTACAATAAGAGCCAGGCGCGTTATTTCAAGCACATGTTGTAAATGCAAACTGACGGCTGTTGGACAAGAAATGGCTCGGATCCAGCCCGTGGGAAGCTGGGGCAGGAGAGCCTGGGCTTTCCCCAGACACACTCCCTATCCCAGGTCACTCACTGGAGCAGTCAGTCTATGCCTTGTTATGGGTCATCACTTTTCACTGAAAGGTGCCCCAAAATTTCTGTGTTCTCCACAGACAATAGTACAGAAAGAGTCAAATCCATCTCTGGTGACATGGAGCTGTCTTGCTGCTCCTTTGACAGGTGACGAAATTATTGCTTTCCATATGTGTCAAAGTGCTTGCCACATGTGTCATAGATATAAGTGCTTGCCATATGTATCAAACTTTTATTCCTAATAGGATATTACAAAATAAAGCAGCGATGTGCCTCATGTATTAAAAATGATAAATAGATCTTTAACTGAGTTGGTGTGTATGATCTGGGATCCCAGCCTGTGGCTTGCATATGGAGTTTTTCCATGAAGGAAGAAATTAAACTTCAGAAAAAAGCATCGTAGTATCTTAGCAGCATTGGAAGTGTATGAAAATAGAAACTGGAGCCAGACCCAATGCCGTAGGTCATTAAAATGTATTAATCAGAAAAAAAAAAAGATGGACTGCCTTTCTTTTCATTTAAAGAAACGGTTGTGCTGCGAGATATTCTTTGCTTTAAATTCTTGATTTCGCTCCCAGTGTTTTATGACTCGTTTCCTTTAAAGCCTGCAGTGTGCTGCAGAAGCACTGTGCATTTTTAATACAAAAGAAAGAGCAGAAGAATGAGTCTGGGGAAATTTCCTTTCTCAGAGAAAACCCACGCATCTTTTATTCTTAGTTATTTTAAATGGGGACTTGGTGTTTGATTCTGTCTTTAATTGTTATAGGTGATTAAGTGTATTCTACTGGAGGAAGAATAAACTCCATATGCAACTGTAATGGTGTGAAACAATATAACCAAATATGCGTAGCACTTATGTGGGTTTTTCTTCATCCTCAAAGCATAGTACAAAATTAATTTTGATAGGATAATAAAAAGGGCACTGCAAAAGATTAATGTTGAAGAGATTTTAACACCGGAAATATAATTTGTGTGGTGGAAAATATGAGCATCTGGCATTGCACTGTGAGCTGTTCCCAGATAATGAAAAAAAAAACCACTCTTCCAAGCAAGCATGGCCAGTTCCTGCAGATTATTTTTGCTTGTCTCTCCAGAGATACCCTCTGTCCGCTGAAACAACCGCGCGACACGCGGTCCCTCCTTGCAGTTTTCCATCTGGAGCCTTGAATGAGTGGTGAATTAAGGTCAATGCCAGGATGTGACTGTATTTCTTCCCAGTAAGCAAAGGATGGTCACTGAGCAGCCTACCAAAGTGACACCCTCTGTTATAGCTGAGTGGATCCCATAACTGTGCAGCAAAAACGAGTTCAGTTCCACCCGAGCTTCACTGGAAAGAGCAAGTACATGTTACCTTGAAGTTAACTGGGGAATGTCGATCACAGCAGCCTGTTATGTTTTGCTTTACTCCGGTTTAAATGGACAGTCCTTCACAGTGTGCTTCCCCTGGAAAAGTCCATAAAAGAATATTTAGAACTTTTTGAAAATTCTGCTTTTAAAAAGTATTAAGACAAAAAGCACCTACAATGCATATTATACCTTATCCCCATACATTTCATGAGACAGAAAGCCCTTTTTGTGTGCTCCATCGCTGCATTTAGATGAGATATCAGGAAGAAATTCTTGACTGTGAGGGTGGTGAGCCCCTGGCCCAGGTTGTCCGGAGAAGCTGTGGCTGCCCCATCCCTGGAGGGGTTCAAGGCCAGGCTGGATGGGGCTTGGAGCAACCTGGTCTGGTGGGAGGTGTCCCTGCCCATGGCAGGGGGATGGAACTGGATGCTCTTTAAGGTCCCTTCCAACTCCAATCATTCAATGATTCCATGATTCCTGTTCTTTGCTGAAGTAGACTTCAGCAATTCATTTGACACAAAGGCAGTTTCGTGTCTCTCTGAAGAATGCTTTAAAGAGCTTCTCAGTACAAATTGCTGTCTCAAAGAATTGACTTCTGGCTGCTGGGCTCCGTGGCAGGGGAGCGTGAGTTGCCTTTGATCCCTCTACAGGGAAGTGAGGGGTTGCTCTGGAGCAACAAACCTCTTGGGGCTTGACACAACAAGGGTTTGAAGAATCAAAGCAGAATTGGGGGGTCAGGTGGGAGCTAAGGCAGGGAGTGGAGGCTGAGCTGCAGTAAAGGCCCAGGTGTCCATGAGAGGTGGAGCAGAGCTTGGCAGGAGCATCGTGCTGCAGTGGAACCAGCCCTGCCCGCCGTCCCACCCCGGCCACGTGCGGGGCTGGGGGTACATCGCTCCATGCGAACTCATTAAAACTGAGAAGACCGGCAGGCTGGCAAAATTATGTCATTATCAGGCTTGGCTGTTATTAGGGGGCTAACTGCGCTGTGCACGTTGCCTTCCTTCTTTACCCTTTTACTGTACATGGCCACCTTCTGCCTAGTCCATACATTGCAGGTTTTACGCTGTTGGCCCGTCACACGGTGGAACAGCTGTGTATTCGCCTGGCTCCTTGCGCTGCGGGCTGGAAGTGACACTGAGGTGCTGAGCTGTGAGCAGGGCAGCCCCAAACTTGGGCACAGGGAGAGGAACGAGAGCGGTTCCGTCTCCTCCCTACGCGGCGGTTTGGCTGCTTGTGAGACACCAGCACATCCCCGTGTCCATGGGTCATGAATAAACAGGTGTTCTACTCGGGGTTTTTTTTTTTAATTTATCCTCTGTTTGCTGTCACGCGCTCAACAAAATTAGGAACAAAATGGATGTGCGAATAAACCAGCAGCAGTTTTTCGTCGTGACACTTGTCTGATTGCACCAGAAAATGTCACTGTCTCAGGTCTGAGCGCCGCACCAGCCTCTTCAAAAATCACATTTAACTATTATCTTTTTGCGTGAGTCATAACCTAACATACCAGAGGATAAAAGAGCAGTCCTGAATCACGCTGTGGGTGCCATCTATCCCTTACTCTCCTGTTACCCGTGCTTGTTCTTTTAATAGGATGTAGAGTGATGCTGGCTGCTCTGAAAGCTGGGTGGATTTTTATATCTCCTAAAAATCAATCGCTTTCTAAATGTCAGGAGCACCCGAGAGATGACACAGAGCTGTTTTAATCTATAAAACCTGGTTTTCCTGGTTCCTCAAACCCACAAATTTATAGGAAATGGTTTATTTTGGGGAGCCGCCTATTTCCAAAAAGACATTTGATGTTTTTCAGGTTGATGGAATACCCTGTTTTGACACTACTGAGTGTTAATTTTTTATTTTAAATTTATATTTGATTCCTTTTGGATAAAATACAGGATTCAATTAGCGACTTAATTGTGGTAAAAATGAAAGAGGCTGGAATTCAAACCGAAAGTTGAAACATATGGGATTGCATTTCAGCAACCCTGGAAAGTTTCACTTTTTGTTTTCTTACTTGTGGAAATCTGAAACTCTCCCAGGGCAGGAAAACGCTCTCTGGCGTGACTCGGTGCTGGACCCCGTGCTGGCCGTCACGTCAGGCGCAGGGCACGGCGCGGGGAGGACGGCAGCGGCAGATGGAGCCGGCTTCGGGCACGTGCATCGGAGGAGGCTGGAAGTGCTTCAAAGCTTCTGAATTCCCTGATGTAAGAGTTTAAAAGAACAATTTGGTATAAATAAGAAGTTGGTTGCTGTGCACACGAAGAAAGCCAGCTGCAGTCAGCGGCGTGTAAAAGGTCTTTAATGATGCAAACAACTTTTGGACAAAGTACAAAAGAAGATAATTAAGCCGCTAGGTCAGAGAGCGTGGCAGGATTACGATTGTGAGAGTCCCTCCGTGGTCTGTTGTGGAAGCAGTTTGCTCTAGGCACAAACATGTAGACAACCTGAGGTCCAGCCCTTTTTCATACCCATTATAAAACCAAAACCAAACCAAAAATGGCAATGAATGGGGTATTAGTGCACTTATTATTGCTTGGGCTGTAAGTTAGCCAGGCTGCCATGCTAACACCCCTGGCAAGTCTAAATGTACGTGTGGTGAAAAGCCCAGGTGATGCGAGGTGTGCTCCCCGGAGTTGTGGGTTTCACGGCAAACTTCGAGGTTAGTGACCAGCGTGGACAGGGCTGTTCTTAAACATCATTTAAAGTGCAATCCTAGCCCAGAAACAGGTCAGTCTCTTCAAGTGACACCTCAGCACACAGAATGGTTCGGGTTGGAAGGGGCCTTAAAGATCATCCAGTTCCAACCCCCCTGCCATGGGCAGGGACACCTCCCACCAGACCAGGTTGTTCCAAGCCCCATCCAGCCTGGCCTTGAACACCTCCAGGGATGGGGCAGCCACAGCTGCTCTGGGCAACCTGGGCCAGGGGCTCACCACCCTCACAGTCAAGAATTTCTTCCTGATATCCGATCTAAATCTACCCTCTTTCGGTTTGAGGCCGTTACCCCATGTCCCATCATACCACTCCCTGATCCAGAGTCCCTCCCCATCTCTCCTGTAGCCCCTTTAGGGACTGGAAGGGGCTCTAAGGTCTCCCCGGAGCCTTCTCTTCTCCAGGCTGAACAACCCCAACTCTCTCAGCCTGTCCTCACAGCAGAGGGGCTCCAGCCTCCTATCATCTTCGTGGCCCTCCGCTGGACCTGCTGCAACAGGTCCGTGTCATTCTTGTGTTGAGGACTACAGAGCTGGACGCAGTACCCCAGGTGGGGTCTCATCAGAGCATGAAGCTTTGCTCTGCAGAATTGCAGCTTATGAGGCTGCATATTTACCCCTTACATCTGCAGGGGTGAGGAGGCCTGACAAGAAATGACGTCTCCATTATAACGGTACGGTATTTTGTCAACTCAGCCCAAGGATTTTAAGAGTCTGAAGAGGTGAACCAGCCAAGAGCTCAGGGTGACCTTGCTCAGCAGGAAAGCCTGTGGAAGCCACTTTATTCTAGGTTTCCTTCTTGAGCCGTGGGTCTGAGCACCCTGAGGCTGGTCTGGTTGCTGACGGGATGCAGTCTTCCCTGCCTGGGTGGGAATCCGCATCAGCCCACCGCGGGAACCAGTGTGGGGTCAGGGACACCAAAACACTGGGATGAGCCCCTTGCGCTCCACCAGCTCAGCAGTTGGTACCTCAAAGGCATTTCTCTAAGGGCTTCAGCCCTGCTCACTTCATCCCAGCATCCCTGAGTAGTCATTAGCAGGCTGCTGTTGAAATTAATCCTCTGCAAGTCTCAGCAGGGAGAAAAAATGCATCAGTCCTTCACTGCTCCATAAACGGAAGTGTCTGAGTGAGTGGTTTTGGCTGTAATAGAGCAGACGAGTGAGCTGGGGGTGCCTGTGCTCTTCACTTTGTCTTCTGTGGTTCACTGTAGTGTTTGACCTTACCCCTGATTTAGGTGGTTTGCTTAGCAGTCATTTCTAAAGTCAATGCAATTGGCCTTAATTAATTATTATGTAATTATTATCCTTAGCAATGAATTTCAGGTGCAAAATATTATTTCTCAGAGCCTGATTTTTAAAAGCTGGGTGTCTGTCCTGTACCTGCCACATTTGCTGCCTGTACAGTCAAGCAGCGTGCGCTGAAACTGCAGAGTCTCGGTTCTGCATTTTTGCACACAAAAATGTCTAAATTTGTCCTTCTCCTTCATAAGCTGACCCAGGCCACCCGCTCTCTGAAAGATGCACTTGGCAGGGATGAGAGAAAACAGAACCATGGGGACACGGTGGCCCCTTCTCCTGCTTCCAGCAGTCCTGGCATTGCTTGTTCATGGTCAGTTTAGGAAATAATGAAGTCATTTATGGAAAAGTTGGAGCCGTTGGGGTAGAGTGTTGCTGGAAAAGGATTGGAAATAGAATCAAAGAAATTGCTCCTACCACTTTTGATTCTCACTGCAGAAAGCAGGACCTTAGATATGCTTTTTATAACTAAAGAGGAATACGCCAAGAACCTCTTTGCTCCATCATTAGTCATCCCAGAAGAGTCTGGGAGATAGAGCCAGCAAGGGGCAATAGTAGAAATATTTTGACACGTGTAAAAGTTGTTAGCTCTTACAAAATGCAACCAAGTCTTGTTTCAATGGGAAATGTATGTAACACGGAAGGTGCCGGTGCCAGAACTGCCTGGACTCGGCTGCCAACAGGGAGATCCTGCTGATTTGGCAATGCCAGCCAGGTGCTGAGTCCGTGCTGGCCTGGCCCACCTCGATACCCAGCGTGGCTCTCCCTAGCCAGCGCTTTCTCAGGTTTTCTCCTCGGCTGGGACATCTCCTGGGTGATTACTGGTAGCTGGGTGTGCTGCAGCATCACATTAACGGTCCTGGTCACTGCAAGTGCCCCGTCTCTGGGCATCCTGGATCGCTGCTGGTGAAGGGAGGGCCAGGCTGGCAGGTGTACGTGCTCCTAAAGAGGTGGGTCCATAATGTCCTTTCCTTTTTGTCTTAACACCATGTGATATACGGAAGTTAAAAATAAAGAAAAAATAGTGTGTGTGGGGGGGTGGGGAAAGCTAGATTTAGTTTGGTTTGGCAGGTGTGCATGGTAAGGAAAGCCTGGCTGTACGCATTGTTATGGCAGGACGTGTTCAGCGGTGAGTCAGGTTTCATCAGCAGCTGTGGGTATGAAAGCTCAGAGGGGCTCCGTACTGGGCACAGTCTCGTGGTGGCCCCTGGCTGGTCCAGGTGTGAGTGTGACGGTGTGTTCCCTCCTCCCAAACTGACCTTTATCTCCCGTAACCCAAGGAATAACCCCCTGTGGTGGTCATAATGGTGCATCTAGTCGTGAGGGCTGCATCTGGCTTAAAACTTGTTTTGGGGAGACAGACAACAACATGTTAGCCAAGGGCTAATTAGAGCAGTTCGCCCATCTAACCACAATACTCGTACCGTGGTCAATATGCAAATACGGCTATAAGTCAAACGCCTTACCCGCATAAACAGTGAACAGCCCAAGAGCCTTTGGAGTTCTCTCGCATGGCAGGATGTCCCCTTGGGTAGGAACGCCTCTCAAGGCCACTCCTCGAGGTTGAGAGATTCCTTACTGCAACAGGTCCTCGGTAAGTGACTAATACCATGGTGAACTTTGAAATTCTTAGCTAAGTGATATAAAGGATTGATTGTGCATGTATAATCCTTTAGGCATAAACCGTTGACCAAATCCGGGACTAGGATTGGATCCAGCTACACCCAGACTCTGAGAAAGCATTTAGAAAGCAAGGGGGTCCTTTCTGAACCTCAACTCAACGGGAAGGTCTCCCTGGCAGTTCTGTCTGACCCTGTCCTCCACGCAGTAAATAACCAAGTGTGCCTTGCCATTGGACCTTGTCAAAACATCGGCAGCTGCCTGCTTGTTCTTTGTTGGGGTTTTTTTTCCAAAAAAAGTAAACTTGCAAATTGGGAAGGAAGGGCTGCATACGACAACTGCTGTGCGTTGAAGAGGCCCTGCAACAAAGAAAAATGCGAGCGTCACTGATCGACTCCAGTCTTGGTGGCCGTGTCCTCAGCTCGCAGAAGGAGAGGAACCTTCTCCCCTGCGTTTTGCCCATCGCCTTGGTCGGCGCCGTGAACGGACAGGCTTTGGATGCACGTCACCATTCCCGTGTGCCCTCGGCGAGGGAGCCGTTAGGCTGGAGAGTGCCGTTTGCCGAGGCTGGCACCTCGCTCTGCCATCTCGTGTCAGGCTTCACTGGCAGCTGGGGAGGTCTGAGCTCTCCCGTCACCCCCTTTGCTCCCCAGTTCCCTCGCCCCAGCCCTGGGGACAGCGAGCGGGGGGTGAGGTGGGGTGGAGGCTCCACCAGCGCTCTGCTGCTGACACTGAAAGGTTGTTGTGGCTGCGTTGCTTTCTGCAGCTATGGCTACGGGTAAATATTGTGTACGTGGGCACCTCTGGTGCTGGTGAAGCAGAACGAATCCCGAGGGGTTAAATTGCCATAACAGGTCAGTCGGCCGTGTGGGTGTGTACCCAGAGTGAGATAAGGAGATCTACGAGGTGAAGGACTCCAGGTTATCTGTGGCCAAGGAGTGAAATTGGGAAGCTTGTGTCCTTTGCTAGCATTGTCTCTTTTTTCCTTTTTCTTCCAGCGCATCACAGACAGTGCAGCTGTAGAGGATTAACGCGAACAGGTCACCTCTCCACCCTTTGCCGCCCAGACAGGAGATATTTCCTTCTCCTCTCCCCATCGATCTGCCGTGAGTCACCACCTCCTGCCTCCCGTCATCCGTCTCTCCCTGCAGGTTTGTCCCGTCCCACATGGATGTGCTCACACACACGGATGGGTCTCCGTAGGGTGAGCTGTGGGCTCTGGGGGGGATGCAGGCAGTGCCGGGACGGGGCTGGGGGTACTGAGTGATGCACAGATTCACGCAAAAGTCAGTTACTATTTCAACACAGTATCAGGAGACGTGGCTCATGGGCGGAGGATCCGGTAGCCATTCCCGTGCTGCTGGCCATCCCCTGGCCCCATGCTGCCCTTCTGCCAAGACCTCCAGGGCAGGTTTGTAATGCTGGAGTCACTCTGTCCTGCGGGACTGCTTGGTGAGGGCTAATGGGAAACTGAATTTATAGGGATACGCGAGGCCAGTGGCTCTTTCGGGCTCCTTCAGGCTCTGCAATCCTCGCTCGGCCTCACACCGCCTGCCACGGTGCAGCCCCACAGCTTTTCCCTGACTGCGGTCAAGGAGTCGCGGTGTTGCAGAAAAACACCGGTGGTGTTTCTTGCCAAAAAAAATTACAGAGAATTGTTAACTTTTTTTTTTAAGCAGGCTGCAGAGGAATTACTTTCATTAACTTTTAGGCGGTGGCGGGAAGGTGTTCAGAGGGTGTGATGGGGCTTTTTGCAGCTGTGTCTTCTCGCCTGTCTGTGCTCCAGGGAAGGCGGCATCGAGCCGTAACTGCCTCTCATCCCACGGTGCAGATGAACAACTGCTGATCGTCCCCCCATGGCGCAGGCCAGCGGTTCTGCTCTCAGCACGCTTTCAGACATGGTAGGGACCCCACTCGACCCCGTAACCACAGCGTGCTTCGGACCAGGCCTCCTGCGGGCATTTTCGTGAGGGCTCCGTTCCTGTGAGAAGAGCACAGCGTCATGCCAGAGGAAAGAATGTGAGGCCAAGTTTCTGATGGTTTTCCCGTAAAAATAATGGTTCACTCAGGCCGAGCGTCCAGCTGTTCCGTGAGCGTCCGCTGCTTTTCACAGCATCCCAACCCACACCTTTGTTTCACAAAGATTAAGATTTTCATAGGGAGCCCACGTATCCGCAGTTTAATTAGGACAGGTAGCTGGGAGTAGCTTATGTGTGGTGACACCTTCACTTAATTTACATACAACCAGAAAATATGTCCCACGGGTGCCACCAGGCTTCTTAAGTGCGATGAAGACCTTTCCCTTGGCTTCCTCATCCGTTATAGCAGTTCAGGCTACTGATTTTCTTTTTGCTTAATTTAGGTGGATATCGAGCTTTTGAACTCTTCTACAATGGCCATACTACTCTGGTCGCTTTAGTTTGTTAATTTAGAGGTTGTTTGGATTTGTCTGCCTGAGGCACAGACTGAAGATGGTTCACCCAAGGTGTCTTTGTGGCCACCTCTCCCAGTACCAAGCACCCACGGCCACCTTTTATCTACGGCGGGATGTCTCTGCAGATCAGAAGTACCCAGGCACAAAGGTGACAGGCACAGAATAAAAACTGAGGGCGGTGAACATCAGCGGAATAATTCAGGGTGGTCCACAATGGCAGTGACAGGATGACATTTAGCAAAGGAAAGTTTCAGTGCTATATAGAGGGAAAAATGTCCTCACGTGGAGTTGGGTTAGCCACGGAAGGTCTCCGGGGGGAGCGGAGCTGCCCGTGTGCTTGAGTCATTCAAAGCGGACAGGGAAAAAAGCTATGGAAAATGTTCTGTCAGGAGCAGCCCTGCACTGGCCGGAGCTGATGAACCGTATGACCTCAATGGTATTTTCCGTCTCCCAGTTTATGTGACATGGAAAGTGATTTATTTTGGCTTGCCACCACTTTACTACAATGAATAATGCCCAGCTGGCGAGTACCTGCTTTGAACTCTGAGCCCTTGGAGAAATCTGGTGGTCACAGAGGCACGACGAGAGGAGCCTGAAGACCCACCGCAAGTGCAGCAGGTTTTCCTTTGCTGATGGAGTTGGTTGGAGGGCCATGCTCTCTGTCCTGCCCAGATGCCCTTGTCAATGAAACTGCTTACAGGTCCCTGAGAAATAAAAGAACCGAAAGCATTAATAACACGCGGGTTGCCCTCTCTTGACTTATAAGAGCACTTTTTTTTTCCCATGGACAGGTCAGCTGAGAAGCGTTTAATTGGCAGCGGGAAACTTAGCTGAAACATACCCCCATGGCCGTATTTTGCAAATTCCTGCTATTCTGCTAAAATCGCACGGGACGCTGGGGGTGGGCGGGAGGGTACTGATCCGTGGAGAGGTGGACGGGGCGGTGGAGTCTGTCTCTGGCAGAGGAAGCTCCTAGGAACCCGGAGCTGACCCTGCTTGCCAAACACCAGTTTTCATGAATCATTGGCTTTTATGGAAATCCGTTTCAGCATCCACTTATCCAGCTGTTTCCTGTCTATGGGAAGCACTGTGCTAGCTGCAATATTTGTTTTAAGTTACCAGGACTGAGCGGTCATTTTAATCATCGTAAAGTTCTGAACAAAGAACCACATGTGCGTTTTGGGAAAAGTACCCGAAAAAGGATCATCAGCAACAGCTGAAAAGTGTCCCGAAAGAGGTCAGATGTGGGGAATGATTTATGGGTGCTGTGGGTGTAACCAAGTAGCAAGAGTGCCGCAGTGCTTTCATAGCGCAGCGCTTGCCAACTTCATTATATTTGCTGATGTCTTTTGGGGGGTTTTGGTTTTGTACATGCCTTCTAAAAATAACAATGGCACCTCCTTCGAGGGTGATGGAGGCAGTTACGGGAGCTGGAATGAGAGTAATTCATGGGCTAAAACTATGCACAGGGAGCATTTTTATTTTTAATTCCTGTGCTATAAAACAAAAGGATAAAAAGTTGTTTCCAATGACAAGGCTTTTCTATGAATTGGTATGCACAGAAATTCATAGAAATACTTTCCTCTGGCTACCTTTGGGCAAGGATGTTGCAAACCTGCTGTGCATCCATCTTTCCAGGGAAAGGTCCTTTGCCCAAGGACTCCACGGGAGGAGATGAGCCATAGGTCCATGGCCCGACTCCCAGGGTGTGCCTGAGCTGCAGTAATGGAGACAGGGGAACCCGCGGGTGGGTAGGGTCACGCAGAAGGTCCGCAGAACATCCTGTCACCACGATCACACCCCAGTTCACATTTACGTAATAAGCATTAAATCTACAGAAACTACTGCAAAGCCAGTGCCATAAAGAACAGGGGAGAGCAAAAGCCCTGGCAGGCTCCTCAACCAGAAGAGGCTGCGTTAAGGGGATGCGCAGAGAACAGAAACCGGACTACAGCCCAAATCCCAAAAGGCAAAAGTCCCCAGTGATCCCTTGTAGCCTGACCCAGGGAAAAAGATTCCTGGATTCTCACACCTCGTGATCACCGCAACCCTGGGAGCGTGAGCAGGACACAGTGACCGCGGGCGGGCACATCTCGCCCTAAGCTCTGGCTTTAGCTGGGCACAACCTCAGTGTCTGGTTTGGGGACTTCATTTAAAGTAACACACCTGGTGGTAAAAATTCATTTCTGGCCTTGTGGTAATCAGCAAAAGCTTAATTAAGCAAGGTTTAAACCAATGCAGTTAGTAATGGACATGTCTCCTTTTCCACACCCTCTCCCTTTGCCCCATAAACAACTCTATCGAGGCTCCGCAGATTTTGTAAAGCTCACGAAGTACCTAAAGCTGCAGCCTGACACACGCTGAGGCTGCTGAAAGGGCCTGGCTTCAGGGAGGACTCGAGTAGCTCGTGTCCGGCTGGGAGCAGCTCCCAGGCAGCTGGAATTATAGAATCATGGAATCACAGAACGGTTTGGGTTGGAAGGGACCTTAAAGACCATCTGGTTCCAACCCCCCTGCCATGGGCAGGGACACCTCCGACCAGACCAGGTTGCTCCAAGCCCCGTCCAGCCTGGCCTTGAACACCTCCAGGGATGGGGCAGCCACAGCTTCTCTGGGCAACCTGGGCCAGGGGCTCACCACCCTCACAGTCAGGAATTTCTTCCTAATATCTAATCTAAGTGTCCCCTCTCCCAGCTTAAAACCATTCCCCCTCGTCCCACCACTCCCTTCCCTGATCCAGAGTCCCTCCCCATCTCTCCTGTAGCCCCTTTAGGGACTGGAAGGGGCTCTAAGGTCTCCCCGGAGCCTTCTCTTCTCCAGGCTGAACACCCCCAACTCTCTCAGCCTGTCCTCACAGCAGAGGGGCTCCAGCCTCTGATCATCTCTGTGGCCTCCTCTGGACCCACTCCAACAGGTCCATGTCCTTTTTATGTTGGGTGCCCCAGAGCTGGAGGCAGCACTGCAGGGGGGTCTCACCAGAGCGGAGCAGAGGGGCAGAATCCCCCCCTCACCCTGCTGGCCACGCTGCTGGGGATGCAGCCCAGGATGCGGTTGGCTTTCCCCCCAGTCACCTCTCTGCTTTTTGGTACCCAACCCTTTTTTTGCCAGTCTTTCAAAAAACCCAGCAGCTTCCTAAACTCTCTTGAACATGGGACCTCATGTGTCTGTGCCGCCTGCACAGGAGTGTGCCGGGGTGAAACACGGTCTCCGAGAGCTTGCTCTCAGTTTGTACCCATGCCCAGCGCCGCTCCCAGGGGACGCGCAACATCCTGCAGGCAGGGCTTACAATGTTGGTGGCTGTTATCCCAGGAATCCCAGGGAACAGCTTCATGAAAGCTCTCCCATATGGGGTGGTTTGGTTTTTTTGAAAAGAGTGGCTGGGGCTCATGTTCCCCGGCACGGCTCGCTGGCCTGAGGAGTGCCGGCAAAGCGCGGCCGCGAGGTCACTGCCTGCCGGCATCCGCGGCCAGCGCTTGTACTTGGCTGTGGGGGACGTGCGCGGGGCGGAGGGGAGGGTGTTCGGCCCTGCCTGTGTGCTCTCAGCTCTGACATCCCTCTCATTAGCTTTGCTGTTGCTAGGGGAACCCACGAGTAGTTATAAAACAAAAAAACAGCCCCAAGCCGCATGGTGTCAATTCATGTACCCAGACATATTTCCTCAAATAAGATCCGTATGTTTGAGACAACATCTTTGTTTGTTGCTTGCGGTTTCCTTGATGGCAAACTACTGTGCTATAATCCTTCAGCGTCTGACTCCTCTAGAAAAATTGCTGTGGATGAAAACATGAAATCCCGAGAGTGCTTGCTTGGGGCCGGGCTCGCCCAGGGCTGCGAGCCCCCGGGGAGGCGGGGAGCGGGGGGAGGCAGGAGGACGCTCTGCGCCCGGAGAACATCTATTTTATTCTCTTAAAAGGGAAGCCTGCGATAGCTCCAGTCCTCTCCCCTCCAGCCCTTCGGTCAGCTGCCAGCCTTACGGGTGCTGTCAGGCCAGGTGTCTGCCCAGCGCAGGGGGTGACGTCTGAAGCATCGCCAGCTGGAGCAAGACGCTTCAGGCTTTTGGGGGGTTTATTCGGAGGTGTTGTGGCAGAGAAAAGCCTACAGGCTTTGAACAGAACTTCAGCTCCTCAACCTCTATACCACTTTAAAATGAGCCTTAAAACTGGCGGCAAAAGGTACCTAACTCACAGAACCACAGAACTGTAGGGGTTGGAAGGGTCCTTCAGAGATCATCTAGTCCAGCCCCCTCACCCAAACCAGTACAAACCTGAGGGTCCTAGGGCACGTAGGTGTTTTAGAAAGCTGCACCGCTTCATGGACTGGATATGTTTGAAGTAGATCCACTTGGTTGAAGATCATTCTGCTATTAAATTCCTCCCTTGATTCCTTATCAGCACAGGGCACGTGCCACTCGGCTGCCCAGGACCTGCCCTGCCTCGGCTGGGCCAGCTCTCCGGTTTGGTGGCCTTTTGCTGCAGCAGAGAAACTCTTTAACAACAGGGTTTGTAAGACCACAAAAATGCACAGGAGACGGGAGAACTTAATTATTCTTTACATGATTGTTTTTCACTGCTCTCTGAAGGGAACAGGGGTACCAGTCTAATAATTCTGCCTCAGTCAATCCCTTATGATATTTACACAGTGGCTGTGCAACAGTTGGTGGGTAAATATGATTTCTTGGATCGATGCTCACTTACGGCACGTCGGGAGCTGTTTCAGGCCGCTGTGTGAGGAAGGATGCGCAGGTCGGCGTCCCCGCCGCGCCGCTGGCCCCGTACCCTCCGCTCCTGCCGGGCAAGCGGAGGGGCTGTTTGGCTGCCTCCGAGCCAGAGCGCTTACTCGGCCAAGTGAATAATTTTGACCTTGGGGGAAAAAGGCTGAAATTGCAGTTGTGTATGGTTTTTTTCCTGCCAAATTAAAAAAAGGTAGGCTTAAAGCCAGGCATAGCTGAAGTAGCACAGTCTCCAGAGTAGGCAGAGCCCCCACAGGTTGCACGCAGTTACGGTGGGTATCAATGGAGACATTCAAGGCCAGGCTTGACGAGGCTCTGAGCGATGTGATCTAGTTGAAGACTTCCCTGCTTACTGCAGGGGGGTTGGAGTAGATGGCCTTTAAATGTCCCTTCCAACCCAACACATTCTATGGGTCTATGATTCTAGTCTATGAATTTGGCCTTCCAATGAGCTGACAAGTTCAGACCGTTTGCCTTGCTCACCAATTATCTGTGCTCCTGCAGATGTATTTTGCTTTCGCAAGTACCTAGCAAAGGGTGTACATATGAATTTTTTTTTTTTTTTTTTAACATCAAGGTGAAGGGACTCGCTCCTTGTGCTCTGCCATCACTCTCTGTGCTCCATTGCCTTCAGCTCACGCCCTTGTGTTGTCCCCATCCATGCCGCAGATCTCCGGTCTCACCTGGGTGTCTGTGGGGCAAAGTCTTGTCTGGCCTGAGCAGGAGTTGTGTGCACAGACCCTCGGGCTGGGGGAAGGCTGGAGCCCTGTCTCTCCCACGGGCACCGGCATGGGCAACCGCACCACGGCGCGGGCGAGCTTAGTGCGGTGATGGGAGGCGTCTTGGCTTCAACAGCCCATCTTTTCCTCCAATTTTGGGTACTAATACGTTAATCAGATCTCACGCACAGCCTCTCCTTGGATCGCTCTCTCTGACTTTGTACAGAAATTAATCCTGACTGCAGCGACGCCACCAGCCTCAGGGATGGCTGCGAAGGTGCCGGCGTTTGTGATGTGATTTTTGGCGGATGCCCGGATGAGGCGGCGATGGTTGCGGTGTGATTTCAAATGGAAACTCGATGACAAATTGATTATCGTTGGAACAGCAGGAGCGTGGCGAGCGCAGCCACACACGGGCCCTCTGAGGGCTCCGGGAGGCTCCACGCGGTGGCTGGAAGAGTGGGAGCGGGCGCTTGGCCTCGGCCCTCTTCTTGCCAGAAGGAGAAAAACTAAAGGTGCGATTTGGTAAAGCCAACCTGAAATCCCTTCCCTTGGAGGCGGGGGGGATGTGCATGCTCCCGTCATGGCCCACCTGGAATTCCCATCAGACTTCATCGGCTGCCTCCAAGGTGAACTCTGCCATGTGCAGCAGAGGAAACCCAGCTGCTTGCTGCAGACAGACGGGTCACCGGCGCGGAAAGGCAAACAGACACGAGCTTGGGAGCTCCGCATCTCACTCTGCCTCTCTCCGTTCTGAGAAAGCCTCCACTTTGCGTATAAGGGATACGTGTGGATTGTCATAATTTTCAGCCTGTTAAAGACATCAGGGGTAGTCTGTGGAGTTAAGTTTTTCGTTGAAAAATCTCCCATTAAGAAAAGAAAAAAAAAAGGAAAAAGTGGGAACTTCAAAAGTTGCATTAAAGAAACAAATCTGTTGATTCCTCCTACAGATGCAGCCTGCTCACCAGGAATAAGGGAATATTTAGGAACATAAATTAAGAAGTCATGGCTTAAAAGTCTGTAATGCCTCATTTTAGTGCATTTTTGACCTATTGACTCTCCGTGGCTGTGGTCACAATTGGCTTTATAGGGGTAATTGGGAACTGCTGGAGGGGGTGCAGCAAAGGGCTACGAAGATGACTAGGGGACTGGAACACCTCTCTTATGAAGAAAGGCTGAGGGATTTGGGTCTCTTCTGTCTGGAAAAAAGACGGCTGAGGGCGGATCTTATCAACGCTTATAAATACTTTAAGGGTGGGTGTCAGGAGGATGGGGCCAGGCTCTTTTCAGTGGTGCCTGGCAACAGGACAAGAGGTAACGGGCACAAACCTGAGCATAGGAAGTTCCACCTAAACATGAGAAGGAACTTCTTTACCCTGAGGGTGGCAGAGCCCTGGCACAGGCTGCCCAGAGAGGTGTGGAGTCTCCGGCTCTGGAGACATTCCAAACCCGCCTGGATGTGTTCCTGTGCAACCTGCTCTAGGTGACCCTGCTCTGGCAGGGGGTTGGACTAGATGATCTCCAGGGGTCCCTTCCAACCCTATGATTCTATAATTCTATGATTCTGATTCAAGCCGGTCCACCTAAGCTGTTGCAGGGCTGTGTGTGGATGCTGTCACATTGCTTTTAGGCTGGTGGACACTGGGGTGTCTCACACATCTGCTCGTAGACGGCGTCCCTCCAGGCTGCCACCCACCAGCAGCTCCGCTGCTCCGGGCAGCCTGGAGTTGGGTGCTCCTCTCAGCGTTCGACCCCTGACTGATGGGGCTGCTCTGCCCGCGTCGCCCGCAGGGCTCTGACGCCCGGGTCCCTGGGGCGGGTCACCGTCCCCTCCTTTTCTTCTGCTTCGTTTTGGTGGGGTCAGCAGCATCCCAGCTGTGCGGGTGTGTGAGTGTGTGCACGCAGGGAGATCCCGGTGTCCGCTTTGCAACACTTCCACCTACAGAATAAAACCCAGAACGGCAGCGGGCGCAGCCGGCAGCAGCCCTGGGAGCCGATGGGTGCTCAGCATCCTGGGGTGGGGGGGGGGTCCAGCCGGGGCAGGGGGGGCTACTCTGGGGCACCGAGGCAAACCAGAGGACTTCTGCAGAGGGGCTTGTGAGCCCCTTGTCCTCTCCAGCAGAACTGCGAAGAGGGATTCTATTTCCTGGGGCAAAAATGGTAATTTCTGCAGTTTTTTTTCCTTCTACTGGAAGGATCTATTTTTTTCTGGACAGCTTGTCTAATTTTAATTTATTTTTTTTTCCCCTCAAAATGCCCTGCTGGTCTGTGGCCAGGCAGGAGACGGGGCTGGAAAGCTGTTTCCTCTGCAGAAGTGTTTTTTCCCTAAGCAGGGTGTAGTTGAGGGTGCTCCGCTGCCACAACAGCCGGGCGCCGGGGCAGAGGGGAGCACAGGGCACGGGGCGGCCGCAGTGGGGTCGGTTCCTGCCCTAAAGCGCCTGCAAGCAATGAGCTTGTGCTTTGGAGCGGGGGGAAGAAACAAGGAGCACGGACAGAGGAGCCACAGACTTTGGCAGCTCACGGACGGGGCTGATGTGACATGACGGATTTCATGGACATTTCCTGGCAGGAGCAGTGATGGGGGAAAGATTTCCTGGAAAAGGGACCCTTATCGCTGCCATTAACAGCAGCACGCTCTGCTGCGCCCGCCGCCACTAGCCTATGGGTTTGGGGGCAGCTAAAGCCACGAGTACGTGTTGGGAGACTTTCTATCCAGAATATTCTTGGATTTTCCCCAATTTTTTTTTCTCCCCGAGCCATCCAAAGCCTTTTGTCCATGTACAGCCTTCTAACATCTGCAACAAAGCCGAAAGTGAAGGACAGCCACAACAGTCTGAATTGACTCACTCGAAGTATTTGCACCATTTTGTTGCAAAAATTAGTCAAATACATTTTAACAAAATCCCCTTTTCCTGAGGAAAAGCAGTTCGGAGGGCAAGACCAACCCAGCCAAACCCCCGCGCCCGAGGAGGACGGGTCGGCTGGAACATTTCCCGCTGGTTCCTGTGGGTCTCTCTGGGGTGTCTCAAGTCTTCAGAGTTCAGTGGCAGCACTTTATTTCCATCGCAGTTATTTCTAACAGCGGCTGCAGCACCCAGCGATGCGGGAATACTCCTTATTTCCCAGGAAACCGCAGCACGCGGCAGCAGGAGCAGCGCTGTAGGTGCTGTGCCTGGCCCCGGACACTGGCAGGTGTCACCGTCCCCGAGCTCCGACCTGCCAACCTCCTCCCACCACCCTGCTTTGTTTGCCCACAGGCCTCCCGCGGTCTCCCTTCAGTTCGCGCGCCAGTTCAGACCCCGCCGCTCGAGCCTTCCACAGCTGCTTGCTGTTATAGCAGGTTTTTTCCCGGCCACGTCCAAGTGGCGGGGCTGCGGCTCGGGGTGGTGCGTGGCTCCTGTCCCCGCTTTGCTCCGGCCGCCATCTGCCACTTCGCCGGGACGGCATCCGCTCCGCCGGCCTTAAGCAAACATTTGCCTGTGGCCATCTGGGTTGGGCGGCGCAGCCCGAGCAGCCTTCCCGCCCGGCGCGCCGGCAGCAGGCTGCGCCCTGCTGAAAACACTGGAAAGATGGAGAGGAAGGACCGAAATACCTTTCTTTTTGCCCTCCATCTGCATGCTCCAGCACTGGCTTCTTTGGCATCCCTGGGCTGGTGAGGGAACAAGCACGGTAAATGACGCACAAAGGGATGGGGCAAAGGGCAAGGGGTGCTGTGCCGGGGTACAGCCCCAGCCGGGAAAGCCACTGCGTCCCCACCAACACACGGGGGTCAGCGGGAAACAGCGCTGCAGTGGGGCCTTGGAGTCTCCTTTCACCATAAACGCATTCCCAGGGTCAATGGTTGAACGTGGCCTCACTGCGCGAAAGCGTGTCCCGTACCGCTGTGAAAATGAAGCCCGTACAGATGACACTGGGCTCGGTTGGAAACAAAATTTCAGAGCAGGGCGCTCACAACCCCGAGGTGCTTCTGAAACCTTCCCTCTTGCTCTTTCCACCGGCTGAGGCACTGCTGCCTTGGGCGCTTCTGCACTCGGATGTCAATGGTGGGTCACCAAAGCCACCACATCCTTCAGAGATAAGTTTCAGCTGATGAAGGGTTTCCATAAGTGACTCGGGCACACAGAAGACACTGAAGAATTTAAAAATAACAAGCATTAAAGAAAAATACTTCTCAGCTACTGAGATTTGTCAGTATGGCCTCAAGTGACTCCTGGAGGTTGGTACAGATGCTTAAAGATCAAACAGTACTCTCAAATGATTTATTTTTGCCATTTAGTGTTTAATGAACATGTCCTTTGTGTCCTTATGTGACACTTTAAAGTCTTGGGAGAGACACATGAGATCTAGTTGTAAAAATAATGCAGCCCCTCGCTTAAAACAGGCTTTGGCTGATGCTTCACGGTATCGTCGGCGGTTACTGCGCAGGACCTGGCGCTGGTGTGTGACACAGTAGAGCAAGGCCCCGATGCCAAACTGCTCCCGGGATGTCACTCGGTTCCTCAGCCGCTCACATCGCCTGCCAGCACGACCCGCGTCGCCTACGCGTGACTGCTGCGAGCAACCTGCCATGACTTTGTCACTGCTTTTGCCTCCCCCTCCCGCCCCCAAACCAACAACACGGTAAGTTTGGGGGAGCTGCTTTCCTCCCGCCTAACTGAGCCGAAGAGACAGAGGAATTCATGGCGTGGCCGTAGGGGAAGGCAAAGGAGGGGCAGCTCTCGCTCAGGTGTGGCCCAGCCACAGCCAGGACAGACCCTGGATGCTCCAGCTGTGCCCCGCAGCTGGGGCGGCTCAGCAGCCCCTGCTGGCCCCTGAGTACAGCCCGGCCGCCAGCTGTAACCGCGCTGCCATGTATTTCAGCATTCAACTGCTGCCACAAAGGTGGCTTCTGGGCAAGCAAGTCCTCCAGGCAGTGGGACATTAATGGGGCTGCAGCCATTCAGGACCTTTACCTGCTTTCAGACTGCTCCACGGACCATACCAACACCCAGTTTGTCCTTCTCGTCACTCAGACCCCCCAGCACATCTTCTCCTCTTCACAGCACTGACCCGACACACTCGGGCTTCCAGAGAGATCTGCTGCTTTATTCTATAGTCTGCCGTTGGCCAGGGCATTGCATGGTTAAGGCCACCACCCCTGAAGCTGGCTGAAGCCATCTTTTTTCCCCATGGAAGAACAAACACTGACCTTCTCACTGGCTGACTGCAAGCTGCCTGCCCGAGCAATCGGCGGCAGATGGTGTCTAGACGCTCAACATCACCAGATGTTCCAGCTTTGCATGGAAGTTAACTTCTCTTCAGCGCTGGAGCGAGGGGCGCTGGAAGCACAGAAGAGTAATTAGCGCTTATGCATAAACACAAATACAGGGGCTGAGCCCTCTTCGTGTTTCACTCCGATACACAAATGCTGACGTTCAACAGAGCTTGAGCCAATTGTGCCGTTTCTTCAAAACTGGGTTTTCATGACTGCCCTGGCCCACCTAAATACTTGTATCTAGGGAAAAAAGCTACTTTAATTTCCATAGCAACAAGTAATTTTTCCTGAAAGCAACAAACACATGAAATACAGCAGATTGCAAAAAACACAGAGGTAACCAAGAAACAGAGGAAGACACGTAGCTTTTCCCTCTTTTCAAAAAAAAAACATATTCACTCTTTGTATTTCTAGAGAACAGCGGCAGGTGGGGCCTGGCAGGATGCTGGGTAGCTGCTTACGACAACGTACCAGTTCCAGTGAAGCTTTTGCTCAACCACATTTATTTTTTTTTTCTTTCCCTTTTGAGGTCTGCAGAATTTGTGGCCAGAGATCGGCACTCGCTCCTGCAGTAGCACAGGTCACCAGACCCGTTTCAGTCCGTTACCAGCTTGTTTAGCCCCCTGCCGCGCTGCGAGTGAACAAACCCACCCAGGTCACCTTCAGCCACAGCAGTTAAATTCTAAGAAGCATTTTAGGAGAGCCAAGGTCTTTTCACACTGCCATTAGCAGCCTTTGCAACCAAGGGGACTCCAGGTGCAGCATCTGGAGCTTGCAAGGACAGCAAACACCTCGCACTTTTAGGATTACGATTTGGTTACTACCTGAGCCGCGACTGAAAGAATCAAATCCAATTCCTCCTCGTCCCGTTTCATCTCTCCTCTACCTGCAACTCCACCCACAGCTGCCCCGTGCCAGTTTCTGCTTTAGGTTGTACTGTGGCACAGGCTCCAGCAGATGGATGCTAACAAATTCCCACCAGCACAGGGGTGAGCTGCCAGCAGCAAACTGACCTGAGCAAACTTCCCCGAGCCACATCAGTGCGACCCTGCAGGCAGCTGCAGCACCGCAGGAGGCACCCCAAGGGCTCTGCTGGCAGACTCCCCCCAGGGAGCTCAGCTAAAAGCTCACAAGCTTCAAACTGGCAATAGGATCCTTCCTTCTACTGCCATCAGCAATGAAAGAAGGGAAATAAAAATCCCCAAACTTGATCACTCCAGGCACATGATTCGTCCTGCCCTGTACTCCTAGCACAAGCAGCCCAGAGAACAGCAGACAACAGCGACTCGCTGGCTCCTGCCAGAAGCAGCAGCAGGAGACAAGCAAGAGAGACCACCACCTCCAGGGGCAGCGACAGGAGAGCTGGGACACGAGCAGCCCTTCCCTGGCTTGTGACACACCGCTCCGTCCCAGCTTCCCCCCATCAGCTGCTCATCCCACCGAACATCAGAGGTCCCTGCCCGTTTCTCCCCACTGTAGCATGTGCCTGGGGTGGCCCCGGCCTCCCGGCTGCCTCCCCTAGGAAGCACACAGCTTCGAAAGCTTTCCCAGCCTTTCATTTGCCATGGAAACACATCAATATCCCACATGTCCCATTAATCTTCAACAGTCAAAGTGACAGTATTTATGAAGAGTAACTTTAGTTTCAATATATTTGACATCCAACAGGCAGTAAGAAAAAAAAGCTTTATATTTTATTTCTTGTAAAAATCTTTTAACACATGCAGACTAAAACCAGTGTAAGAAAGTATCCACCATTGTTTAAACAAATAACTATACTTAAATATAAGTGTCTGCAATTGACTTGTATAAAAATAAGGTACATTTTGTTTGTTTTTTTTTTTTTTACAGAAACCCATTCTCCAGTTCTCATATCGATAAACAATACACAACTCTAATACATACAATTTAACCTGATCGTTGTTTTCCACCAATTTGATACTGCTAAGGTATTATGTGCAAAAGTTGGTAACAGTTTATTTCCCAAAAGAAAAAAAAAAATCTTCTACAATATTTTAGAAAATTAGATATCAGGTTTAAATTAATCAAATCCTAATCGGTTCCATTGTTCTCAAATAAAGAGTCCATTTACTGTAGTATATACAGGCTTAACCAGAACCCGGCGCAGGGGCAAACCTCAGCGCCTGTGCCTGCTGTGTCCCGACCGGCCGCTGCCATGGTGCTTGCCTTTGTGAGACCGCTCGAAGGAGCGCGACCTCTCCCGCCTGTCCCTGTGGTGTCCCCGCTCGTGCCTGTGCTTCTTGGCAGCGTCAGCATGATCCCTTGATTTGCTCTGCGAACGTGAACGAGATTTTTTCCTTTTGTGCCCATGTCTATTTGCACTCTTCAACTCTTCCCTGCCATGCTTGGTCTTCAGGTGCGGGGAGCCGTGGTTGTGGTGCCGGCGAGGGCTGCCGCTGTGGCTGCGGGACCGGCTTCTCGACCTTGAGCTGTATGTCCCGGACAGGCTCCGCCTATTGTTGTAGCTTACAGAGAAGTGTTACAAGTTAAAACATTTCTTCCACATGGAAGAAAAAAAAATAATAAAAAAGAAAAATCAATGCTTAGGAACTGCCTTACTGGCGGAAACCAGGGACTATTTCTCCCACAGGGATAACTGATGAATGACAGTGACTGTCCCAGAACGTGCCTTTGAGTGATGTTCCTTTGAAATCAGAAAGCCCAAAACAAACCCACACCCAGAATGCAGCGCCTGTTGTAGCTCTTTGACCTTGTCAAGAATCTTCCCCTCAACAGCAGATTGCAAATTGGTTATTGCCTTTTTTCCTTCAATGGTCTGACAGCCAACAATACTTAGGGGAACAGCGCATTGAGATCCAAGTTGGCATTTTCCAACTTAGACGTCAGTCTGAAGATTCTTTAAAAACATATATTAATAGCCAGCAGCTATCACCACATCACCCTGCACAACTCCCCCTCTTCCCAGTCACAGAAGAGCGGCAGAGTATTCAAGAGCCAGACAGTGCATCATGCAACACTGGCAAAAGAACCATTCTCTCATGCATTTGGAAGAAAGCTGCAACATATGAAACTGGCACCTATGGCACTTGTCACAACATCAAAGTGGACCGAGTTCCAAAAGACTGCTCTTTTATAACGGATTCCTTGCGGAGATCATCAAACAAGGTAAGACTACGTTGCACTCACTCACTATGTACAGTTCGGATACTGTTAAGCTTTCACATAACACCACAGCTTTTCCAGTTTGAACTATCAACGGCAGTTACCAACAGAACTGCTTCACATCAAGAGCAGAGAGCCCAAAGCCAGATCCAAGTCTCACACCTCTGCTGGGCAGCAGTTAGACACTTGTGCTGAGCACCTACAAGCTCCTTGAAGTGGCCCTACTTCTTAGAAGTTAAAAGCCCCGCTGAACTACCCCAGAGAGCTATTGACAACAAAAAAAGACAACGCCCCCCCAAACCCCTGCCCCCTCCCCACAACCCCCACCAATCAAACAAAAACTTGCTACTTACTGCCTTCTAGGCGTGTGAGATCGAGACCTTGACTTTGTTCTTGACCTAGATCGACTAGCACTTCTGCTGCTTCTACTTCTCTTGCTTTCTTTTCTCATGCTGGGGTGGGGAATAAAACAGGGTTACGCTTCTGAGGTACTCATTACTTCAATGAAGTAGCACAAAAGTAGTTCACTCTACTTCAGCTGAAGAAACCGCTTTTACAGAAGTCTTCTCTTCATCAGGAAGAGATTTTTACCTACCCATTGTAAGGGCTCTTTGAAGCTTGCTGCCTCTCTTCTGGCTCTTTCTTAATGGTTTTGGTATTCAGAGATACTGGAGTCTTCTCTTCAGTTTTTACTTCTCTCGGGGAAGCTAAGAATTAAATTTAAATTTAAAATTACGTATTTTATTCATAGGCTTTGTAATAAACATTTGTATCCTTTACACACATTTACCAGCATTTGCACAAAATATAATTGTGAACTTAATTTCATTCCACCTTTCCATTTATAGTACACTCCTAGAAGAGAGCACTGGAGTGAGATACTCATGAGGAGACACATAGTTTAAATAAAGGCCAGCTGCCGGCGGGAGCAGAGATGAACACTGTGACCTTCAAGCAAAGCAACCAGGCTCCTGTGAGATTTCACCCACTGGGGTCCAAGTGGTACAAAATAAAAGCTGCCCTTATGGCCCACAAAGACTCGAGTTGTTACCCAACAGTTAATTTCCAATACTACCGAAAGAACTAAGACTGACCAGCAAAATTATCAATTTAGTTTTTTATATTAACAGTACAAATGTAATGACTAAAACCCCATCGCTTTTGTTTAGAAGTCAGTCTGTCTCTACAGACAGCTGATAAAGCCCAGGGATGGATTCAGCTTTTCACAGAAGGGCTACTATGCAAGAACGATGCATTTCTACCTGGCCTGCTGAAAGTACGGCAGAGATCCTGCACTACGACTTACACCGCAGCTTCCTCACTCAGAGATCAGAGGTTTAATGTAAAAATACAGAAAGGCAGAAGGGCCTGTGCTCTATCCACCATCACTGGACCAATGCTCGTGATAGCCCTTAAATTTTGTTGATAGTTTCAGATCAATAACAGCATTAAGAGGTAAAAGCACCAAGACAAAACTGACTGTTCTTTGTATCATTAGAGTTCAGACAGATTTATTGGCTGGTTCAGGACATGCACTGCAACAATTTTTTCACTCTAATGCCAAGACAGCACTGTGACCTTCCCTTCTCCATTTCCTGACCACAAGCTGTCTTCTTTCACTGCACTTGAACAGCTGACAACTACATTAAAAACAAAAAAAAAAGGCAGAAAAGGCAATTTTCAGAGATATCTGTTGCAAAAGGAACCACAAAGGCTATTAGTGACCCCCCCCCCCCCCCAAACAGATAAAAACCAGGATCTCTCTTCACAACCCAGTAATGTACAAATTCTTGGGGCTAGGCATTTTTGTAACATTATCTCAAGGGTGCGTATTACTAGTGTATCACTCTCACATCTATGGCAGTATGGAGTAAGGCATCCTGTTCGTCTCTAATCCACTATTTCAAGGTATTGAAACTGTTCTTAAAATTTGTGTTTAAAAAAAAAAATTTGGCTTGCTTCTTAGCTCTGTGAGAAAGCCTAAATTGTCTAACATCTCAAGAAGCAAACCTGCATTTAACTTTTTTTTTTTTTAACAGCCTGGGACACAGAGTAAGATGACTTATCAAGTAGTATTATGCAAGTTTCCATTCAGAAAACAAGCTTACATGGTTTGGATGCAGGAGAAAAGCCGCCCAGTGTTGACAGTGCTGGAGTTCCATCCGGATTTAAGCCTTTTGCCTTCAGCTTAGCTTCCTGTAGTGCCATTTTCCTCTTCTCTACTTCTTTATCCAGGAATTCATAATTGGGCTGTTAAAGTAACAATACAGTAAGAAGGTGAGCTAATGCAATTCCTATTTTCATCTCGTTTCTGAAAAACACTCAATTATCTTTTAATCATCTCTCCAATAATGTGACTAACTGCTGCAATTTGTTCTTACACTCCCTTTTAAGGAGAAGCCACACAGTGGAGCCTTTCCAATTAGATCTGTACACAGGCATTCCCAAACGCACTTGGACAACCATGACAAAGCTCAAGCTGCACTGAACATGGAATAGGAAAAACAGACATCTCAAAGTTACCTTCTTTCTGGTATAGAGTTTAAGAGTTGTTAAACATATCTCCTGAATCTCCTCCTCGGTGGTGCCAAAGAGCAAGAACCAGTGGGGACGGGTAGGCAGTGGAATCTGAAAGTAAAACAACCAAAAGCTTAATAACAGATGACAGACCAGGTTTTTGTTTTAAATATTTTTTATTCATTTTCTTAAGCCGAAATTACTAGCAATAAAAGGGAATGCTAACTAAAGACAGACAAATACTCACCTGCAGAGCTCTAGCAGCGAGATAAATGCAAGCACATGCTATAGTCTCTGGTTGAAAGCGAACAAACACATTTGTTCGAAGGCTGTCATTCATGTAATTCCTAAAAAAAAATAATTATGAAAGGTTGGATCTCAGGTTTACAACTTTTTATTTAGAGGATAACAATACTGGAGACTCAATTGACTTTATTATTTTTTCTGTTATTATATTAAAAACTGTTTCTTTCAAATTATTGCATTTAATGTTTACATTTGTTACTTTTGTAACAAAGTTTGCACCATTGCCATTGTTTTGAAACCCCAATGCAAGTAATACGTAATGGCTACTTCCTAGGTAGGCACGTTAAGTTATGCCATGAAGTGTCCATTGAGTTAATCTAAAAAGTACTTTTCATCTGTCCAGTTGTTTGCTTTGAACACCAATGCTCCTGTATTTAAAAATCAATATGCTTAAAACTCAAATGCAAGCATGAAAGCATGGCATGTTTTTAACCTACCATTTTCCAGAGGCCAGATGCAACCTACAAAGTTCATAAAACATTGTATTTAAATCCTAGGTGTGCCTCGAGTCACATTAACTTCATCCAGAGACAGAACCATCCAATTTGCTCACTGAGTGTTGGAAAAAGACCTGGAAGTTAGTAATTGGTCTCGCACTTCATTAAGCTCCACCACCGTGGCACTGCCAAGAAACACATGCCAATAGATACATTTAAACGGCAGAGACTTCCATCAATTTCTAAGTTACTGAGCTATAGGAAAGAAATGAACAGCAGTCAGTAAGTATTGACTCTACAGGAAACCGTGCCCAATATGGCTTCTAAGTGAACATGCTGCATGCACTGCCATTTTTTTTTTTCCCTTAAAAACTCACATTTAGCCAAATGCTAAATCAACTAAATAAATGTTGGCAGAAAGTCTACCCATGTGTCCTTTAAATACACTACAGTATACAGTAGCTAGGCAACAAAAACATTTAGAAACATTTTTAACAGTTACTTCTGAAAGCAAATATACAAATCCTTTTGACACCCAGACAGAACTAGAAGATGCTGCCCGATGGATATGGACCACTTCAGTGAATCTCGGATGAGCTTGCACTGGGTTGGCTGGAGAGAAGGGCAGCCAAACAGGCCATCCCCAGGTCATGGGCTGAGGTGCAGAGGGCAGAGCTCTATGACTTACCATCATGGACTACCCTTTAATTAAAGAGTAGAAAAAAGAACAAAGTTAAATTGAGTTCTCCATTACTATATTGGAATCAAGCCATGAAAATAGTAAGCAGAAACAAGCACTAAAATATTTTAGAAGCATGTGTTTGTGTAATAACTTACATCTCATTGCTTTGTATATGGATCATCAGGCTTGTTATTTCTGCTACTATTTTCCTGGCTAGGAAAAGAATGGAAAATAACAACTTACCAGGCTGTCTGTACCAGGGTCTGATTACGTTCACATTCTAAGACTTGTAAATACATAACAATGATCTGAGGAGTAAGTGGGGGGGAAAAGAAAACAACTCTCAGTTTTAACATATAAAGCAACAGTAATGAAGTAACTACACATAATCAAACAGTGTTCCAACACAATGGTGTCTCCTCCTTTTCTAATCATACACTGTAAGCTCACATGTCATCCGACCACATTCAGACAATTCTTTATTTACTACTTTTCTACGATTTTCAAAAACAGCCACCTTCAACATTCCCCAAGGAAGCAATTTGTACCAAAGTCAACATGACTATTTGCCCAAGCACTCTGGCAAATGCATTCATGATAACTACTAAGGAATAAAGAAAAGAAATCAGGTCACTTTTACACCTGTGTTTCTCATCCCACAGCTCACAAAGATGCCATCAAGGTAGGATAATATTTGCAGTTACATTATTTTTGATAACTCACCTTATGTGGATGCTTGACATGAACACAAAATCCCAACTCCTTCAGTACCCTCCTTTCTGCTTTGATTACTTGATTTTTGGTGTTTATGTAGTTCTGATCAAGTATCAGGGGGCTTGGAGTCCTATAGTTTGCAAGAAATAAAATCAAAACTGTTTTGCATATCCAAAAATAGCTTCATCTCTGTTTTCCCTTCCAACCAACTAATGGCAACAGAAACCTGTTTTCAACTCCTGCAAGCAAGTTTAAGCATTAATCTTGTGCTGTCCAAGTTTAGATAAACTAGTTTAGTTTCTGCTTTTGACTAGCTACAGATTAGATGGCCAAGATAAAAAAAAAAATCTTTTATTTCTGTGTATGCAAACAACACCAGCCTAGCTGCTGAAACAAAATACAACTTCACAGTGAAGATCTCAAAGACCCTTTATGCTTCACAACAGAGGTGGAGAAAGGAGTGGGATACAACTACCTTTGCTAGCTAGGACAATGAAGCAAAAGTAAGATAGAACAGTTTTGTGTGTTGTTTTTTTTTTTTTTTACTGATATTACAGTAGCAAGCTGGTGCTTTATAAACTGTAGTTCCTAATGTAGTGGAAGACACGATTATTCAATCTTCAGAGGACAAGACAGCCCTGCTACTGTGATATACAAAAAGCCTAGTAAAGCAAAGAATTTAACCTCTGAAATTGTGACAGATCTGCCTGTGATGCTGAACGCTACACCCACTAATCAGTGGATATCATGTCACTTCTATTTGCAGAATAAGATTTCATTTCACGAAGAGAGATTCTTAAGCCTAGCACTATGAAGTCCCAATTCCTTACAAATCCAACACCTGAATTCTCCAAACCATTTTTTTCAGTTTTAACTAAAATAACTCGCTGTAGACCTTATGCACAAGTGTCACACTCCATTTGGTATTCTTTTCTTCGTCTGTGCTTAGACTTGACCTTTCAACATTACACATTTGTGTATTTTAATCCACTTCCTCCTAAAGACAGACCAGCTTTTTCCCTGTTTGTAATACACCTCACATATTCTACATGCCTTCCAACGCAGAAGAATTTTTTCCAACTACTTACACTCTAATAAACCACAGTCTGTTTACATGATAAACCTAGTACACCCCAAGCACTGGTGACAAATTTATTCTACGTTACCTTCAAAAAAAAAGTAATGTAAAGCTGATTCAAAACACAGCTTCTATTTTATCAAAGTATTTCACTACTAACTTGTCTTTTTTGATTCCATGCAAGTTCAACAAGTGGCCTATCAGGGAAGAGAAGTGATCCACAGAGTAGAAAAAACACTCAAAGACTCCAGGTTCCCACCCCAGGAAGAAAGGGTCAGTTTAATTACAAGGCTAGCTGAAGCGCTTCCCAACTTCAATAATCCACAATTTATGCTAAGACTTCTGCAGTCACCTGGAAGGATGCTTATTACCATTGGTCAAAGGATACAACAAGCTATACACTTCACTAATAAAAGCATCAAGTTGTATAACCATGCACTAGAAGAGTAAGCTCCCCCGGCTCTTCCCAAGGGGCTGAGAAACAGCTCCGAGGTGGTTTGAAATGAACTACTGCAGCTTCTTGTTGCCAGGAAGGACCCAGAATTCAAGTGCAAGCCTTACTACTCTGTCTCCTAAAAAAATACCATGTTTTCCATGTTATGTGGAAGTAACTTCTTTAGTTAAGGGTTACTCTCACTCATCAGGGCAAGTTTACAAAGTTTGTGATTTCAGCTACTGTAAATGTAATGCAGTCAGAATATTTTTATTTTTTTTTAATAACTTAACTAGAAATGAAAAGCTTTTAAAGCTTAAGGTAACTACTTCAGTAGAGAGAGTATGATTTTGTCTGAACGCTCAAACACTACAAAGGCTGTCTGAACACACTGCTCTGGAGCAGGAGACTGAAAGAACCAAGCTGAAGTTCTTCCAGCCAGCGAAACTGACTCACTTCCCATCAATTTCAACTAACCATACTGTTGTTTTTTTTTTTTTTTAAAAAAAAACATTTCTTCCAATATTGCTTTATACAGTTTTATCTAGAGATCACTGGCATTGACAGGATCTGCAAGGCATTGTCAGAGTTCAGGTGCCCCCAAGTTCAGCTTATCTTGCTCGCACAACACTTCTCAGAGGTGACAAATCTGGGATGAAACAGTTAGGGCAGCTATGACTTACAGTCTAAAAAAAGAAAAATCAGCAGCAGGAAAATATGACTGCATGGGATCATCCAACAACCTGTCAGGATTACTATCTTCCAGATGTCTTTGTGTTCTCTGAAAGCTATGTTAGAAAGTCAGTATTGCAAAAACACAGTAAGGTAGCTAGAAGTACAACAGGAAAGACTGTGAGCCTTACTGCATTTTAAGTTTTCACTGTCCTTCTACGGGGCCATAGGATCAGCACAAACAGTTCACACTGTGGTTGTACGTGTTCAACAGCAAAGCGACAGGAAACTCAAAATTAAGACACTCAAAAGTCTGCTTTACTCTGTTGTCCCACATTACTCCAATCACTTATGACACAGAAGTTCTAGAAACCTACAAATCTAAGGAAGCCATGAAAACCATCAGTTTATCCAGACAGCATTTCCAGAAATAGAAAGACAAATGCAGCCTTTTATCCACTTATGCAAAAACAAGGATCTGCAGAAGACTTTAGAGCACCTTCTTACTGCCAAAAGTCAGGTTCCCCACTGTATTTACGTTTACCAATTTAGTATTTTTGCCATAAGCTCCAAAGCGTTGGTATGCATAATTATTTAGAAGTTGGAAACTTCAGAGGTTTCCCTTTGGAACACTTCTTAGCTTGCTTACTGAGAAAAGAAAGAAGAGGAACATTGCCACTGCAAGTGCTGCACTTAAGTTTTCAGTCCAAGAAGTAATCATTTTTGGTCCAAGTAACAAGCCAGAGAAAAATAGTTTATAAGCTTATATATGAAATATAAGCTTCAAGCCCTATATAGCCAAGTAGTATTACAAATTCTTACTTTGAATCTGTTCTTAGAGACCAGCACTAGAGCTCCAGGCAAGACTTTACACTTAAGAACAGAGAGCACACAGTGCCCATTCTGAGCCCATTCAACCCCACAGTTGCAAAACTTCATTGGGATTTAGAGACTGCATAACAACCCAAAAGATTAACACACACTGTAATGTGTTTGTAACAATAAACAAATTGCACATATCCTTTTTTAAAATCCCTCTGACAAAAAGGAAGCCTAAGTTCTCGACACAACTACAGCTTCATTTGATGTAATATTAAAATTTGATGTCTTTGGCATATCTAATTCTTTGGAGGAAAAGTGCCCTGCATGTAGTTTTGTTCATAATGCAAAAAGTACTTCTGACAAGTACAGCATAACATCAGCATCTCATTTCAAAGAGCAGATCTCTCTTATGCCAGGCAATACGAGAGAAGAAAGCAAGTTCTATATTTGTCTCCAACATTGTAAATACAAGCATCATAGATTTATAGAACAGTTAGAAGAATACTAAATAGTGTGTATTATAACACAGGCCACTTCCAACACAACTGCATGAACCTGTTTGCTGCAACAGAAGTGAAGAACAGCTCACTGAGCATCTCAAGCCAACATTTGTGAGATTACACGACAGGAGTCACATTTGGTTCCAATCCCATGAGGACCTTCTGCAGCCTTCAGGCACATTTAAGATAAATAAAATCAACTTCAAACTACATTCTACATGTTAAACAATAGTTGCACTTTGCTCAGAACACAGATGTTTCGGCAGACAATTTTTTAAAAAGCAGTATTTTCATAATACGAGCTTTTCTCCATGCACACAAACATTTTTACATGCAGTACTACATGACATATGCTTGTGAAGGATTCAAAAGAAAATATGCTTGCCCAAAACACTTTAGCTTCTTCTTACTTCTCAGTATTAGAAATACCACCTGGCACTATAGTCTTACAAAAAGACAATTCCAATGCAATTCCCAGTTCTGCGAACACATACACATAAGGGACTGCTTACATAATGATTTATATAAATAGCTTTACAAATTCAAGACTTCTGTATCCTTGTGAAGGCATATTTTACTATGAATTCAAACTGCAATTATACAGAACCAGAAAGTGGAACTAAGAACCCAAAACTGTTTAAGAAAGACAGACAGACTACTCAAACTACTCAAACTTCATGTGCAGGTTAAGAGCTTCAGTTAACAGAAATACTAGACTAGAGGCAGAAGAAAGTACAGCAGCCTAACTGATTGTTTCAGTTCTGGGTTGTGTGTGAGAAACTAACTACAGCCTAAGTGTTAGCTTCAGATTAAAAAAAAAAAAAGAAAAGATTAAGCTAGTATTCTAAAAACCTGGACAGCAAAGAAAAAAGCTTATAACAAGATACAGGAGTTCTTCCAAATGGTTCACCAGCGGCCAACCTGTTAGTCCCCCGATTCCAGTGACCTATTCTCAGAGCACTGGCTTCTCCGTGGGGATTTTCGATACTTCACTCACTGTTGCCATGACGACAGCTTCATCTTTATGTACCACTCCACATCACCCAGGCTTTGGTAAATGTAGCTGGTCGCTGTATAGTCGGTTGCAAGGGAAAAAAGAGTTGAAGTTAATAACATGTACAGATTATTATTATGTAATTGTAATCTTGTAAAAAGTACAGAAAAACGTTTACATCCTGCTTGTTAAAAAAAAAAAGCAAGCCTGAATGTCAGACTTCAGCATTTTTAAGATTAATTTCATGCAGATTCACTCAGAATCTCAGAGCAACAATACCCATCTCTCCAGAAAAAAAATGGGCAGAAGTGCATGATTTCTCGACATGATGCATTTTAGACACCATGTAACATGCACAAGTGACATTCTGATTTGGAACAGGCTAGCTGGAAAGATTTAAGTTCACAGGTTAAGTTCAGTTTCTCTGATCCTTTGCACAACACAAAGAAACACCTAATTCATATTCTCACTGCAAAGAAAAGCACTGCATGTGATTAATTAACCTTCACTGCCTGGATCAAGGCCAAAACATTAAGAACAGCTGAACCAGCTTCAATAATTCCAGTAACTGAACTCCCTTATCACAACTATGATAAGAAACAATACCACCGAATTCACATTCGGCATAACTTCACAAAACTCTCTCAGGGCCATGAGGGATAACAACGTTAAAAGAAAAAAGAGAACAAAGCTAAGTTTCCAAGTAGAACACTGAACCATTCTTATGGAAAGCTAACTATGAAAACACAAGCACAAGGCAGTAAAAGCAAGTTTTAGATGCAACAGAAGCATAACCAGAATAAAGCCACCAAGAAACAGCTGGCTTCCCTAAGGCATTTCTACTCCTCACAACACTCAAGTTTAAACTCCTGCTGTAACCTGGTGATACAAAGCAGAGCAATGAAAGTGCGAATTTAAGCATCTAGACGAAAAGAAAATCCTTTTGTAACTATGGATTACCTTACACTGTAAGCAATAGGCCACTAAAAGTAAAGCTACTTCATCACAGCTGATGTCTCCAATCTCACAGACTACAATACTGCTGCATGACAGATTTAAAAAAAAATTGCGTTTAATAGCAACTTAGAAAGCTCCTTCTTTTCAACCACTCCTTGTTCCTTCCAATACATCAAGTTAATTTGCTTTACACACGGAAACATACATTGCTTTACACACAAAAAAAAGCAGTATTAGGCACTCACAACTGAGAACAGCTCTACAACTTAGCGGACAATTATCCAGATCTGCACACAGATCGCACTCCAACTTCACCGACACAAGCACACCGTACCATGAAAAACACAAGTCTCACTTTTTGCAATCAAAGATGCCTTCAGCTTCCAAGACACACTCCTTGTTGAAGCGGTGTCATTAAAGCTGCAAACACTGTAGACCAAACCATACTTTTTTGCAGATGCTTTCTAAAATTGCTTTTTCTAAAAGGTAGTACTACCAGCCACTGTGAAAAGTTCAGTTTCCATCTTTTGTTAACTGATACTTTATTGGCACCAAAACCACATTGGGACGGCTACGTGCTAACAAGAGAGAAGCATTAAGACTACTGAACATAGTTTAAAATCTGGAGAATATACAGCAACCCACTAATTGGCTACTCATACCTAAGACTACCTTTCAAGAACCACGAGACATCAAAAATCAATTAGCAACAGACCTAAAACTACAACCACGGACCTAAAACTAGAACCAAATACTCATGACTTGTAGCTATATAAATAATAAGAAAAGATCTACCAAGTCATCAAAAGTAACGGCAGAAGAAGTCAGCATTGAACTGTACTGCCTACATAGCAGCCAATGAGCACTCCCTTCTCAATTTTAGGTCGTTGAACTTAGCCTGGAAAAATACTGTGAATTGAAAACTGCAGTGTACATTAGTGACAGTAGATGCTTATGTTCATAACGAAGCTAATCTTACCTTTTTGCTCGTAACTGACGCAAATGATGAAACACGTTGATCACATCCCTTATACGACGAGGCGCCTCTTCAATTTTGGATGCGAGATTGATGCAGGCCATAGCAACAATCTGAAAGGAAGCCCCGTTTCCATAAGAAAATTACTTTTAATCCCGGTAAGACTAGAATCACACAACTAAAAAACATCCCGCGCCCAAAAGGCTCGTAGAGAGCAGGCTGTTAGGCGTGTGGCTGGCCAAATTCACTGGTCGCCCAGAATATCGTCAGGCGTGCTCCCCCTCCCCGTCCCCCCCCACCCGCTTCCCCGCCAGGCCTTACCTCGAAGCTGTGCTTGACGAAGGACTTCGAATAGAAGAACCGATGAAACAGCACCTGCCCCGTCGCCATCGCCACCTATGAACGGAAAGAGGGGAGGAGGAAGGACAAGGAGCGAGGAATCAGTTACGGGGCCCAGCCGCCGCCATTTTGTGTCAGGCACCAGCTGGCGCCGCCGCCCCCCCTCCCCCCCCGCCCCGCGCGGCCGCCTCACACGCCCTTCCCGACGCACCACAATGGCGGCGCCCGCCCGGCCTCCTCCTTACACCCTCCGACCCCGGCCGCCCCGGGAAGGCTCCGGGACGCGGACCCACCTGCGGCAAGCGGAGGAGGATGCCGGCCGCCTGGATGAGCTCGCAGCCCAGGATGCGCAGGTCGGTCTCGCACTGCAGGTCCAGGCCGTCCTGCATGGAGGGAGTAGGCGAAAGGCGCTCCTCGGGGATCAGCGAGTGGTCGATGGTGAGCGACACCTCCGAGTAAAGCCGGTCGCCGATGAGGATGCCCGGGGCGGCTGGAGCCGGCGGGGCGGCAACAGTGGTGGCGACGGCGGGGGCCGGGTGTGTGGCAGAGGAAGCCATGATGGCGGAGCTTGTCCGCACCCGTAGCCGGCCACGCACAGACTAGCGCGGCCCGGAGCTGTGACGCAGCACACAGCGGACCTTGCGCGCGGCACGCCGGGAAAAAAAATAGTCCCCCGGCCCGGCCCCGCCCCGCCCCGCCGCCAACGATGGCCGCCGGCCCGGCGGGGAGCGGCGGCCGGCGCCACCTCCCTCCCCTCAAACGGCGGCCGAACCCACCCCGTCCCGATCGCTGCGGGCCCCCGCGGGGGGATGAGGCGGGAGCGGTGCCGGGTGTCCGCCTGAGGTGAGCTGTTCCCCGCCTGAGGGGAACGGGGACACGCGTGGGCCCTCCCGTGGGGAGGAACAGGCGACGCCGCCCCGGTGCGTGGAGGAGAAGTGGGGTGCGGCTGGCGTTATTCACTTTTTTTTTTTTTTTTCCACGGAGCAGCGGTGGGGCCCCTGGCGCTTGAAATGCGTCACGCCGAGGGAAAAAACCCTATAAAACTGAATAAGAAAATAAAAGAGTATGGCTGTGGTGCAATACTGGCCGGAGGTGGGCTGTGCGTGGCCACACTGGAAGCAAAAAAGTTCACCTTCCACCAAGCGGAAATGGTTTTATTAATGAAGATTAAAAAAAAAAAAAGGTTAAAGCGGCTACTGCAGGGGAAGACATTGTACAGATATAAATGTTCATGAAGTGTCGGGGAAAGACTCCCACACTCCATAGCTGCCCACCGCCCATCGCATCACCCCACAGTACCCCAGGTTTGGGTCCTTGGCCCCGCAGAAACCGGTCACAGACCCAATTCTGGAGGCTTTTCCCTCAATTTAGCTGCTCGGGGCGTAACCGCCCCCACAAGCACAGAAGCTGGGGGTACACAAGCCACTACCTACACTCACTATTCTGGGTTTTACTTCCTAGAAATTTATTTTCACAAGCCAGCACTTCTCGGTTACCCCACGCGAGGCAGTAGGGTCGCTCCAATAACTTCTGATAACAGGCATGTCACAAGTGATGCGTTTATTTCCAGTCAGTGTTTGAGAGCTGGAAACGGCCACCTTTCAGTGGGCAAGGACCTTGTTACTGTCATAAACATTCCCATTACAATCTTATGTGCTGCCTGAAAAAAAGATTATTCTGACAAAACCTAGATCGTCTAATGACGATCCTGCAAAGTCCATACACACGGCCCCAGGATTTCATGGCGGCCAACTGCCCTCCCCGACCCCCCGTTTCCTCTTTGGAAGAAAAGCCACCGGCACCCTGTTGTGGCGGGGGCAGCTTGGCTGTCCGCCCTCTCGGGCCCTGGCTGTCCCTGTTCCTGAGGGAGACGGTCCCTCTGCGGGCCGAAAGGCACAGCCCGAGGGTGCCCGACCCGTCCCCCACTGAGGAGAACAACGGCCCGTCGCCGGTGGGGCGGCCGCCATCACCTCAGTGCAGGCCGGGAGAGCAGGGTGGCAAGGGCCGCTGACGCGACACCCGCTGCTGCCTCCCACAACCGAACGCCGCCACAGCGGCGGAGGCCCCACCGCGATCGTCGCCAGGCCCGTCGCGACCCTCCCGGCACGCGGCGATCGGGAAATTCCCGCCGCTCGCATCACTTCTCGTAACGGCCGCACCGCGCCCCGCCAGCCATATCCCTCCGCGGCCGCGCGCCCAGGCCGGGACTAACGCCCCCGCGGCACGCGAACGGAAAGGCAAGGCCCGCCCCGGCGGACAGCTTCGGGATCTGATTGGCTCGCTCGGCCTGATTGGCAGAGCCCCCCTGCCCCCCGCCGCCATGTTGAGCGGGGAGGGGGGTGCCGTCCCCACAGCCGGTCGTGTCCTCGGGTGTCCCCGGCGGGCCCAGCGCTGCCTGGCACGCCCGGGGCCCTGGCGGCAGCCACTCCCCTCGGCTGCGGGTTTGAGCTGGCGCTGTGGGCTGGTGAAGCCGGCCGGTATCGCCCCGGCGGGAAGGGGGGGTGTTCCTGAGGAGATCCGGCGCCTCTTCCTGCCGGTAGCGCGACGCTGTCGCCGCCTCCATAAGGCCCCTGTCTGGAGAAGGAGATAAGGCTGGGCCGGCCGGCTGGGTCAGGCCTTGCCTGGAGCAGGGACCATCTCTGTTCCTCTGCCTGGGCACAGTCTGCTGGTCTCTGCTTGTCCTCTCCTAGCCTAGAAGGGCCCAGTGCCCTGCACATTCGCAGTCGTGTGTTGCAACCCCTCTCTCATGAACCAGCACGCTGATCCGTAATCCAGCAGCAATTCAACAAACAGCTATGGGACTGCAAACCAAAAAAAGAGACCATGACTACTGCAGCTGGGAATGGATCAAAGAGGAAAGTCTAGGGCCCACAGGATCTGCTAGAGAGGACGTGCTTGCTATTAGCTACCCGTGATAACTTCGTGCATGCCTGTAGGACACCTGTCAGCCAGACAGGCTCATCAGTGCAGTTTTGACCTTGTGTGACAAGCTGAGAGCTCTGTGGGGAGGGCACAGGAAAGATGTACTATTTTTTTCCATTGGTTGTCAAGGATGAGCAAACCTGGTCAGAGCAGAGGGCTCAGAGAGCAAGGTTGCCCTAACCCCCATGGAATGGGGACAGGTTGCAGTATAATAATTAATTGAGCAAAGGGTCAGAGTAGTTCAGTGCTGCCAGGGTTTGCTGTGCTAAGAAAGCCTGAGATAAAAGCATTTGTAGAGAGATACAAAGCCAAGATCTGTAGTCAGGGAGAAGAAAAATTGGTGCAGAAGCCTGGTCTGCCAAGCTTTCCCAGGAATGGCCTTGCTGAAGGAGGCTGAGGTGCAGGCGGCCTGGGCTGCCCTTCATCTGAGCCACCCGCCTGGGGTGCGGAATAGCTGGGTGCAGCACCTGATTCTGTGTCACGGTTACAAGGATCAGTCAAACTTTCCTCGTTCTACAGGAAAGTCTTTTAGAAAGATCACCAAGTCCGCAGTACACAATGTTTGCTTTTTACCCTTCCTTTCCGTTTATAATTTGGGGTTTGAGAGACAGTCTGTAACTATCACTGAAATAGTGCTTTTTATAGAAATAGAGCGTTTAATTGGGAGGTGCTGTACTTGTAGGTTCATGACTCGGCAGGGATTCTAGTTAGTTGGAAGGGTTGGTGTGCTCACCCTATTTTCCTGGTCCTTTTGCAAGCTCCCTCCCTTTAGCCGTGTACTGAACAGTCACCGAGATTTTAAAAGCAATTTTTACATAGATTAAAAAAAATCACAGCACCAACCCGGAACATCACTGGCCTTTAAAAAACCTCCAACAGTCTCCTGTGTTGCATTAACACAGCCAAAAAAAGTCCAGTGAACCCATAATGCTAGCACTAAGCATCTCTGCGATGCAAAAGCAATTTACAGTCCATCGAATGCCCTGAAGGTTAAAGAAATAGTAATAAAAAGGGGAGCTGGGAAAAAAATTTCCATGGTTGGCTCGGTTCTCTAACCCTCAAATTATTCTGAAGGTGAAAATACCAGGTTCCTTGGTATTTGCAGAAGGCAAATGGCTCTTTCCGTTTTCATAGCAGTTAGCAATGTGTGCCAAAAGGGCTGAAAAGAAGGAAAAACAAGTCATGCGAGCAGCAGGTGTCACTCGTTGCAGTGGAATTTGCCCTCCTTTTTTTTTTTTTCCCCTTCCATGCACACACCCATCATGTATTAGTTTTAATTTGCTCCGGTTTGGCAGGTAACACTTTGATGTTTTAAAAACCTGAAGTGTATTTGCTTTCCTTAGGTGGCTCAACCTGCCTGAACCATTCTTCCCAGTTCTTGATGTTTTTGTATGTATGTTTTTTAATTCAATAAAGTTGAGCAATGGGTTGTCCCCTCAGCTGTTTCACAATTGGAAGTCTTTGCTATGCCAGAAAGGTTTGCTGTAGCGTGTTTAAAAATAAAAGAGTGCAAACAGCCTGTGGTAGCCGGTGATCTGGTACCTGATGTCTCCAAACTGGTAAACAGGGAGTTACATTAATGTTTTATTTTGCAACACAGTCCACAGCAGGCTGTGCCCACCTGGGTGGCCCCCTGGCTGTAGAAGCATGCCCAGATGTGCACAGCAGACAATGTAAACCTGTTAACGAAGCAGCACGGTAAGTTCATGCTTTGTTGCCAGGACAGTACACTGCTGGAAGACAATGGCAATCAGTAATTGCTGGTTGAGTCATGAATGTGATTGCGTTAATGAGCCTAATTCTCTTGTGCCCTTTGGCCTGGGACTGTAGAGTTCATGGAAGCTCTGTACGCAGATAGCTACTGGCATTAAACTGGACACTAAAATACGTGTGTTTGGTGTCGTATGTACACGCATAACAGCCTACAATCACCTACCAGATTTGCAGTGTTGGTGTCCAGGTAGATTTGGCGTCAGTGCTGTGTTGCCACCAGCCTTTTATATTTGTTCTTCCTCAGCCTGCAGCTGCGGAGGCTCCCACACCGGGCTGCCAGGAGGCACCGTCGGAGCACGAGCCCCACCGCTGGCCCTTTGGGAAGGAACGACTCCCAAGCAGACGAATGCACCCGGGACTGGGATATAGCAGCATATCACGCCTTCCCAGTCTGTGGTGTCTGTCCTGTGTCCTGTGTCCTGTGTCCTGTGTCCGTACTTTTCATAGAATCACAGAATCATACGCGCATTTCTACACCACCTGGCAATGCTGCTTCATTCTTCCAGGCTTCCGATTGCAGTTACGGACTCCAGAGCTGAGCTGAAAAGAAGGTAGGGCCAGCTTCCGAGAGAGCCTCGTGGGAAGGGAGTTTTAGGATATCCTAACAGCTCTTTCCTAGCGGGTAGTTAGACCACCCCCGAGGATTTTACAGGTTTGTCAGCAAATATTTCGCAAAAGATAATACAAGAACAGGCTCTTAGCAAAGAACTGCAAATTGCAACGTGCAATAACCTTAACAGAATAGAAAGGATTTGTTTGGAAAAATAAGAAGCTGCCATGACAGAAAAATCTAATTTCCCTAAACAAGGATAGATGTCAGTGTGTAAGAAAACAAAATGATGGGAAATTAGGCAGTAAAGTATTTTGACATGAGCTAGTATCTGAAAGTTTCTGCTGTCACATCAAGTAGACCAGACTGAGAGAAGAGAGACTGTTGTTAGAGCAACTCAATCATTGCATTCAACTAATTTTTCACTTTGGAGATTTTAGAAAGTTGATTTTTTTTTTTTTTTTAATACCAAATCATTTAGGAGATTCACTTAAATTCTTCATGCGGAATCTGATAAATTAACCGAGAATCTAGAATTATCTGCCATGTCAGTGATAAAAACATGCTTTATCAGCTCTAATAGGACTTCTGATTGCAAGTACGCTTCCAGTACAGGGCGAATACTGAGTTTGCATTGACATAAACGAGTTTGGCACCAGAAGACTTGGCAGCGAAATCTACTCAGGCTGGAGAAACGGTGTTTTACTCTGTCAAATTATGACTTGAAGAGGAATTAGTTAGGCACTTCTATAAAAGATTTATGGAGACTCCAGTTTTGGACTCTAAATTAACAGCTCAGAGGAACAATGAAGATAATTTGAAATCGTTCCCAGAGGGTGATTTCTTTAAACTCTTACTCACTGGTTTTGAAAGAGAAGAGGAATTCAGTAGCGTGAGTTATATCCTGTAGTTTTTACCATGAATAACTTGGTATGAAACCAGAAGTGTAATTATAAATACAGCCTTTTATACAAGTGTTTCTCTGTTTCGTGTTAACTGATTCTTTACCTTCCCCTCCCTAAATCTCTCACTCGGCTGGTTTCAGTGCCATTCCTCTGCATTCCTCCTGGCGTGACTCATTTCTCACTTACTCTGCTGAAGCTACAGTTGGTGGCTGGCTTTAATTCTTTAATAAGAAAAGATTAAAACATTGTTCCTGTGTGAAAACAAACCTTTTTTCTTTTTTTTTTTTTTTTCCAAGGATGCTGTCATCTAGAATGTAAAAATATGCTGCTGAACTGGAATATTTGTGTTCTTCAAACCTCGTACTCAAGATCCAGTATCTGTTGCCTTTTGCTTTCTCAGTAAATCTGCGTTTCTGTAAGAGTGTTTTATAGATTTTTCAGGAGACTCCAGTGCAGGCTCTGAAGCATTTGGATGCTGGATAGTTGAAGCCTGTGTCCTTTACTCATTCTTTGAGTTTATGGACTCGGGGCTTGAGGTTTCGCATCACAATACATGCTAATTGCTTAGCGTTCCATCAAAAGAAGTACAAGGCATTTGGAAAATAAGTCTAAATAAAGAATGCTCACTGTACTTCAAAATCGGTAAGCTTTTCCTATGGACTGGTACTTACCAGCTCACCTATTTGCAAACAGTAGTTTGATGCATTTGCAAATTGAACAACATGTTTAAAGTAATTTTAGTTCAGACCTGTTTTCCAGCACGTTTAAAATTCAAGCCTCCTCGAGAGACATCGGTATTCAAGAAAAAACACGTGGAATTTGATTTATCAGACCTTATCATGGCCAGACAATGATATGGCAGCAGAAGTCATATTCAGATGCAGAAGATCGGTGAGAGCCCATTTCATCTGCACACAGGTTATGTGTCTTAAATAAACATGTTTGAGAAATAGAAAATGATAAATGTGTCCAGCTACAACCGACACTTGAGGTTAACGCACTGGCCTTTGGACTGTCGTCGGCAGCTTCTGAGAAGGGGCAGGGCTGGTGCCAGCAATACTGTCATGGCAGGGACAGCCCAGACCTTCCTCCTCCGGGTCAAGGTCGCTGTTCCCATAAGCAGGAGGCAGATGAACCCTCACCGGTTCAGCAGCACCTCGAGGTGGGAGAGGCGATGCACTGCTGGTACAGCTGCTCCAACTCCGGGAGTGCCAAACCCTGGCAGGGGGATGGACTGGACAGTGGTGCCTTAACGCATGCCCGTCTGTGTCTCTAAATGCCCCATTGGCCAAAACGTGAAGATAACTACCATTAAGGCTAGACCCCTGTGCTTCAGCATCTCGGGAGGCTGGATGCGAGAAGCTTAGTAGGCTTGGGTCTTCCACAGGTTGTGTTTGTCTATGGCATGGACCTCGTGCAGTCAGGAGCAGCTGGAGTTGTGTGTAAAATGCAGGCAGGCAGATCTGGGAGGGTATAACAATTACTTTGCGCTAGTGTAGCTAATTACCCAAAATGTGTGACCACAGTAAGATGACGTCTCTTCTGCCAAGTGGCTCTGAGAAGCGGGCAGTTTCTGCTACACCGTTTGACTCATCACTAACGCCCAAAAACATGGAGGGGTATTACACAAACAAGCAATTTCATGTCCCTGAGGTACACGGCAGCTACCAGGCCACCGCTCCAGGCCGAGGTGATGCCGCAGGAGCGGGCAGTGAGCTCTACTGTCCCCGTCCCTCGGGGCAGCCTGTCCCTGGAGGGTCAGCAGTGCCACCGAGCTTTGGGAATGGGGAAAATGCAGGACTAGGCTCGATGTTGTCCCCACCAGGTGGTCAGCACTTTAAAGAGATGCTCTGCAGGCATGCCTATACAAACATCTGCCTCAGATCCATCCCGGGGAAGTTACCGTGGGTCTGACAGTATTTCCATCTGGAGGCAAGAAAACAGGGAAAATAGCAAATGGGAAAGTACGACGTTGAGCACGGGACGGGTTCCCCAGACTCACAGCAGAGCCCCTTGCTTCAGCGAGAGGCTCTTGCACCCTGCGTTGTCGTGACGGTGACAGGTCTGAACTGGGAACGTGCTCCGGTTTGTCCTTCGCGTGCAGGTGTGGTTCTCACAGACACTCCACAGCCGAGCGGGCCAGTAGCTGCGGGCGGTGGAGCACGGAGGCGCAGGGTCACGGTGTTAACCGGGAATAAGTCACAGCAGAGCCACCGGCACACAGCGTGAACAGAAGCCAGCACCGATGGGATGGAAAAGAACAGGTTGTAACCTGAAAGGCACACATCAGAGATGGATTTAGCTCTGGTTCGTGCAGGAGGATATTTGTCACGGTGGGGGGAGGCCTGAATTATTTTTAGGGGTTGCATCATGAGTCTGCAGCTTTACAGGACGGAAAAGGAAAGGGGAGGCTTGTCTGGCGAGGGCTGACCCTGCTGCGGTGGAGCAGAGCGATGCACACACAGCCCTGGGAAGCCAAGGCGTGCGTACGAGCCACCCAGTGCTGCTGCAAGTGCAATGTCTGGTTTTATCATTACAGGCAGTGACACTCGTAGCCTGCAAACCCCAGCATCACACGTGCTCTCCTCATCCGGGACCACGCAAGCAGCAGTGTGACTCTCAGACTGAGCCCAAGCGAGCATTTCCTAGTAAAAACTGGTTAAGATTGAATGGTTTTACCCAGGAACTGCCTAACGGAGGCGTGCTGTGTAGGCTCAGAGCATCAGGAGCCTTGTCTTGTTTTCTGCCCATCCAGGTTGCATTCGCAGCCCTGGTCCAGCCGCAGCGAGACGCTTCGGTCTGACAGCCACCTTGCTCTGCCCCAGGAAGCCCAGGTGACTTTCCCAGCCCGACTGCAGCGTTGCCATCAGCCCGGACGGGCTCCTCGGGGCACGGTGAGGTTGTGGAGCATGTTTGCGAGCCCGAGAGAGGCTCCGTGCTACGGCAGCGAGCGTGCCGAGGCCGCAGGACCACATCCTGCTGTGGGTGACGGTGCTGGGGGGGGTGACCGTCTCCCAAAACATTATCTGATAGACTGCAGGAGCAGCTGCACAGGCTAGAAAACATCGAGCTGCAGCCAGCCAGCGGTTTCACCAGGTGTTTCCCCTACAGACAAAGATACAGGCAGTACAGAAGTGCTTCATCTCACGTAAATAGCAAGCACATCTTTCACCGCTTCATCCATTTGCGTATTTGTGTTTGCTGAACTGTGGATCAGCGCAGAATGAGTGTAAGGCCGGGTCGTGATAGTACTATCCGCACGCCGTGCCTCAGGTGCACGCAGCAGTTACCAGAAAGGGCTCTCGGGCTGTTCAAAACCTCTCTGAAAGGGGTGCGAGGGTCACCCAAAGGGCTGTGCACCCTCTCCAGCTGGGCTTGTTTTGTTTTATTTTGTTTGTGGTTTTTTGTGGTTTTTTGTTTTTTTTTTACAGCAAGAATTCCACAGCTCGTTAGCTTGAAGAGGCACCCTTTGATGTATATAATATAAAAAGCTGCTTTTAATATTGAACAAATCGTCATTATGGCCACAGAGGAGGGCATGGAGCAGAGAGGCGGCAGTGCTGGGGGCGAGTTGAACACGTCAGCTGGCCGCCTTCTTTCACTGTAGGAATCGCTGTAATGGCCTGCGAGCTGTTCAAGCATTTCTTCATGGTTTTGCAAGCTTTTTCTGCTTTTAGAGCTTTTTCAAGGGTCTTATTAACCTCAAGAGGCCTTTTATTCTGTTTTTTCCTCTCCAGAGAACGATTCAAAGCAGAAAGATCAGGTCCATCGGGTCCTTGCCTCTTCACTTCTGCTCCTCTGTCAGGGACATTATTTCTCCTACAGCATTTAAGTGAAATCTCTGCTGAGATCCAAGTCAGTGGCAAATTTCCCACTGGTTGCAGTAAAGCGTGAAATTCTGTCCTTGTGGGCGTAGTGGGGCAGCTTAGAAAAATAGCACAGCCTCTTAGAGTTTATATATCACGTTGCCGAAAGTAACTCACTGGTAAAGTGGAAACTTATTGGAAAGACACCTTTAGGAGTCCTGGCAGGTGGAGGTGATGCTAAATATTGCCCCTGTTCATTGGAGCTCACGTCAGAGCTACACGAAAGCTCATGTCGTAGCTCACGATCCAAGAATGTGAAAGAGGTTTTAATAATGTATCTTGCTAGCCGTTATTGGACAAGCTTCGCTATACTCTGCGAGGTTAACTATAAGCAGAAATTTAATTCCTTTAGCTCTTTGCCAGTAGTGAATTTGATGTGGCTTTGTTTATATATGACAACTGCATCTATGGGGTTTTGTAGGTGGTTGTTTGCCATCTAGTGGGTTGATGCGATTTTGCAGAAAAGCGTTAAGGAGGTGATTTTTGTATCATCCCTGCTCACTCGCAGAGGAGGGATGCTGAGATACCAAGCACCTTGCTAGCAAATGGAGAGGAAATTAAACTGCTAATGTGTGGGCGAGATTTTCCTTACTGATAGAACCAACAGCAATATTAAACACACACAGATATTGCCACCAATGGACTAAAAGTCATTTTCAAATAAAAGAAACTGGTAGTCTGAAATAATTAGTTATAGCTGTCATCAATGAGCTCTGGCCCCATAGTGCTGAGAGAAACCTGGCATGTGAGTGTAGACAGAGTATACAGAAGATTTTCAGTACCAGTTAATTAGGAACAAGGGAAGGCTTGAAAATTCATGTTAGCAGGTCATTTGTGAGTGTAGGCACATCTTGTTCAACAGTTGACATCAGAAATCAGCATTTCTACCATTATAAGCAAAGTTCCCCCATACTGTATAGTACCGTATGTTAGAGTAAGGCTTTTGTTTAATATAATTCTCCTTTTAGTCAACATAACTGAATAATTCTGTCACTTATTTTTAGAGCAGATCACAGTCTGAACTAGGAGATCCTTAAAGACGCTCTAAGCTTTATCTAGTTTCTGAAAAGACTGACAATATCATTTGCTAGTATTTCCCTAAATTAATAAAAACCAGGTTTTGGCAAGTATATGTAATTTGATGCTTGGGTATCAGATACAGGCAAGTAAAACGCCTTCATCCCTCCCTCCTTTTTAAAAACTTCTTTTTAAAATGTAGGCATGTTTTCACGCAGCAGCAAGAATCCTGCGTGCGTCGCAGGGATCGCTGTGCGAGAGAGCCCGGAGAGGCCTCGGGGCTGGTCGGGGAGACGGGCTCATCCCAAGGGGACTGCAGCCCAGCGCCGGCCCCCAGAGCACCCTGTGCAGAGCAGGGGATGGGGACAATCGGGCACCCCCAGCAAGAAGCCCATGGCACACAGGCAAGTCCTAGGCCCCCCTTCCTCTTTGGAACTCATTCACAGCTGCATCTCGCAGCCCTGACCCCCCCGCCCCACCGACAGCCCTGCACGTCCCCTCTTTCCCCGTAGTGAGCAGGGTCTCATCTCCATCCAAGAAGAGAGGTCTCATCTGCTCCTGAGAAGGTTTGGGTACCCCTCCGGGATCCACCGCTAGAGAAGGTGCTCGGGACAGGCTCCGTTTTCACCTTCGCTCCTCGCAGATGGAGCTGCACCAGAGGCAGTGCTCCAGGAACCCACTCATGTTGGGGGCTTCCAGCCCACTGGACTACCCTAGAGTAGGTCCAGAGAACCCCCTTCAGCAGGTGTACTGAGAACACCAGTTCTCAGCACCTGCTCCCCATTATGAGCATTACGTGCTTGGTAATGCAGACATGGGCAGAGATATATGGGACCACCGGGTCAGAAAGGCTAGAGAAGGGTGGGGGAGCAGGGAGAACCCTATATTTGCTCCTAAACACATCTCGTATGGTCTTCAGTGGCCACCTCAGAAGCAGCTTGACATAGAGAGCTCCAGCAGGAGAAACGAGTACTCCCCGTTCCTTCCCTAAGGAATTCATCTTTCCGCATGCACCAAACTGGGCACGAGCAGAAAGGTTTGGCTTGAACCATGCCTGTTACAACGAGGGTCAGGCAGAAACGCAGCAGCCTGGCTCTCTGCCCCTGTGCAGGTGTCCCACTGACAGCATCCCGCCGTATAGACACGCTGCCTTCGAATATCACGCTATTTCTTGTGCGGCCCCTGAGTCCACAGGCAGTTCTGTTCCTTCTGTGCTAAAGAGTTTGCAAAATGGATATGCTGTTCCCTTGCCAACGGAGCAATCTCTGCAAAACCCTTTCCTAGGCTTCAGATAAAAGACATTCTTCACAGTAAATTACTGAAGAAAGGCTTCATTATAGGGCCTTTTACCCAGCAGGAGGCAGCACTTTACTACAAAACCAACCAAAATTTAGGAACATTTGTGTTTGACCTTAGGTAAAACTAGATTTTTGAAGTGAATTGAACCGAAAAAAAAATCAAAATAGCACCCATCATCTTATGCCTGTCTCCCATAGCTTTGGTAGAGGTTCATACAGAAGGTACAAGTGGATCCCGCAGTCCTAATCCCCCACCTAAGCAGGGGAGGCGGCAGAAGGTGCTGAGCCAGCTACGTGGAGAGGGTGAGAAGCTCAGGGATCTTTAGAAGGGAAATTCCACAGTTATCCTGCATTAGTTGCAAATAGGACTGTACTGATAATGGATTATGTCAGATTCAAAGTGCGTTCATTTTGATTTTGTGGTCCTTTTGCACCTGCAGGTATTACCATCAGAGTTGGAAGAAAGACATTTTGACTTTATTTTGCAACAGAGCAAGGCTCATGCTGACTCTCCACTCTCTTGAAAAGTGCCAGACGTCTCCTTTGGCGTTGCAGTGTAACCCATAGAAGTGACCAGCGTAACTCAGCTGTGCCCTTTTAAGCCTATTTGCATACATCATTATCAAAAGAAAATTCAGTTTACAGTAATTATAGTTTTCACTGCACTGGAGTTCAATGGAAGACCTAAATAATTGAATCAGCCAAAAGCATCAGAATCTCAACCACTTATCCAGACAGTACACACCACATCAAGATAACCAATACGTGATTTCAGACGAGATGTATTCTGCAGGCTGTGCTCCCCCAGATATTTGCTCCTTCCCTCTCGCGCCCCTGGAGCGGAACGTGGCCTCCCCTAAATGTCTCTGCTGCTTTGAAATAACCCACCGCGTGTTCAAAGCTCAATGCGTAGCATGACTAAAAACCAGCTGCCGCACACTCTCCTGCTTCCCTTGTGCAGCCAGAGCAACACCTACCATGGCTTAGAGCATCTGCAAAGGCATCCCTGCGAGGAGGTGGGGTCAGCTGGGGTGTCACCTCTAACTCCAGAACGGCTGTACCGGATCAGGCCAAGCATCCCCGCGGCTCAGCATCCTGCTCCCAGCAGCAGAGAGGCTCTTTCTGAAGAGCCCAAGACCAAAGCAGGATGCACAGTGGCTTTCTTCAGGTGATCACACTGCTTCCAGCAAATTCAGGAGCTTCGTGAACCACAGCTCATAACTTTGTACTTTTGGGTGGACTTTTTCTGGACTGTGAGCCTTCATGAAGTTTCACCCTCCAGCACATCACCCACATCATGCCTGCACCAGCACCCACTAACTCAATGTCCCCAGCTGCCACAGCCACACATTTTATGGCTCTCTGCAACCTGCAGGTTATTACCTAAACCCCAGCAGCTGGTTCTCTATTAGCTCTGTAAGCTCAGGCACTCACCTCTACATCCCCACCTCAAGTTCAGTTGCTCCCGAGGAGGTGAGAAAACCTGCTTTGCTTAATCATTAATGGGAACTTTCCGGACAGTTTTGGTAAAATCCAGCTGACCGCTTTGCAGTGCTCTTTTTCCCAAGTTGCATTTTGGGATGGAGCTATGATCAAGGGAGAGCGTGCTGCGTGAGCTCACGCATCAGGCCAAATGGATGAAGGATGTCTCCGATGGGCCATCCCGGGGCCTGTCAGATTTTAGCCTGAACAAACAATCTGTGAACATTTAACAAGCTGCTGAAATCCACTGGTGGACAAAAGGCATTTCTGGCATTTTTGGACTTCACCTCAAGCTGTATTTTTTAACCCAAAATGTAGTTATTGAAAAAATATGCATATATCTAGACGTTTCCTAAAATTACCATGCCTGGTGGGAAACACCGTGAATCCATAACGTTTGTTGACACTCTCTGCAGGAGGCATCTTGTTACACCAGCACCTTGGGTGTGCAGTAAATAACTTAGTGGTGCGTGTGCCTCCTCGATGATTTATGATGTACACAGAGACACACTCCATCTAGTCACATCCCGCTGAGGCTTTGCTTATCATTCTCTTATTCAGAATTACATGAAGGTCCATGAAACTTCTTCCTTCCCTCTTTTCTCTCTCTTTTATCTCGCTTGCCTCCTACTGCTTCGTACCTGTCACAGTGCCGTCCTGGGGGACAGCTGAGATAAGGCACGTCCTAGAAGCAGAGAACCTTTACCATGGGGACACTGTAAAGTTGGTAGAAAGGAGTTGGGGAATTCAAACCGCTGTTGTAGCGTGAACTCCTCCCCGGCTGGTGGATCACACAAAGTGCCATCGACGTGTGAGACCTTCTGACAAAGATGCCACGCTGCAGACAAGTGTGATCTTCACCTATTGCTTGTGCCCTTGCAAGTCATCTACCTGCTTGGTGGTACCTTCTGAAAAGCTACATTGCAGCGCCTTATTTGACATCTGTCCTAAAATGTCCTCCCTTCCAAAAAAACAGACAACGTCTGCATATAAATAGGCGTCTTTGCCAACAGCTTTGCTCTGGCAAGCCTCATCTTTCCTGAAACAAATAGGTGACCGCTACGTTGCACTTTAATCCCAGATCTTCAGGTTCTCACTTTCCCATTGCCTCCATCAATCACAATCCTATCTTTTAGATGGAAAGAACTTTTTCAAAGAAAAATGAAGAGAGGAGTGGACTGGAGAAAGTGACTGATAGAGATGCAGAAGTGGAAAGAAAGGTCTTCCTATACTGATATTAGAGCCATAGATTTAAAGAAAGGAAGATTGAAAGGAAGAGGCAAAACATAGAATACAGAAAGCCCTCAAACGCTGCTCACAGCCGTCCATCTGGTGGAGGCTCTTTGGGTAAGGCCAGGTTTACAGAACTGGCAGCTGACAATATTTTAACTGAGGTACATGGTGAATTCTTCAGGAGCTGTGAAAGTTTAGAAGGCCCATTAGCTGCTTTGGGGGGAAAAAAAAGACCTATTTTGCTCATATTTCAATGGGTTTTGTGGTCTAGTTTGCTGTTACACTGGATGGTATGAGACTGTGCTGCTCCTTCTGTCTGGGAGGGTCAGAAGAAATAAACAATAGAAAAATCCTGAAGATCCTGTTGCATTTAAGTGCTTAGATGCTTAGATTTCAGATAAGCCTAATGATCTTGCGTCATCTTCCCTTTGACTCTTCTTGCTGTGAGCCTAGGAGCTCAGGTACCAGCTCCCGTTTGCCTGCCATGCTTGCTGTGACTGCTCAAAAATCTCTCACAGTGCTCGCCGGGCTCGCGTGGAAGGAAAAGGAGGCAGGAAACCTCAGTGCTGGGCAACTGAACTACTTAGGTGCTCTCTGGTGCCTTCAGGCTGCCATTAGAAGATTTACAGATGGGGACGTTGAAACGATCAAGTAACACATAATTAAAGAGTGGGACCCGCAGCCATGGGATGTTGTGGAGGCCAAGAGTATGGATGGCTTTAAAAAGGATCGGGCAAAACCCCGTTATTACATGGGGTGACCAGGAAGAAGCATGTGGCATTTAGAGGTCCTTAAAGCATCTACTGGTGATAGCAAAGAGGATGGTGCCGAGAGGGGGTCACTCGATATTTGTCTCCTACGTTCTCCTTAAGCATCTGCTACTGGTTGCTGTCAGAGGCAAGATGCCGGGCAGCTGGCTTTTGTCTGAGACCATTGATCCACCCCGTCACAGCCTTCCCTATGGTTAACAGGCTTATGGGCTTTGGAGTTTAGTACCAATACTGGTATTTTACACATGGGTTTTATTTCTCGTCTCATAATAGTATGTACAACAGGCTGCTGATAAAACCGTCATGTTTTCCATCATCCTTCCCCACCCCCATTGCATTGCCCTTGTCAAAGGCAATCGGAGCAGCAGGAGGCCGCGAGTGAGAAAGTGAGCTGCTGCAAGTACGGGGAGCTAATAGATAGCAGAGAGGGAAGCCCAAAAGCAGAAATACGCTTTTTGAAGAGGGCGACTGCTTTTCACATGCCTTCCCCTTGGTGATTAAATGGACCGGGATACAGCCAGATGTGAAGCACTCAACAGAGCTGAAACGGTTTGAAAAAAGAGTTTTGAATACTTGTCTTCTATTCAATTTGCTGCTTTTTGTTTATCCGCACAAGTATCTGGAGGGCTGCAAGGTATTTACCAAGCTAGTGATGAATTCTGGCTGGAATAACTTTGCACAGGACAAATGTTTCTCGCTGTCCAACATGTACTATCTTTTTTTTTTTTATTTCCCTGTCCGGCAGCATCAGCCATTCTGTCAGGAAGCAGAAGCAACGGCAAGTGGCTGGTAGTACATTTGGCAAAGTGAAGAGTGTCATGTAATTTGTCCCCATAAATTATAAGACATGCTGAAGGTAGTTGCAGGTGCCCTGCACTGGGCTCTCAGCAATTCTGCCGCCCACCGATGCTGGTAGCATCCGAGTGACTTTGGCCGACGCAATGAAATGAAGGCGGCTCCTGTGGCCCCTTCTTGCCGCTCCCACGTAGCAATCCTCACTGGGGATAGAATTTAGGTTTGTCAGAGGTCTTGGGGTATTTTAGACAGGTAATTTACCTCTTTTATTAACATACGGCATCTGCCTGGTGCAGTGCCACCAGGATTAGTCTCTGGTCCCCCCAGCCGTGGAGCAGGAGTACCGTGGAGCTCCTCTGAAGTCCTGTTTGTCCTGCTGATGGAAATCTCAAACTGGCTGGGCCCAATTATCCTGGAGACATATCGTGCTGGATCCAGATCTGCAAGGCATATGACAAAAACACAGTGAACCCGATACTGCACGACCTCCGGCGGGGAGCCAGTGTCGCAGTCACAGTCCCGTACACACATGGCATGCGTTTAGCAAGCGCCTTTGATTCTTTGGAGTTTGGGTTGTCGTCGACATTTTAAAGACGTACCTTGTAGGTGTCGGTGGAAAATGTGCTTCCCCCATTTCTCTGACGGTGATGTTGGTCCTGATCCCTCGCTGGCTGGGCAGTGGGATGCAGAGGGACTTCATTGAACCAGCGGCCAACGACAGGCTAGCTAAAGCATGGCCGGAATGAAAGGGACCCTGTTTTTTTGTTTCCTTCTGAATTCCTGATCTATTTCAGATTCACTTCTTCCCTTCAAAAGAGAAGAGCGGCTGTGGTGGGCTGCTGGGGCGCAGCGTGAGAGCGGGGCACACACACAGCGCCACCCGTCCCCACTGCCCCAGTGACTGACCGTCAGTGGCACCAACGTTCGGAGAGCACGGCGGGTCTTAACGAAACTTAACGAGTCGGGGAAAATAAACCGGGAGGACTCTTAACACATTCAACCCAATGCTGAACTGAGAATGTTTCAGCAACAGGGATGAGACATCACTAAGGTCTAACTAAGAGAGCAGAATCGAGACCACGTAGAGGGGAAACTGAGTGGAGCCCGGCAGCTGTGCGAGTGCGTGGCCGGGATTCAGCGCCGCCCTCGGCGTGGTGCTGGGCCATCCGAAACCCGGCAGTGGCTTCTGCATGTCAGAACTGAGGCGCAGCCGTGGACAGCTGGAAAAACATGCTCTGCTGTTGCCTAAACACCACCTGCGCTGAAGCAAAGGACCTTCACACTTGCGTTCTTCAAAGGAAAAACACCACCACTGGCCACGAATGTTTTCCCTTGGGTTGGAAGCCCCAAACCACAACCAGGCAGGGACCTCTGGTTGCAGATCTGTTTTGCACCTTGTGACACATGGCCTTCTACTGTTGTTTACTCTTAAATAAAGAGTCATCCCACTGAATGCAGATCTGTAGCCATTGACAAGAGTGTTAGGTGGTAACACAAAGTTATCTTTTACAAAAAATGAGTAAAAACAAAGGACCCTGTTACAGACACACATATTTTCCATGAATAACTGCCAGTAAATAGAAAACAGGACTTTTTGCTCCTAACCTGGGGGCGTTGCTGCCCCTTCTGTGATTACGTTATTTTGATGATGTTTAACCATGCACTGCACAGCTGAATGAGGGAAGAGGCAGGCGCTCAGCAGCACCTGGCGGGGGACGCGGTGGGCTGCGACGCCACCGACCTCAAAGAGCAATCTTCTCTGAGGTGACTGCCAGCAAAAGCATTGCCTGGTTTGTAAGGACCCCTCAGATTCCAGTTCCCCCGTGCTTTTATCCGCAAGACAGACAGAAATCACATGTCCAGGTTGATTTCCCTGTTGAGGAGGAGCCAGAAGAAGTGAAGGGCAGGAGTGGAGGGCAGAGATCAGTGGACAAAACTTGGCTCTTAGACAACAGCTATTGCTTAAACGTCTGTTAAATCGGTACTTCTGTCCCAAAAAAGCCAAGTGATTTCAGCGTGTACTAAAAGTTGCAGTAAATTAAATGCCAGGATTACCTTTCAAATGCCTTATATCCACAGAAGACGGGCAGGGCAGTTATATTAGAGTATCCGCATTTATAGAAGCAAATAAATCAAAATCTTTTGGTCTCCTGAGGTTGTGTGAAACCTGTCAGGGTTCCCTGGGGCCAGGGCATCCCCCGGCGGTGCCGGGATGGGCTCCTACAGCATCGCTGGGGCAGGACGGAGGCCCCGGCCCGGGCTGGGGTACAGGTCAGGGGCAGGGGTGGGGGTCCCGGGTGGGGGTCCCAGGTGGGGCTGGCCGGGGACATCCAGGTCCTGACACCACCAACCCCCACACGGAAAATTTAGAAAGCGCCAGGTCATTTCAGTGAAGCAGTCAAATGAATCAAGTCTGATTTTTCTTCTTTCTTCACCTAATTAGACAACAGTGAGATTTATGGTATAATTGAGCCAACTCAACGTTGCTGTAATTTGACATCTAATTAATCAATGTCCAGTTCCTTCACAGGTGCAATACAAATACTTCCTAACTGGTGCAGGCGTGTTTCTCTGAAAAGAAACCAAGCGAAACCCCTAAGATTTGTTTATTTCCTGCTTCCCCTTGCCATTTCAGCAGGAAGAGCCGTCGGGAGCACCATCACTGCCCCGCAGCACGAGAAGCGACGTCGCGGGGTGACCGCATCCCACGGGGTGGCTGCACATTGCTGAAGCTGTGGGTGATGCTCGGTGCCGGTAGGAGGGAGAGAAGCAGCTTTTCTCACCAAGACGCTCCTCGCTCACAAACCTGGTGGCTGAGGTTTGTCCATGGGGGTGGGGAGGGAAGGGTCTGTGTTTCTGCAGCTGGACGAGCCCAGTGGCTGCAGGAAGCTGTAAAGGTACCACCACGGCCGGCAATGATCCGAGTAAAGTCCTGGCCCTATTGGAGTTAATAGGAGCTTCGCGGTTGACCTCGGTGGGGCCAAGGATTTTACCCGAGGAGTATTAGTCACCAGCATCGAGATGAATTAGACGACTTGTCAACAAGAAGCAGGCAAGGTTATTCCCGTGGGCTGCTGAGCTTGGAATCGGAAAAGCTGGAAAAATGATGTCCAGCTTATTCCATTTATACCCACGCTGCATGTGATGCTTGTATGCAATACCTAAGCATTCATCGCCTGTTTTATTCTGTTCCTGTCAAACACGCTGGGGAATGCTTTGTTCGGGGAGGCGGGAGGGAATTGTAGGGTAAAATTTCCTTGGAAAACTTCCCAGAACTGGGCTCAGCTCTCATAAACAAGCCCTGGGAAGGCAGTTTCAGTGTACAACCTATGGTTCTTGTTTCTAGGAAATACCGTCAAGAGGAGCTACTAATGGCCCCGTGGAAGCGCACAGGGCTGGGAGAGCTTACGGCCCGGCCAGCCTCACCGCCACACTCCTGCAGCGCTTCCTTGGAAATCGTTGCTCAGTTGGTTTTGCGAATGTGATCCATTTGAGACTTAGTAAACACAGCAAAAATGTTCAAAATTTTAATTTGAATTTTCAAGCACGGGCAGTTTAGCACTGGGGAGGAAACAACAATCTAATAAGGAGGTTTGTGGGACAGCGCTGCTGTTTGTCATCCGACTCCAGAAGGTACGATCCTGCCCTCTGGGCACAGGAATAGACGCTTGGGCAGTAAAAACTGAGCAGCACGGCATAGGTGTCAAGTGATCAGAAACAGCCATTTGCAAAAACTTCACAAGAAAGAATACAATAATTTTTGAGGGAATAATAAAACAAATATATTTGAAACAAAGAATGATTTGCTTGTGAGCAAGGGAGAAGGAGATGAAGTAGTTAAATTTGTTAGAGAAACCAATGATTACGTACCACTTGCCTGGCTAAATATCATTAATCTTCATATTTATCCTACAAACCTTTTACCATGGAACAACCTCATTCTTCATGTTCTGAAGCTGTTGGAACCGGTGGTGTGACTCGTGATGCAACCCAGGCTGGGCAGCGGCCGTAAGCGCCAGCATCAGCTGCTCTTGCTTTACCCGCTGTGCCGCCCGCTCCCCCTGTCCGGGGCTGGATGGAGAAACCAGTCCTCCCTGCGCCTCTCCCTACAGCCACAGGCAGTCCGACCACGCGAGACACGAGTGGGAAATCAGAAGGTAAGGAATCTATAATATCTATATTCTGGAGATGAGAGGAGGAGAAGAAGAAGGGAGCCAGCAGCAGAAGGGATCCCGCACTTTGCACATCTCAGGTGCGCAGCCGGCAAACAGACACTTGTGGGTCCCTGCTCCGACCCAGGCAGGGCTCGGATCAATCCTCGCAATCAAATGGATCTCTCAATGACCGGAGTCCTCACAGGGGCATGGGTCTGCACAGGAGAAACTCATCTCAGGCTTACAGAGATGCAAACAGCCATGCAGGACATGGACCTGTTGGAGTGGGTCCAGAGGAGGCCACAAAGATGATCAGAGGCTGGAGCCCCTCTGCTGTGAGGACAGGCTGAGAGAGTTGGGGTTGTTCAGCCTGGAGAACAGAAGGCTCCGGTGAGACCTTAGAGCCCCTTCCAGTCCCTAAAGGGGCTACAGGAGAGCTGGGGAGGGACTCTGGATCAGGGAGGGGAGTGATAGGATGAGGGGGAATGGTTTTAAACTGGAAGAGGGGAGATTTAGATGAGATATTAGGAAGAAATTCCTGACTGTGAGAGTGGTGAGCCCCTGGCCCAGGTTGCCCAGAGAAGCTGTGGCTGCCCCATCCCTGGAGGTGTTCAAGGCCAGGCTGGACGGGGCTTGGAGCAACCTGGTCTGGTGGGAGGTGTCCCTGCCCAGGGCAGGGGGGTTGGAACCAGATGGTCTTTAAGGTCCCTTCCAACTCTAACCATTCTGTGACTCTATGATAAACAAAACAAGCACAGGAAGAAAGATGGTCATGAGAGAACAGGGGAAGAGATTTTCCCCATGAGGAAGTTTTCCACAGCAGCTCATCGCTGGCCACGCTGCTTACAGAGAGGGCTATTCTTTGTTTGCTCTTCTCTTAGCAGTCATCACCGGAGGAAAAACACACGCAGCTGTACCCATACAGCGTAGCACAGCTCCGGGGGCTACGCAGAGCTGCAGCAGCGCTTTGCAATTTGTTTTAGGCGAAGCGATGGTAGCTGCTGATACATTTTTGGCAATCCTCTTGCCCCGCTATAGATCACAGAATAATTTATGCTGGGAGGGACCTCGGGAGGTCATCCCCTCCAACTCCCTTTACATCAGGGCTTCGGTCCAGTAGGTCCCCCATGGGTCGCACCGGTTGGTGCTTTAAGCAACTGCAGACCGTTGCCATCGCACACAGCTGGAAGGCGGCTCATCCCACCGCTGGACACCCCACTCGGCTCCAACTTTGCCAGCCCCCACCCCACCTTGCCTTAGCCTCCGGACGGGGCCCACGTCCCGTCCTCTCCGCAGAAGTGCTACGTGACGAGGCTGGTCTATGGCCCGTGAGGTGCGAGCCAGCTCTGCTCTGCCAAAGCCCTCAGCTTGCTCCCCTTTGTTGTCATGTCGTCAGACGGGCGAAGTGGTGATGCTGAAGTACCAGTTGTTCTTGAGTGTAATGTGAGGCCACACACTCGCCATGACTTGGATTCCTGGAAGATACATGTGATGTGGCATCGAAATTATGGTGGACATCAACTCTTCCAGGAAAAACGGGGATTATTGTCCTTACTTGAAAGTCTTCATGTAAGCCGGAGCCAATATTTTGAAGAAATATGTTTCCTAGAGAAGTTATGCTGATCTGTAAAACTTGTGTTAGATTTGGAAATTGCTCTCATTCAGGAGTGTTCAGGTCCAGATTTTGGTCTGGTTTTCTAGCTGTGGCCTCAAGTTTAGGTCCTAAACCTCGGTCTGTCCCCCCAGGATGCAGAGAGGGCTGGAGGGTGTTGGTTTGGGCTGGGAGCTCTCCCCGTTGGCAGCCTTGTCTCCGGGCCACCTTGTGCCATGGCTCTGGGAGGCGATGCCTCACCATAACGGGGGGACCGGCTGGCTGAGCCCCAGCATCGCAGCCAGGACGCCCCCAGAGCTTGCCTGGTCTCACAGACCGGGTGGAAATGGCACTTTCGCTGCCCCTGGGGAGCAGGAGGGAGCGCAGTACCTGATGCAGCAGCTGGGTGTAGTGTCCCACACGGCCGGGGTTGGGACTTGTCCCCCTCTCCATAGGAGTGAGGCTCCTTTCCTCTCCCAAACACTGGCCGAATAACAGGGTTCTTCAGCAAAGGTGAGCTCACCCCCCCAACAGAGGGACAACGACATCTTCCGTACCGAAAGCTGTGCAGGACAGAGGCAGGCTGTTCCCTGGCAGAGAGGAGGGGACGCTCGGCAGAGTCCCGCGCTGCAGCCGAGGAGGATGTTTGCATCCCCTTTTCCGCAAGCGCCGTCACACACACTCGGTTGCCCCGGGACCCTCCGCCGGGGCCGTGGGGAGCTCCCGCAGTGCCTTTGCGAGGGGCTGGGGTGGTTCCTGCAAGGGACAACAACCAAAGCAAGAAAATGCAGCGCAGCAGGAACTACCAACCTGTTCCCTGTTCAGAGTGCAGCAGCCATTTAAATCTAGAGTGTTTTGATACACATTATTTTAAAAAGAATCAATAAAAACTACTTATATATTTGCTCAAGAAGAAAATCTGCAACAGTGGGATTTTTAATTTTTTTTTTCAATCTCCCTGCTCTCATCATAACTAGATTGATGATTTCTGTGTTTCTCCTTTTAGAAGGATGGCTAGAATAAGTTGCCAGCTGAATTTCTCTTTTATTTTATTCCAAGTTTTAATTTAAGACAGGAAAAGTGTGGCTAAGCTTCTTATTTTATGCAATTATATTTTGGCATAGAACCCAGGGTCTCTCTAACTACATAGCTATGCATTCCATATTGTTTCAATCACGCCAAGATTGAAAGGAAGGACGTAAGTGCCTGGTGACAGCCAAGTGCTGATGACAAAGCCTTGAGAGAGCAGGTGAAGCAGAGCCGTGTTTGCCCCATACATGAGTTTCCCACTCAGACCTGGAAATCACTTGACGGCGAAGTGGATGCTCAGCCCCGGTTTGCACATCCCCGTACCCTGTCAGGTAGGTGACAATGTGTGTGTACATAACGCAGACACGGATAAGCAGGTGCAGTAAATTGAGGGTGTAATGCAGAGGTGGCAGACTGAGACTTGGCATCAAGTTAAGAAACACAGACTATTTTGTCTGTAAAAAATGTTTTTAATGGCCAACTTACTGCATCACTGAACTCCAGCAGCGTGCCTCGGTGGGTGAATTCAGTGTTTAGTAAAGGATGTAATTCTGGAACTTAAGACCATAAATCCACGAGTCCACACCTATGAATTAATTTCATTCCCATTAGACTCAATGGTGTGTCCTGTGGGTAAAGTAAGGATTTATTGGTCCAGGTATTGAAAATTAAATGACTGAAATCTCCTTTCCTTGTCTGCCAGAGAAGCTGTGGAAATTTCCCATCATATATCTTTTCTTACCCTTGCGCTGCTGCCTTTAAATCGAGGTTTGGCTCCACGGCTTCACTTCCATCCAGCAGCAGCAGAGGTGGCGGCCGTCCATCTGCAGACCTGCACTATTTGTATGGACATGATACGCAATTTACCGTAGACTTCTTCCCCACTCCCTACGTGCTGTACGATGTCCTGGAGAGCGGGCTGTCTGCATCAAGCCTGCTTCGTACTCTGTGCGTCAGCAACCCCAAACAAACTGTCCCGTATCACTGAGATAACAGTAAATAAAGAGTTAGAGGTGAAAAGGGTGCATGTTCCCCCCAAAAAAACCCTTTTGGTCTTCAGCATCAGGCTTGGATTTGACTTCACGTGCTTTAGAGGCATGAAGGGTAACAGGCGTTCTAAGTATTACAATATTGTATTATTGGCACAAAGCATGCTTTGCCTGATTCCATGTAAATGACAGGGAGCGGGACAGAGATCGGTACCGGGGAGCCAGACTCTGCCCAGCCAGGTGACCTACACAGGTGTCCATAGACTTCCTTGGATAGACTGGTCCCAGATGGCCTTTCCATATTTTCTGTATCTAAATTTAGCTTTAACAAAGTTGTCCTGATCACTTTGCTACATTCTCTGATCCAACACTCGTCTCCACATTTTAGTTGTTACAAGAATTTTCAGGAATTTTAACATTTCAGCGTCCTCTCTGGAGTGCCGAGAGCATTGGGAAGTCTGGAGCTGGTTAAGGCATTGCACGGGCCATTGACAGAGGTCTTCTCTTTCCCCTCTGACATCGTTAGCGTCAATGCAAATTTATCTTTTAGATCTACAAACCTATAGCCAGCTTTAAAGCTCTCCCTGATTTTCCATCATCCAGGAATGCTTCAGCAACCGCTTTGTTCTCAGCTGCTGGCCGATTGGTGTGATCTATTGGCACTTCCTTCTCCAGTCAGCATGGGAATGTTGGAAATAAAATATTGTCTTTTCAGACCAGGGCTTCCTGACCTCCCAGGGCACGGGTGCCAGGTCAGTTGTTCAACATGCGTTAGGAGCCCTGGCTGGAGCGCTGGCGGAGACACGCTGCAGAGGCCCCCAGGGCAGGATGTCCCCGGGGCTGGAGGAGGGCTCCAGCCCATCAGCGCTGGGAGGAACCAGGTCTCAGGAAATACTGGAGACCCTCAAAGCAAAGCAAAACAAACATACACGAACTCCCACAGGAGTCAGGGAAGGAGCGCCAGAGCATAAGGAAGGAATTACCAGTTTTGTTTCACTATCTCAAAGAGGATTTGGGGAAAACACGGAGACTTGGAAAAGACATGATTTGGGATTAGCCCAGCTGGTGCTCAATGGCTGAGGAGGAAGAGGAGGACAGTGGGGCGGCATAGGTCAGGGACAAGGACGTCTCCAGGCTGGAGGGATGGTTTGGAAAGGTGATATCAGGGCTACAGGTGCGAAGCATGGTGGCACACTGCCTTGGTGACATCATTCCTTCCACCAGAAGTTCACCATCAGAGCCTGGTCACCTCAGATTAATCCTGCCCCCAAGCAGTGTTGAGCTTTGCTTTTGTTTCCCACCCTGCAATCTTTGCACCCTGCCCACGCGTGGCTACAGCAGAGCCACAGCGCACAAGGTCTTAGCGTTGTTCTGCCAGTTCCCTGGTGCACCGCTGTCCCCCAGGGCCTCCATAAACATCATCATCGGGTCTGGGAAATGATTCATAGAATCATAGAATCATTTGGGTTGGAAGGGACCTTTAAAGGCCATCTAGTCCAACCCCCCTGCCATGGACAGGGACATCTTTAACTAGATCAGGTTGCTCAGAGCCCCATCCAACCTGACCTTGAACGTTTCCAGGGACGGGACATCTACCACCTCTCTGGGCAACCTGGGCCATGGTTTCATCACACTGATTGTAAAAAATTTCTTCCTTATATCTAGCCTAAGTTGTCCCTCTTTTAGTTTAAAACTATTACTCCTTGTCCTATTGCAACAGGCCCTGCCGAAAAGTTTGTCCCCATCTTTCTTATAAGCCCCCTTTAAATACCGGAAGGGGCTCTAAGGTCTCCCCGGAGCCTTCTCTTTTCCAGGCTGAACCCTCCCAACTCTCTCAGCCTGTCCTCACAGCAGAGGGGCTCCAGCCTCTGACCATCTTCATGGCCTCCTCTGGACTCGCTCCAACAGGTTCGTGTCCTTATGTTGGGGGCCCCAGAGTTGGACGCAGCACTGCAGGGGGGTCTCACCAGAGCAGAGCAGAGGGCATTAAAAATAATGAGGGAAGAAAAACAAGCAAAGAAACACAGACATCCCCACGAATGCAGGTAACTAAAAAGGGGGACACAGAAATAGCAAACAGCCTTTTAAAGTTCAGCCTAATTGTCATTTCACTGTAAATGTAAATTCATAGCACTGGTATCACTATGAGGTCTGTGGCGTTTCTTCCCAAAAGGTTTGATAGTGCTTTGATGGATAAGGTTGAGAAATACCTCTCTGGGGCCACCAGATGCGAGGGACCAGGCAGCCCTTAGCGCTGACCTGGCAGCAGAACTCAGGCACTCCTATGGTACCAGAAACTAATTTTCTCTTGTTCTAATTTGAGTAAATGCTCACTACCAAATGTTAGCATCTTACCTGTCAATGTAACAAATTACAGAGCTCTGGCAGGCTGGAGAGACAAATACCAGCAGCACTCAGTGCTCGCAACTTATCAAACTCCAAAGCTAAATATTTACACGGCATGCTACAAGACTCCAAGCTTCGAGCCATAAACCCGGCTGAACGCCCCCATCAAGCACCAAACCATCGAGTTCAATCTCTCATATCCCTCTCCTCTCCATACCTCTTCCAGCCCTTGCTCAGCTGCATGCCTGTCTTCTCCTCCCCGTGCACGCTGCACGGGAAGGGAGCTCACCTGCCCACGGCTGGGCTCCCTGGCGGTGGCCGAGCATCCCTGCTCCAGCCGCTGTTGTGGTTTTCCTAAAGCGAGAGAAGTTCAACGCAGGCAGATGAACCTTTCTGAGCTGGCCTGGTACCCATTTTCAGAGCGGCTGACCAGCAGCCCCAGTGAAATCAAGAGAGTTGGGAACATTTAGGATGGTGGAAGAACCAGGCTGTAAATTCAGAGGGATGCCGTCATTCAAGCTGCACCCCAGTGGTATGGGACACAAGGCTCGTGGTGACCGCTGAGAACAGGCTTCATTCGGCAGCACCAGCACGAGCTTCACTCAATAGGCTTGAACCCGAATTTATTTCCCAGGTCATTCCTCTTGCTCCCTGTTCCCCCAGTGCTTTTGATGACCCCTGGCAGGTCCCCGCCGTCACAGGGGCCCTCACCAGCCCCTGCTGCCCTCCTGGCCGCAAAGCCAAAGCCCAAACTCACCCAGCAAACACAACCGAAAGTGGGCAAGAGACTACTTCAGACAGCAGATTGTATTGCCATGCTCTGTGAGGAACTTCCAGAAAAGCTGTGGGCTCCTTCTGCTACTGAGTGGAAGACACATATTACAGTAAAAAGCATTACAATTAATCCCCCCCCCCCATCTTAACTCTCCCTTTTTCACAATAACTTTTTTTTGGTTTTTTTTGCAAAAGATACATTTTTCTAGGCTGGAAAATGTCAAATTTTATTTCTACTCAGCCTTGAATGATCTCTGAGATCACCCACAGACTTCTCTCATTCATTTCCCCCCCCGCTCTTTTCCTTTTTTGCTTTCAGTCTTTTCTACAGTACTTCCTCCACTTTGGAATCTTTTGAGTGACAAAGAAAATCAAACAAACTGGGAATTTCAGAGTTTTGGAGAAATTTTGAAAAGTTGAAGAACAGAGAAGACACTTTAAAAAAGAAAGGAAAATAAATTTTTAAAATTACATTCCGTTATGAAGGAGAGAAAAAGCAGAAAAAAGAGTGAAAGTCAAATCAATTAAATATTTAAAATTATTTTTCAGCAGTATTAAATCTTTACAATTGCTCAATTTTAAACCCCAAATTTGATTTTTTCCACAGACATATATAAACAGTAAAAGGATAAAGTACACCGAGATTAAATAAGTAGGAAAATTATCTTTTTACAGACAAAGAGTGATTGAGAAAAGCAGAAAGCCCTTATGTGCTCAAATGATCTCAGCAGTGTCTAAAGCCACCGCGACCCCCTGCATCCCAGAAGCAAAGGCTGAGGGGCTGGGGTCCAGGCTTGTTTCTAAGCACCTCTCCTGGCTTACAGGCCATTAGGCTGAAGAAAAAAAACTGCATTTCACACGTGGACGTGGAAGCTGCTTCTACACCAGCAAACGTCCCGGTGCAGGGAGCGCCCCTGCATGGTGGCGCTCCATCACCTGGTAGGTCATTGATGCCTTAGACCTCTCATGCTGCACAAAGCTCTCCCTGGCCCCTGCCAACAGGTGGTCTCCCCCACAGTTTTCCATGGCCCGATTTTGGAGGTAAGAGGTCCACGGTATGGACCTCTGCGTCGGAACGATCCCAGACACATTTGGTTTGCTGGCATGGCCACGGAGGTGTCAGCAGCTCTACAAGTACGTGGTGGCCTCGCGGCTCTCCCGCTCTTTAGCCTGCGCAACAGCGACGTTGATGCATTGAAGCCACTCCTCAGCGTTCTTCTCGTCTTTGGCCTTGAAAACATAGGTCTTGCTGTCGGTGAAGATCTCAAAGGCCCGGGGCAGGCTGCGGTCCCTGCGCTTCTTTGCCACCACTTTAACGCTCTGCACCTTGCTGAGCTCAATGGGGCAGTCGTCGGGGTCATCTTTCTGAAACACAGGGAGGACAGACACAACCATGTTCATGCAGTAGAGCTTCCACCGTCTTAATAAACAGTCGATGTCTCTAGAGCTGGGCTAGTAAACATTGGCCATACAGGGAAACAGATTGATGGGGACTTCCCAAAAGAGCCTTAGGGGAGCTAGAAACCCCCCTCCCACGCAGTGCCACGCTCCCCTGCTGAACACCATCGGGTTTCATGGGCTGTCATGGCCTACTGCACCCAACGGCCAAGGGTCCAGACCAACGATCATGAGCATTTCCCTCTCAGTAGTTGCAGTTTTTAGTTCCATCTTCAGCTATTAACATGGGCGTTTTCTTTCTCTGGCCTTTAATAATAGTGATGTCTGTTAACGGTGCCAGGCACAACTCGTGCCGATGGCAAATGCTTCGTAGGTACAAAACTCAGTCAGTCCTTGGGGAGTGAAGAAAGCTGTCTCTGCTTAAGCAGTGATAAGTTGTTCCCCTTCTCAGAGTCTCCACCCAAAATTGGACGCAGCAACTCCTTTTGAAAACAGAACAGATACTTTCAGTCTGACCTGGGAATATGAGCAAAATCATGGCATTTCTCAGTGGGGAATGGAAAATACGGGACAGTTCAGTTGCAATTTTGTTTGAAAATGTATAAAGTATGTACATCTAGGAAATCTTAGTGTCACTGCAAGAAATATGATGCAGGGAGCATAAGAGAGAGTTGTACAAAATCATGGAAGTTTCCTGCAGGAGAAGAGATTTGTGAGATCATAAAAAATGTACAAATTGTGTCTCCAGGTGAGAAGTTTAAGCTCAAGGCCCTGATTCCTCAAGAATATGTTTCTCCTGTTGAGCTGCTTATACTTTTCACCAAGAGCAGTAAGGCAGACTTTCCAAAAGCTTTCTGTTCCTATCATACAGGAAAGGTCTGGACTGATCTGAGTGAGAATTAGGGGTTAATTATCTTGCAGGAGCTGAGCAGGACTCGGGAGAGGCTTCGGTGTGGGAACTGCTGTCTCCAGAGCTGCTCTCCCAGCTGGCCAGGTCTGAAACGCAGGACCAGAATGGGGCAGGGAGACTTCTCCTGCAAAAATGGCTCAGTCCTTCTGGGAAAGAACATTTTACTGTACTAAGGAAAAGTTCATCTGAAAAGACCATCCAAAAGAAGTGCCAAGCCCAATGGCTGTGATTCCTCTATGGGATCTGATAGTCCATTACCACTGATCTGCTGTTTTTTCACATCCATAATGAATACCCAGATCTCCAACTTTTGGAGATCTTCTGTGTTGCATACATACGTACTATTTGCAGTCAAGGTCTCCTGCATTCCTGAAGTGCTATAATCCCTGGGCAATCCCCTCCTTTCTTACTCAAGTCAGAATATAATCCATACCCGAAGCAGAGCAGCTCTCCAGCAAGAGAGGCTGGCCTGAACCCCTCGGCAGGGGCAGTGGCTGGGTGAGCAGACAGACCCCCTCCGAAACATGGGAGGTCCTTGGGCTGCAAATGTCAGCGACAGCGCAGAGCCATCATCTTCCTTCCCAGCACATCTCCATCCCCTGGCATTGCTGCTGTGCATTCTGGGATGGGGCATTTATTTGTCTCTGTCATTCATTTTTTATCAGGGACCCCATTCCAGACCTGAGAAGTTTTCTTTAAATGGATAATTTCCCACTAAAATGTTCAGTTCTGACCAAACGACTTGCCATGAACAATGAGGTTTGTCTCCAACTTCACACGGGAACAAAAGATTCATCACCGATTCCTCGTGCGTGACCATGGCACCACAGCAATGGCCCCCCTCCCCTGCTTCCACAACACCGATTGAGACTTTATCAACAGCACTAAGCTGGCTCTGCACTGAAATCTCACCTGGGATTTATCCCAGAAAATGCAAAGCAGCGATAGACTCCAGAACCAAAACTTTGCACCCCATGAGCCAGACGTTTAGACTTAGAAGCCTATCTAGCAAAAATGATATATTTCCTTCATTACCACATAGTGTTTGCCCTCAAGTTGCTAAAGAGAGTTGATTGTACCCTAGGCACATTTCTGTGAAGGAGTTTACCACAATTTTCCATGAGTTTAGGATGTGGCTCGCTTTCAGACCTCTTATATTTTGGCTTTCTCCTGGCCATACAGTTGCTTACACAGAACAAATATTGTCCACATGGTTACTCGTACAAAGGGAAGGTTCATGGTGGGATTCCAAGTATAAGCAGGCACAGCCAGCTGGCCATCTCACAATACTTCTTCTGTGTTAGGTTTGTATTTTTAAATGAACAGCGTGTAAAGTCCAAACACCCACGCAGCACCCAGCCCTGCTCCACAACGCCAGAGATGACGGGCAGAGCTGTCATGATCAGCCAGGCGAGCACCATCTGTCCTTGAAGATTGCAACAAGCACCAGATGTGGCTGGGCAGGAGCCTATACCACCGCTTTTGCCGGCCACAGCCTGTGGCCCCGCATCTTACGATGCTTTTGGTACTGGTCCCCGGCCAGCAAGATGTGGGGTTGGTCCTCCTGCCAGATGCTGGAGGTACACAGAAGTGGACCTCCTGTGGGATCTGAAAGTCACTCTTTTATTGCCCAAACCACTTCTGTGAGGCTTCATATCTCCAGCCTTGCTAAAGGGCTTAAAATTTTCTGTTTGGTGTCTGCAATAGTCAACCCATGGCATGTGTGCAACCAAAACCGGTGGGCTCAGGGTTGCTCCAGCCTCCAAGCAACGGTTAATGGCAGGACTTGACTCTTGAATTCAGGCCAAAAATGTAGAAGTAACAGGATATAATGCACCAGCTTGAAAGACTGATTACCCCGGTGCAATAACCCCACTGCTGGATGCCAGCCTGCTCCACTGATGAACCAGTCCAGGTATTTGTGTTCAACTTAAAAAAAAAAAAAGCAAACAAACCTTGAGTTTGCCAGTTAAAAAGGGAAAGTTAATCGAGATGAATTACACTGTTGAACAAAATCTGTGGTTCAACAATCTAATCTGCCAGCGTCGCCCGCCTGCCCCGCGTTGCACATTCTCCACGTGAACAGGGGGAGCACTGAGAATGCAAATCCATGGAGGTGATTTCTGCACGCTAATCGCATCCCAGGAGTAATCAAGGTATTCCGATGTGCCTTATGCCTGGCTTGTTTGGAGAACTAATTAAAGCCATTCTGTTAAATACATTTCTATAAACCAATTGACTTGCTAAAAAATGACGATTATTCTGACACTCTTTCAAAAGGCAACATCAGCCAGAACTGAGCTGCAGCTGTGGTACACCTGTGGATTCAACTGTCTTCAGAATCTCAACCAAAACACCAGGAAAAGTCACTAGAAAGTAAGGAAAAGGCTCTTTCATTTCAGAAGGATTTTATTGTCCCATGAAACGCACATGTTCCTCCTCGGCAGGACACCCTGTTGTATTTCCTATAGGAAGGGGCTCAGGAAGCCATTTAAGAAGCTTAAAGAGCTTTACTAGGTTTCTATAAAAATAAAGATTATTTACCAGAGATATTAAGGTTTGGCTATAGTTGGAAGATGCTGCTATTTTTGGATTATCTAAGAGAGAGCTCTTGTAACAAAAATAAATAGGCCATTTTGCACAATGTTTGATAATTCTCATTGCAAAAAGCTGAAGAAAATTAGTTTCTCCTGAGAAGTAATAACTAAGGAGGACTGGATTCAATTACCTGCCCTGCTGTGCCTGGGACACACTTTTCTCTGTGGCCTATCGGTACAAATTTCGAAGAATTTCACAGAGATTTCAGCAGAATTTCTCTGAATTTAGAAGTGAAAGCAAAAAAATTCCATTCCTTTGGGAGAAAAGCATTTTAGCATCACCTTGCTTTAAACACACTTGTATTTCCTGCACAAATAACACTAATTATAATGCCGTCATCTCAACACTTATTAGTATACAAGAGCAGGCAAGACTTTCAAAACTGGTGAACAGTTGCTTGATTTTGGAGACGACTGCCCTGAGGTGTTCAGGAGGGCCTGACTTTCCCAACATGCTGAACATCACCATCTCCCCCCCGCACACTGCTGGTCCCATGAAAATTGGGAACCCAGAAACCACAGCTCACGTGTAGCGTGTTGGCTGTGACTACTTCCCTTGCTTACCTTGCAAGTGGAAAAAATATATTTACCTGAGCAGAACTTATTGAATTTGCATTTATTCAAGGAAATAAAGAATCACTGATCAAGACTGGAAACTGTTTTTTAACCCACTGTAGTTCCTTCAGGACCAGAAGCTTTAGCAATATCGGAGAAGTGACCTCAAGGCAGAGGGGACGATGCTCGGGCACAGGTCACCAGCTAGTAGGGGATAAATGACTGAGACGTGGGTGTCGCAGAGCTGAGCCCTGGGCATTTGTTGCCAGAACAAGAGCAGTGTCAATCTAATGCTCTCGAAAGTCTCACGTTCTTGATCCAGAGAGAAAAATGTAACTAAAGCCAGTGAGCAACCCCATGGCTGAAGTTGGCCATGCGGCGTACAGAGACCACGGGCAAAGCTGAGTTCTAAAAACCTCTGGGAAATGGTGTTGGGGAGGAGGGAGAGAGAGAAATCAAACTGACGGTTTTCTGACTTACGGATTTTCCTTTCCGAAAAAGCAGCTGGTTGCCAGCCAGAGTGAAGTAGCGAGTTTTCCACCTTTTGATAAACTTCCAGCGGACTTGCTTCTCTTTAAGCTTGCCTTCAATCAGCGGTTGGCCGTCCTGATTTACAACTGGGGAGGTGAACACACAACAAGGGGGTTATTTCTGTCCTCCCTTTGCCCCAGACGAAAGCCAGGCTTTTGCTGCGATGCAGAAAAGGTTTTTTGCAGTTTAGCTGGGTCAGCCCCAAGACCACATTCCTCCTGACCTCAGGCATTCAGCTGTCGCTTCAGAAAGACATTTCAGGCCTTAGTCGTGTTTTGCTTGGGAGGCCGTGCAGACGGAGCTGACAGCTCGGACTCCCCTGTCCATCACTTTTGCTATTCCCTTAGCCATCACGTACTTCTCCCCACCATTACGCCTCCTAATTGTTCCTCAGCCCTGCAATAACAACTTAGAATTTCATGCAATTGAAGGCAGGCATTTATGTTGTCTCTGAGGCTTTAATCCACACTACCGAGTTCAGTACAGTTATATTCCTGCTGTGCTGTATTTTGGATAGGCATATTTTGAGGATATCACTCCCCACTAACTGCAACAGCTTGCTTTATTGCAGCAGCAGCCCTATAGAGAAGGAATCAAGAGCCAGAAGTGGGATGTCCATGTGGGGCTGCGAGACCATGTGCCATCCCACTGGAACGATGGCCAACCTCTCATGGGTAAATCCAGCCCAGAAATGTGATTTTTTGCTAAGAAAGGGGTTGGAGAGTCCCAGGGCTTTGTCTCCCAGGCATGACCATTTCTTTCCTCACCCTCCCAAGGCACAACTCCTTCTTCCCTTGGGAAAGGGATGTGTTTATTATCAGCCCTCCCTTACCCAGCGCTCCAGAAATAAGCTAGCCCTGCACTTTGTAGAGGTCACTCCCTGTTACATCTTTATTATCTTTTCTAGTTCCCTCTTTAGGAATATTTCAAAAGTCATTTAACATCAGCAATCCATTTCATAAAAAATAATCCTTAAAGCAAACCCAGAGTTATTTGTGTCCTGTAAATATCACAGCACTGACCGGTTAGGAATGTGATGTTTTCTATCAGTTTTGCATTTCTAAAATAATGCAACTTATTTTGACATCTGGACTGACAAAGGCCAGAGCAACTCACAGCTCAGCCCCCAGGGACCCAGTGTCTGTCCTGCTCCCTCAGGAACAGTCAGGGTATTTTCACCGTGTTACCCATTGGGGACGTTGCTCTTTTTACCATCTTGTGGCACAATTAACTTACAAACTATTAGTGCGTCATCGGGCAATAACACTGCCTCGCCTGTACCCTGGGTGGCAAGAGGTAAAACAGCATTTCTGCCACGCGTGTGTGTAAACGCTGTCCTTATGGAGCCTACTTTAAATACAGGATGGGCAACTCTGCCCAAGCCGAAGATGAGGAAGGAGGAGAAGGAGAGACACAAAAGCTTCTGCCTGCCCCCCCAGTGACCTGCACTACCGTGCGTTGCCCAAGAATAATCTAAAATGTAATTAAAAATACATAGTGTACAGTATCGAGTCCAATAACTGTAATGACCGTAATCAGCACGGAAGCAGAAATACAGGCGCACTCAGCTACTTTACCTTCAGCTCAGCCACTTTCCAGTCCGTTCATCTTCTACAGTGGTCTGATAAGTGGCTTCAAGTTGCCTTAGAAAAATAACTTATGTTTGTCACTATAGATTTTCCCTCAATCAATTCCCTTAAAAATAAAAACCAAATAAAATCTCTAGGAAAGGGAAATAAACCCTTTTTGTCTCTTATTGCAAAATTATTGCTATATTTAAAATTACTTGCAGAATTCCAAGCACCGCATGAATATTGGGTAGCCTCGCACTTCCATTTACAGCGTGGTTATAAGGTTGTGGCCATCTCTACTGCCAGCCCTGTGACCTTGATGCTCACCTGTGGTCAGTATTCCCTGGCATTTATTTTCACTGGAAGGGTGCAAGGTTTTGGGAGCTGAAAGAGCGTTCCCAAACCTTACATGCAGAAAGGAATTTTCCAGCACAAGAAAAGCCCGCCAACCAAGGGGATCACCAGGGGCTTTAGCCCATGACTGCAGAGCAACCCAAGCCACTACCCTTCACATAAGGAGCAAACAGTTTAAAAATTCTCTAGTACCACAGCTGGGTTTCTTTTTCCTTTCTCTTCTATTTTCACACTGATAGACAGGACGTGACAGATTAGATAGGCTGAAGAGCAGTCCAAGGCGTAAGCAGCCTGAGAATGGATGTTTGTTGATGTGATGTTTGATTTGGAGCCCTTCCCAGCATCTGTCGGATGGTCAGTTATCCTCTGGCTGGCCAGACTTGCATACCTTAGCATGAAAGTTTATCCAGTAATGCTTTTGCTTGAAAGCGTTTGCTGTCGTCTATGCCTGAGCCTTTCAGAGCCCCAAACGCAGTAGTTGGTGAGATGCTGAGGATGCGAGGTGAGCGGGGCGGCCAAGTGCAACCACCAAAGGTAGCACCTGGGGTTTCAAAGGCTTTATAGCTTTTTGGGCACATGCCTCTCTTCACTACCTCCTGTCTGGTAGGGGAAAAATAAACAATGCAAATACAGTGCATCAGATTTAGACAAAGAATGTATTTTTTCCCCAGCGTTGTTTATATTGGCAGAGAGGCAGGCTTTGGGGGTCTTCAATGTGTACTATTTCAATTTCCTCAAGAAAGGCGATAAATATTTCTGTCTCTGTAGATAGGGAGTTTTTGGAAGGAGATGGACTGAATGAAAAGGGGGGTGGCCAAGTTTCAGCTCCGAGCTGCAGCTGTGATTTCCATGGTAAAACCAAGGTCGCGCTCTGCTCCTCGCAGCCCGCTGCATCCCTCGCTCCACGCAGCAGCTCTTCCTTGTATGTCTGCATGCCAGCACCGATGCGTTACACCACCCAACCTGACACGGCACAAAGTAAAACAGAGGCTTGCTTTCTCCCTGTGTAATTTTTGTCACTGCAAATTGGCACAAATTTACGGAGAAGCTGGTTTGGGCCTGCACCCATTTCTCAACAGGCTCTTTAGCAGGACAGAGCATCACTTTACAATATGCCCCTTAATAAAAACTTTGCAATTGCATTAAATATTGTTTCCAGAACTACTACAGATAGACATTTTCATTGTTTTAGAGATTTGCTCAACTGTCAATCTCTTCTCCCCAGCCCTTCAGAGAAGCGTGGCCAGGGCGGGGGCTGTTTTCAAATAAATATTCAGTTTATGTGAAAATCCCAGAGATGGGACCAAGAAAAGGCAAAGCTGAGAGGATTTAAAGTTTTCCTTGGCCATGAGGACGTTGTGATGTGCAGTGACGTGGTGCTTCCGCGATAGCTCTGTCCTGCCTCCACAGCCCGGCTGGCTGTCAGGGACGTGCACAGGAATGGGATCTGGGGCTGGATGTTACATCTGGGGTGGAGCTTTTTAAACCCTCTGCTGAACAGGCTGGGCAGAGGGGGATGGAAGAGGCCCTGGGCAATCTCCCAACTCTATGGCAGGGAAAACCAAAATGGGACAGCCCACACTCCACACATCCCTCTGCCTCCCTGATGTGGGTTTCTGAAGCACTGATGTCTTTAGGAAGAAGCCCTGTGCCTTGCAGTCTATGCTGAATTTACACTCATATAAAACACCTACTGATCATCACCTGCTGATGAATCGATGGCAAAAAAGTCCTGCATAGGCACACTACCCATTTTCTAAACAAGAGAAAGAGCATCCTGTGGCAAAGCTCCCTAATAACAACTAACCCTGGTCAAACAGAGCAGAAAGCATCCGACATCCAGCTCACACAGGCAACAAGGTGCAGACAAGGTATCACCAAATGCCACTGAACAAAAAAATACCAGAGAAAATAATCTGTTTTGAGCAGGGAAAAAGCTGGGGTGGTTTGTTGTTGTGTTTTTTTTTAGATAAATTTGTTTCTGCAAACAAACTGGGTCCATGGACCATCACACTCGAGGTGAGCCATAGCGTTTGCACCCAAGCAGGACCATGTGGTCATTTCTGCCTGCAGCTGCACCGGTGTCCTTTAGAAGGGACACCATCTGCTGACAGTGGCTTTGCGAGGGAAACACATAGCGGAAACAGAAGGGCTGTATTTCTTTCTAAACAGCTTTCTGAGACTGCATCGGGTACTATCTGGCATTTCTGCAGCTGAGATTTGCTGGGATACCCACAATGGTCATCCTTAAGGGTCATTCCTCTCCGGGAGCTGAGCAAAAGGACAGACCCATCAGGCCAGCAGCTGTCTAGCAGGGCTGAGTATGAGTCCTCATGCTCTCCTATCAGCCACTTCATCTTCTGTTGACTTTGCTCCCCTTTTATACAATCAGCATTATAATTTGTATGATTTGTGAATACAGATAAATAGTTTTAAATTTTTATAATTAGTTTTAAACAGCATTTAAGCTGATATTTTGCTTATTGTGCAAATGCCTCACCAAATTTCTAACTTAATGATGTATGGGGTAATATCCCTGTCATTCTCATCCTTTACCATTCACATGTGCACTCTCTTGGTGGAGGATGTTTTGTCACCGTGAGAATATGCAGTTTGGTGTCAGGAAATTACCATCTTGGTAGCCTGTGGGTGGTAATGACAGGGCTGGCTCTGTATCATCTCCCAGGACAAAACGTCAGAACTGCTATGACAAAGTCTACCCAGTGAGAGACAGACAGCAAAAAGCTGTGAGCCTGAGAAACAAACCAGCAGCACCAAGTAGCAAGCTTTCCTGGAGCATGCATGAAAAAAAGAGGAGAGAACTTCACTTTAATAAAAAAATGACAAAGATAGGACAGGAAGAGATTTTTTACTCCTATGTGTTAACTGTAAAGAATTAATAATGTGCACAGTAACTTTCAGAGCACGATGGCAACTGTATAAACATCTAGATACAGCAAATGAAGGACTTGATATGAAAAGACAATTGCTCAGTGGTTGGATCTTGTGCATCTACCTGGCTCCTGGTCCCATGGGAATGGCTTCGATACTGATTCCAGCGCAGTAGGAACATGCTTTCACCCAAACTAAAGAGGTGTAAAACGTTCGGAGACCAGAAGATACCGAGATGGTTGGTGGACAGGAATGCATCATAGGAAAAGAATGTGCAATTTTGGCGTAAAGTGGATTTTTATGGCCAAAATTTTTCAAAAACTGGATTTACTAGAGAAATGCTGATATCTCTTTAATTACCCAGTGGCTAGAAGCAAAGCTAACAGAGCACTTCTCGTGTACGTCCACAAAGAATCCCATGGGGAATTCTGATGTCAGCTTCCAAAGTTGTCGTAATGAATCTGATGCCAGTATGTCTGAGGGTCTGCTTAGAAGAAAAAGATCCATGAAAGATAAGAATGAAGCTCTTTTCCAATATTTTTCTAAGTCCTTTTGCTTATTTTCATTGCGGTTAACTTCACAGAATAATTCAGCTGGAAGAGAGCTCAAGGGGTCTCTTATCCAACCTCCCACTCAAAGCAAGGTCACCTATGGGGTCACACTAGGTTGCTCATAGATTTATCCATCTGGGACTTGCAAATCTCAACAACATCTCTAGACAAGCTGTTCCAATGTTTGATGTCCTCATGGTGGGGAAGTTTTCCCTCGTAGGCAATCTGAACCTCTCCTGTTGCAATTTATGCCTGTTGTCTCTTGGTCTCCCCACCACACAACACAGAAAAGAGCCTGGCTCTATCTTCTTGATGACCTCCTTGTAGTAATGGACAGACTACAATGAAGTCCCCCTCCAGCTCTGCCTGCACCAGCCCTTGTCCCTATCCCTCCTCACAGGGCAAGAGCTTCAGCCCCCAGATGTCTTGGTGGAGCCTCTCCCAACTCCTATTGGGATTTTACGTGATCACCACTGTAGCCATTCAATACCTGCTGCTTGCAGAGCAGGAGTAAGTGCATGGAGCTCTGTTAGCAAGGGACATCATGAGTAAATCCGTACTGCCTCAGAAACGCAGAGCTTTACTCTTCTGTCTGAACTCCTCCCAAAACCAAATGCAGTAGCTGGTGATCCCGCTTCTTTCCATGGCAGAGCAATGGAAACAACGAAAGAAGCATCTGCACTACAGTTAGGTTGTTTAAAGATGCATTCAACTGCCAACTGGAGTGTGCACATTCCTTATATGCATCTTAATTATTGGAAAATTGTGTCTAATTTTGATTTCTTCACATTGCATGAATGAGGACAAATCAAAAAACCTCAGAAAAGTGATACAAGAATGAGTTAAGATTGATCTTTCATATGATTATTCATATGACAAGAAACTAATGAAGTGCATTCTCTTTAATTCACCCAACCAAAAATCAAGATGTGACATTACAAAGTCTACAAATAGAGATTTTCTGGATAGCAGGGAAGGGCATAATGTGATGTGGTGTTTAGAGATAACCTCCCATTTTACCAGTGTAGTTACATTATCTAAGCAACAATTTAGGCATGTCATGGGTTCTCCTTCGCTTGCCTTTTAAAAATCAGGTTTAGACATCTTTAGAAAAATATGCAAAAGTAACACAGATCAAAGAGAAAACATTTCTTTGATATAAGCATTACTGGATTAGATTCTTTGAGTATTGTTTTATAGAAGGTGAAACTAGATGATCACATAATCTCTGGGTTTGAAATCACACTGTGGTGGTATGCTGGCATGTATGACAAGATCTTAAACTCGGAAAAATGGAGTTAAGGGATTAAAAAGTGTATATTTGCTATATATTTGTCATTCCTTTTTTTTCCTGCAGAACACCAATAAAGCTACAAATATTGTCCAAACTCAAAATGAAAAAATATTTACTATAATACCCATTGCTTCTTAAACCATCTCAATATAGAGATCCTAACTCCAAAGTCAATTTAACGCTGAACAGTACCCGTTGATGTGAGTGTCCTTTGGAATTATTTTCTATTAATTGTATCTTGCTTTCTTTGCAGACCTACAATGCATCAAGCTTTAAGTAGCTTGGGTACTGAATAAAAAGTAAAAAAATCTTCCAAACTCTTCCAAGATGAACTCAAGACGGATAAAAACCAAAGCATTAAATCTTGCATTTGATGAAACATAAAATCATCCACAAAAATTCAGTCCAATCATGAATGATCTCAATGATAATAAACTCCTCTTAACTTGAAAGAATGGAATGTGTGGGTGGCAAGCAGACAAAGATAAACGCAATTTAGGGGATATGGATTCACTCTCTCTCATTAATCATCATATTTGGTTTTGTTGAAAACCTGGAAAGGACACATTACTGAATGCCACTTTTTATAATTTTCAAGCAAGTATTATAGCTGGGATATTTCAGTTCACTAGATAATCACCACTGCTAGCTAAAGATAAATGTATTCAGGAGTTAATATGGTGTAGGCTATTCTGAGTGAATTGCTTTTTTAAAGAGGAATTCATAAAAAACCCCTCAGTTTTACCCGAATCATTGCCCACGGGCACAATGTCTCCTCTGCAGCCCACAGGGATTACTGCAATTTCTTTGTAAGCTTCCAGAGTAGGGAATGTACTGCAATTCCCTCTCCGGCTATCAAGTGGTTTTACTGAATTTTTTTGTGCAAGAGCTTGTGAAGCCAACTGTCAATACAGGAGGTTATGTTGAAATGAGCCTTTTAAAGCCAGCTTTTCCTAACAAGAGGCTCACACTGCATTTACCCAAATTTCAAATGCCTTGTGTCTGTGCTTGAATGCTTTTTCATCTAAGAAAAAATAACAGTGTAACCTGGTTTTCCTAGCTCTGAGACCAGGTGCGCAGTCAGGGCACACACGTGTATCTGAGGAGATGAGCAGGATTTGCGGGAATGCTCTTCCCCCTTGGCTCAGGGGTGGCAGGAAAAAACAATTTGTGATGATTTAACAGCGCTTCTGGAAAAGTGTGGTCGTATAAGAAGTGCTTTGCAATGAGAAGAATGCATGAGAAATATTCAAACTTTCGCTGGGTTAATTGCCACTTTGGGTAGATCCACCTCATTGCTTAAGCATAATTGCTTCTTTCCTCACAAACTCAGCCTTCAAGTGCAGTCCAGCTCCAAATATCCTCCCAGCTACATCCGAAAAAAACCCCATAATTGATTTGGCATCCTAAGGCAAGATCGAGGCTTTAAGGCATAATGCTTTCCTAAGTCTGGATAAATGGCATCTTGCAACACGACATCCAAAAAATGCAACAAAACCCAACATTAACAAAAACCAAAAGACAATAATAGAAAAAGAATTTGCCTCTGAATTCCTTCTTTAGGAAGAATTTGGTTGCTAAACAGCATCGCTGAGAGGAAGAAATTACTTTCTTGTCTTTCAAAAGTATTTGAGATTCCAACGGGTCTGTCCCACTGTGGAATGAAAATAAAAGACGTTTTACAGCCTTTACATTTCTTACCAATTCAAGGAGACCTCTGAATCCTCTTTCTTGTGTCAGATCTTATAAACCCAAAAGACCTTGGAGTGTCTCCCACTCTGGTATGACTTTTCCCAGCTGCCGCAGCTCTACATCACCAATACTAAGGTGAATTTGTCATTCACCTGCAGATTTTTGTTCCCTTGAGCACTGTCTTCCACGTTCCTTTCCTACATCTGAGTTCTCATATGACCCATTCAATACTTTATTTTCTTGATCTTCTAAAGGCTTTTAGAGCTGAGAAGCAAATCATGATATTCACAATGTGCCTTTCTTACAAAAATTTCTTTAAACTGAGACAAAGAGAGTAATTGCTCATAGAAAGGACAAAAAAATTCTTTGCCCTGCTCCTCCTTTTCCTGACTATCCTCAAAGGTACCCCTGAACTCTCAGCCCTGGCTCTAAAACAAAGGGGAAATGGGGATTTCATAGATGCTAACATTTAATCAAGTCTTCTCCCACCTCTCCTGGGCTATGGCCGCAGAGACAGCCCGGTGGCTGGGCAGGGAGGAGGACAGGCTGGATGGGGGAGAGGGAGGTGGACCTGTGGGCAGTGATAACCCTGCAAACGCCAGGCACCACCCTCAGTGCCTGCAGTGCTCCTTCCAAATGTCGTAGGATCATAGAATCATTTTGGTTGGAAGAGACCTTCAAGATCATAAAGTCCAACCATTAACCTAACACTGCTAAGTTATCACTAAACCATGTCCCTCAGCACCACATCTACCCCTCTTTTAAACACCTCCAGGGATGGCGACTCTACCACTTCCCTGGGCAGCCTGTTCCAATGCTTGACAACCCTTTCGGTGAAGAAATTTTTCCTTATATCCAATCTAAACTTAAGCAACTTGAGGCCATTTCCTCTTGTCATATCCAGGCACCCTCCGTGCTCTCAAGTACTCATGGTACTCGAGAAAAAGAAAGCAAGCTCTCTAGTTATTGCATCTGCCGAGAAGGTAGCATTTCACTTAGCGCCTTCATGCTATATTTGCATTTTTTTTCCATTGGGCTTTAGTTGACATCATACAGATACAAGCTATATAAAAGGTAACTAAAAACAAATTCTTTGTTTTTCCACCCCTAGAAGAGGCAGTATAATTCATAAGTAACAGCATATAGGAATGAAAGTCCAATTTGTGCCTGGGGCTGCTGGGGAAGCTCCTGTCCCCCCTCTGCAGTTCAAGGGTGATGAGGGCAGCGCCCCCTTACCCGGCTGGCTAAGTGCTCCATGCAGAGCGGATTTTGGCACTACTTGGGAAGGACAGAACTGCTGCACTGACGGGTGGAAACCCTTCAGTCTGGAGGGCAGAGCTTCAAATGCATTAATCCCTCCTGCTGACCCCAGTGTGTAAATGGAGAACCGCACTTAGACACCCAGGGAAGTGGGATCAGCACGTGCATTTCACTGCAGCCTTTTCACAGCAGCTGGGGGAAATGGTGAACCCTTAGAAGAGATGTGACCTTCCCCCTCGTCTCTGTGGGATATTGCGACACCAAATCTACAACCTACAACGCTGCGATAGGATTTTTCACCAGGCTGAAACGACAATGAATGAGCGAGAGGCAGTGTGCCAGCCCCCACCGCAGGCCTTCCCGCAGGCGTTTTGCTCCCACTTCCCGAGGACCGTTGGCGTCAGGCAGGGTACACAGTTTACCCTACTTGAGATGTCGGCTCAAGTGCTCTGCAAACAGACTCAAGAGCCCCTTGTCAGTGGTACCGAGACAGTCCCCACTTTCACAAGCCCTTGCTGTACTAACCCGAGAGCACTGAAGTGCTCACGGGGAACTGCTGCCTGCTGTCGCAGTCTTTTATTGCCTTTTACCTTCCTTTCAGACCCATTTGAAAACACCAGCTCTATAGTGATAGTCCTGGCGGGGTCTGGGTCCCAGACCCAACACCGCGCACCTGGCGGCAGAGCCCATGGTGCTGTGCCACATGGACCTCCCCACACCACGTCCTGCTTTCCAGCCCTTCCTAGACCTCTCCTTAGAGGACATGGCACTCTGGCAGGAGAGCAACAGGGAAGCAAGGTGTCAGCTGTCTTTTGATGTCTCCAGACTAGTGCCATCAGCAAAACCCATGGCATCACCAAGGAAATGGTGCCCCATGTCACCCCCAAGGATTGCCCTTTCCACCTTCATCTGGTCTGTTGGCTCTAAGACAACATCATCATCAATAGCTTGCTACAATCACTCCACTTTTTGGACTAGTTAAATGTGTTTGAAAATTCAAAACAAAGCTATTTCATCAAGCTTTGAAATTTTAAGCAAAACAGACTCCTTTTCCTTGTAGCCTGACGTATGTCTATCACTGATGTGATGGACAAACCACAGCATGGTTTGTCCATGGTACTGGTTGTTCATGGTACTGAGATGAAATTTCACGTCTAAGTGTGATTTCTTTTGTAGTCGTTGAGTCCCATGAGGGTTGGGGGAGGAGAAATATGGTTAAACACCCATGAAATGAGCACGGGCAGCACGGCCTGCAGCAGAGGCTGTGCCACTCTTGCAAAACTTACTAAATTCAGGGTTGATGAAATATAAAGAGATGCTAGCTGTTAAAATAAATAGCAGAAACAGCCAATTATTCAAAGGCTTGGCCAAAATATTCAAAATTCTTGTCCAAAATTGTGCAGACTTTTACAGAGTGGCAAAAAACATCTAAGAAAAAGGCCATTCCTCTAAATTTCAGTGCACTGATCTAAAACACATGACTATCAGAAAGCTTCAAAAAAATGGTCACCAGGATCTTTTACATGGGAAAAAGGGTATTTTTCACTCACCCTATTTTCTAATATAGTTGAAGTATTATGGCTGTTGTTAGGCATTGCCTTGTTCCTAAGAAGTTGCATACTATGGATTCAATTATATTAAAGTAAATAATTCTGAGAACGAAGACGACATTAATCGGGTGTAGGATCTATGCCAATGTTGCCTGACATGTGGCACCTGTGCAGTCTCCAGAGGACCTGGGACATGGTCCAGCAGATGAAACTCCTTTATCTGGACACTGCAGGATGGGTGCAGATCCCTCCCACTCCCCAGGGCTTAGCAGTCATGCAGATTTATGTGTCTGCATTAATTTTGGATTGCATCCATCTAAGCATACACCAAATAAGGTTTGTGCTTGATACTACATCTCACCAGAGATGCTGAGACGAGAGGAGCTTAATGGAGAATTCCAGTTAAAATAGACACTGCCTGTGCTATGCTGGATGGTTTGCTTTCCCTTTTCCTCAACCTCTGCCACCACCACCAGAGACACAGTGAGCTTGGCTCCATCCTCCACCCAGCACACACAGCCCCAGCGATGAAGGCAGGCCACTTACCTGTTGCCTTTTCAGGGTTATTGCACATGAAGCACTGCCAAGTTCCAGCTTCCTCGCTGTAGCCGAATAAATCAAAGAACCTCACTTCTTCCAGGTGCATCTGCACATGGTCCAGGTCCTAGGCCAATAACGAGAAAAAACAAACTCACTCACGAGGTGAACCATTGCATGGTTAACAGCTCGTAACCCGAAATCACAGAGAGATACGCAATGGGCGCCAACAAGCGTCCTCTTCCATTTGTCTCCTGGGGGCAAACTACCTACCAGGGCAAATGTGCTAAGCAGGATGTATCTCTCCCTCTATCATCGATAGCAGCTTTTATAAATATATATATAAAAAAATAAATAACAAGTCTGTAGGAGGCAGAAGATTGGTCTGGGTTGGTTTGGGGTTTTTTTTTGCCTCTTCAACACTGCTGCCAGCCGCAGCAGTGCGCTCAGCAGTCCTGCCCAGCACCTCTCCCACCAGCTGAACCACCTTGACTACCTCCAGTCCTCTCTCAGAATTTTTTTTAATGATCCAGAAGGTAGTGGGCTCTGCTAACAGGGCTGGGGACTTCCTCCTGTCTACCCAGATCCGCCCATCAGAGCAAGGGCTAGTAGCTGGCGACCACTTTATTTATTACTTTTTTTTTTTAAAAGAATAGAGGCTCTGAACCCAGCTGCCTGCGTGAAGAACAAACACAAATGTTTAATGTGAAAGTTAACATGAACATTTCCAAAAACTTAGTGACAACAGGGATAATTTATCTCACACAAAACACACCCAGGTAAACATGACATTATTCTGCCAGTGACAAGCCAGGGAAGTAAGGATTAGGCACCTGCAAAGTAAACTGAATGTCTGACTCGATCAAAGAAACCTACAGAAAGTATACTTGCAGCTTCAAGTACAAGAAAAGCCAGAGGGTACTATTTTTTAGGCAATTAATAATACTGTATAATTCAGCGTGTTTTAAACCCTGCTATTTAATTTTAAAACGAATAGTGATCTCCTAATTAAACAAATACTGGTGTAAAATAACAGCAACCAAGTTACTTGGTGCAAACACAAAGGGAATTGCCAGGACTGCTCAGAAAACACTCCTATTTATTTGCGTGGGGTCTCCACGGATCTACAATGTTGCGTGCAGCAGCCCAAAGAAAACACGGATTTATGCAGTCAGTGGGGAAAATACCATCCGTTGCCAGGGACATTAGTTCAATGCACTGAACAGGGCTGATGCAAAGGATGGAGTTGTCTGATTCAGGCTGTTTCAGACAAGCTTTAGCAAAGGAGAGGGAGCAGGAGGCTGGCTGGCTCAGGGAGACCCGGCAGCACAGCATTCCTCCTCCCCAGCCTCTTTCAACCCAGAAAAAGGCCAGGAAAATGCTGTTTTCACAAGAATGAAAACACCTGAGACCACTTCAGACCTCCAGCCATCGCCCTGGATAACAAGCTCAGCTGAGCCAAACATAGAGTTTTAAAGGCCAGGCTGGATGGGGCTTTGAGCAACCTGGTCTGGTGGGAGGTGTCCCTGCCCAGGGCAGGGGGGTGGAACAGGGTGGTCTTTAAGGTCCCTTCCAACCCAAACCATCCTGTGATTCTATGAACCTAGCTCTCGGTACCCCCACCCTCTCCATGCCGGAGGCCACCTCCTGATGGATTTTAGGCTGTCTGAAAGAAGGACGGCAAGGCAGAACGGGGAGCATGACTCATGACCTGAGGAGCTCCAAACAGCAAAGGTTTTCTTCCCTTTCCAGCAGGAACACACAGAGACACAGGAAGACAATGCTGAAGTTCTTGGACACGCATTGGCTTTGCTTGCAAGAGGGTGCTGCAGGCAGCAGCCCCACAGCCCGGCTCTTCCCTCCTTCCTCACGTGGGAGACACACGGCCAGGCTGCAGCTGGGAGGTCCCTGCTCCCCCTGCCTGCCTCAGTGGGCTCCCTCGTAACGCTTGGCTGTGCAATTCCTTACGCCTCCTGTGCCCGTTCCCCGGGGTCAGGGCCGTGTCCATACCTCTGCGCAGTTGACGACTGGGCTGCCCTGCCGCAGCACGCTCAAACTGGTTTATACTGGGGATCATGAGTAAAACTTGGTTATTTTGCTCTGTAACAGCTCTTTATACATTGCTGAAGTTCTCATTTTCCTCCAAAGAGGAATTCTATGCATTTGAGGAATTCAGCTGGCTGCTGTGCTGTGTAGCAGAAGCGCTGCGCAGCTTCTCTCCATGTTTCTCCCACCGGCCCGTGGCTAGTGGATCTGATGGTCTGAGGCTCTCTGCCTCCCTTCAGACACTTTGTGCACTGTGTGGAATCCTGAGCAGATCTCCCCTGGGCAGGGGAGCCAAGTCCTCAGGAGGGACAGACCACAGCCTCCTGGGGTGTCCTCCCAGCTGCAGGCTCCCAATGGAGGGGCAGATGTCCCTGCGAGCAAGGGATGGCAGAGCAGAGCACGTTCGGCGATGTGCCCTGCCCTGACGTGTCCTGGTCCTCCTGCTGCTGTGGCATCTGGGAGGACACAAAAAGGGCAAAATAATGATGGTACTGCTCTCAGTGGGTCTGTGCAGGACATAAGGGCACGTGGATCCCGCTGAACAAAAAGCCTAGGAGCTTCTCCTTCCTGGGAAAAATCTTTTAGTGGCTGCAACGAGCCAACTCTAGACTGAAAGAGAACAAATATCACTGAAATATCAATGCAGCAATCTTTCTTTTCCACTCTGTACTCTAGTTCGCTTGAAATAATCTGCAATAAGCCACTTATTTCAGGACGGGAAGCACGGGGAAAAAACCTAATGGGAGAGGAGAGATTTATCTCATCTTCATGCCCCATCATCTTGAAAACTTCAGTGACTCTATTGTGAAAATGTGGCACTTCTTTCTGCTGCGTAAACTGAGATAGCAAACAAAGGGACGGGAAGAACAGAACTAACAATGGCTTAAAAATGTTAATTATTCTGTTGCAAGGCTGCTCAACAAAAGACTCTCTTAAGGCATCACATGGGGCTCGTAAAGTAGTCACCATCTCGCTCTTCTGACACAGCATGAGTCAACACAAAGAATTCAGCAACGAGCTCAAAACCGGCTTAGTTTTTGTAATGTGGCCTGCGTGTACTTCGATAAAGAACTATGAAGCAACCAAACGGAAATCTGTAAGGATGTACATCTGGAAATGCTTTATTTCTGGCACATCTTAAGCCGTGTTGTATAAATATTTTTTGTGGCACGAACAGGCTGCCCAGTGAAACACGACATGCTTTCTGTAAGCCAGGTATTCGCTGCAATTCCTTGCACATGCATCCTGGGCCAAATTCAGAAACCGCTTACAGTGAGGTAAATCTCAAACTATTTCTCAGAATTTACACTGGAATAAATCATTGATGTAACAGATTTTTCTCCAGGTTTGCAAAATGCTTTAGAATACATATTGAAAAAAAAAAAATCTAAATCAATTTAACTCTGGATCAGCCACAGGGTCACGGGGCAAAAGTGGAGCGATTGCAGAGCCGCGTTGCAGCACGGACTCCGCTGTGGTTCCTGCTGGCTGCTGGGGGTCGGACCTTCCCCACATGCTCACAGAATAGAAATTCCTCAGTTCTGATAAAGCATTCAGACACTGCTGCCACACGACGCATGAAACTTAATATAAAATATAATACAGATGCTCACACTGCATTTGTATCAACAGATTTCAAAATATTTTAAATCAAAAGTGCTATGCTTACTGAAACAACCACCCCCCAAAATAATTTCGCTTCCTGCACTACTGGTACAGGAATATACAGGAATAATATTAACAACTACAATAATTTTGTCAAATCATTCACAATATATCAGTTTCTAGTAGCAATGGGAAGAACTGAAATGAAAATTTCAGATGACCGCAGAAGCTTAGTCTGTCACGCAAAGTAAGGATTAGGTCATGCCAGGCATGCTCTGGCGAGATTTTTTTGGGAATGTAAAAGCTAAAGGAAACCTTCCTTATGGTAGGCCTAGGTCTCGCTCCCAGAAAATTCAACGGGACTTTTCTCAGTAAACTGAACGGAAATTGCACTAGAAACAACCTCAGGTTCTGGATTAATAAGAAAAGCCAAAATGGAGAAAGTACATCCAGCAGCATACTGTGGAGACCAAGACTGAACGTTACAGTCTCTTACCATTTCAGATGTATTCCATCTGCCCGACTGTCTCCAGCCTCCGAAGGCTGTTAGGCAATCTGCAGCTCCTGGAGTTTCCAAACTTCAATTCACTGCTTAATTCATGAAATCAGCAAAGATCAGTATCTCATTTTCCAGCTCTGCTATTTTGGGAACTCAAAGATACTCTTACTGTCACGGTGTGATGAAAGTTCCCAAAATAGGCCAAACGCTAGTATCTGAGCGGTAGTAGGATTATGCAACTGATGTGCTGGAGACTAATCACGTTTCTAGGGTGCGGGACATCTTTTGTAGACTGTGTGTGCACGATGCACTGCATCTAATCCTACCCACGAAGGCATGCTCTTCCCTAAGCTCTTTATTCACCCCAAACTCCTTTGCACTCCACCAGCTCCGACTTTTGACTAGTAAATCTTGGCATGGACTCAAGTTAAGCCAGTATTGAACAGAAAAGCAGTTCTAATGCCTTCGGATGAGTCAGGCTGGGATTTCAATAGCAGCTAAAATACTTAGTGCGAGCTCCGCTGTGTCTAAGTAAAACTGGCCCATAAGGTGAGTCTCAGATGTGGGGATCCCCTACTCCTTTTACAAGCTGCAGCAGGAGTTCCCACTTCAATGCAACATTATCTTGAGGGTTCAGGAGGTGTTTCTGACAAAACTCCTGTTTTTAAATCAGCCCCAGTAAATTAATCTTGTTCAGTCAGACATCTCCATGCGTACAATGTTCTGAGAGAGAGTATTTTAAAATCATGTTTGACAATTCATTTCATCCAATTGAGCTGGATGGAGATGTTCAGGAATAAACAGATATTTGTTTTACAATCCTACAGCGTCCTTTTCCAAGAAGCCTGATTAATAGCTTTGAAATAGCATTCGCTGAAATCCCAGAGACAGTAAACAGCTTTGAAAGAGTAATCTTTTAAACTGATGGGGGTAACTAATGGTGCATGTGCAAATGATCGTTTCCATAAAATCCAAGTCTGTGTTTAACTAGGTGAATTTCCAAGTGGCTGCCAAGCAGTCCACAGTGGCAGCTAATCTGAATCTAGAGTTTGAAACTGTGAGCAGGAAAAAATCCATATGTAGCATCACTAGTTTTCATCACGTTGGGAACGATCCATATGAAGCATGTAGGAGGGGGTGGTGAACAAGCCTGGAGACCTTTCAAAGCACAGGACAAAACAACACTGTGGACCCACTGTGGAGGCTGAAAATATAACGGCTGGTGAAGGTTTTCCAGCCACCTCACAAGCTGAGGACTTCATATAAAAGGGAGGTCAGGCACACACTATGGATCGCTGTATGGCCATCCAGGAGAAGAGGACTTGGCATGCCAGTAAGTGCAAATGCTCGGAAGACACCAGAGCTAAGGGAAAGAAGGGGAAGGGGCAGGGAAAGGGGTTCTGTCTTTCACAATTTGAGCACGGAAAAGACTTGCTGTAGCTATTGTAAAGGTCTATGTACAGCTGTTCTAAAAGTCAGGGCAAAGTTCTTCTACTTTTTTTTTTTTTCTGAGTGAAAAAACCCAAGCTTACCTTTTGGTGTGGAAATGTAGACTGGATCATGGCAGTTTCAAAACTGTGCGTCCCTTTGAGCTGTGTCTTCTCCCACAGGGCCTTAAGGACTTGCACAGAATTACTCTGTATGGACAAAGGTTCTGCAAACAAGCTCTGGAGAAAACGTTGAAAACAGGATTTCAAGAATTTTTTACTTGGCCATTAAAAAAGAGCATTTTGTTTTTACAGTGGGACAGCCGTGCGAATGACCAGGGATTAGTTCATTTCTCTGTAAGGAGCTACGTTGGATCAATATGCACACAATTAGAGAAATCCTCATATATTTAATTTACTTTGGGGCTTTTTCTTTTATTGTACATTACATGCCTAAAGGTCTGTGGCTCACCAAAGATTATCTATCAACTACCACCAGGCATACCAACTTGCCCGTCATTTTTGTATTGAAATGCTAGTTTATCACAATGTGAGCAGCACTGGTCTCTGTGAACCAGGTGTGGATCTGGGTGACACACATCTTTTCGGAAAAGACAGGTCATGTACAGTTAATGTGAAGAGATGCTTAGCGCCGCTCCAGGTTTGTGTACGGTTATTTGGACCTGGCTGCAGCTCCCGGCCTTTGTGCGGGGAGCAGTAACAGTGTAAAGTCTGTGACTGCACTGAATGGACAGCGGGATGAAACGCAGGAAAAAAAACCAACCCTCCACAGAACAAGTTCAACCCAGATTTTGCTGGCAGAGTACAGGAATTTTTCAGCCCCTGAACATTCACGAAACAAGATGAAACCTGTGTTAGGTGCTCCCACCTCCAAAGCTCCCTATTTCAAAGGACAGCAAGGACACAACCTTACCCTGCCTTGAATTATTCTAGTCTTTCAACAGCACCAAGTTCTTCATTGTTTAAACTGCACAAAAAGTCAACGTTACAAGATCACTACTGCGGCTGAGAGAGCTTAGCATTTCTGCCTCTACTATATCTGCTAAATGATCTTGACATTAAAAAATGCATTTGCATGCAGGAGCCAAATTAAGAGTGCACAAGCAAATCTGATTTTCCGTATTTCAAGTATTTGATTTCGCAATATGAACAATGTCCTTTTAACGTAGGTTTCCTGGATGGATGTTCCTTCTTCGCTTTCTAAACGGCAACCCAACAATCCTAATCACACTGTCTGGCATCCAACTGACACAGACACGCTTCTGTCAGACTCAACCAGGAATTTTATCGTGGCTGAGGCAATGCCTTTTTTCCAGCTAAGCTGCCAGAAACAGACAAATCATTTTGTCCAAATTAAAAGGGAGAACCAGTCAGCTCCAGGCAGTCACTGGCATGAGAAAATGGCAGCCCAATTAGTTCATGTTTGGCAAATTTATGAGCGACTCTATGGAAGGTGTTAGAAAGGAACTTGTCAGGAAGCCCCGTGCTCCCTGGTGCCACCACAGCGGTGTGACACTGTCCCACCTGATTAAGGAAATTAAACCATAAATCATATACCATTAGAGGATGATTTTAATGCATGAATCTGTGAAATGAAGCATCCTGTCTATCAAATAACCTCTCTAACCTCACCCTTTATTCTAATTTTTTTCCTTATGTTAATAGCTGCTGAACTGTAAGACAATTTCTCAGATCTCCGCTGACAGACATACGCTTCTCTTCCTACTGCCCTGCACTAATAATTTGCCATTTCACAACTTCTATCCAAGGGTTTAGAAACATGATATAACTACTCCCTAATATTTTTAAAATTAAATGGAAAGCGGGGTCATGAAGTTAAGGATCAGTCTCTCTTCTTGCTTTTACTTTTGCAGAATGCAATGTCAAGCACAATATGGAGCGATTGGCAAAAAAGGCGTAAAAATACGATAACTGATACTGAAATCTTCAGAAGCCATATATTATTTGTCTGTCTGTGAATCTATGACGGATCTGCTGAAAACTATGTTTTTATCACTAGCCTTTCATTTAACTCATTATTAACACGCTATAAATACATTCTATGTCAAATTTATCTCTTGTACAATTTCATAGGCTTAAATAACATTATCCAGGGGCTGAATTTAGTACCCTGTATTTAATTTAATGCTAGTTATATATCCAGTATTTAAAAGCTTTAGGATTTTGAACAAAAGAAAAACATAAATTATCTGACATTAAACACCATTGTGATGCACAGCAGGCTCAAACACTTGGTGCAACACAAGAGGAATTTTATTTTTTTTTTCCCCCCATAAAAAAAAGCATATTAAGTGCAGTGTTTACAGCATATTTGCAAAGACACAAACTAAACTGCATTGCTTCAAGCCTGGCCCTGGCAGCATGGGGGAATTATGCTGGGGCCAGGGGTAGCATTAGCACAGCCGGAGCGAACTAGCAAGACCGTAGGGAATAAAACCAAAGCTTTGGAAAGAGTAACTTCAGTGGGATAAATGCAATTACCCAGCCCAGGGCAGGGAAAGCCATGGGGACCGGTGTGCAGAGGGATGGGGAAGGAAAACAATATTGCCCCTGCGAGCTGGGAACTGTGTGGATCTCAATACTCCCGACAAAAGATGGAACTGGCAGGGCCAAATTCAGTGTAATCTGGGAAGGGGTTAAAGGGGGAGGTTTTTTCAATGAAAAATGTATCGGGAAAAGGTGAGGCACCAGGGATTAAAGGTGGGATCGGGGATTGCAATGTTACTGCAACTGATTCAAACCATGAACCACAGGCAGAGCAGAGGTCAGTGTATTAAAATCCGGTGGCGGCTGCGCAGCAGCAAGTGAGGTGTGCCAGCTCTGCCACCCATCTCCTCTGCTTCTGCTCCTCCTTTCTCATTCTTGTGCATTTTAGTACCTTTGTCCATATTTTTCAACATCTGTTTTCCTCTCATCAGGAATAAAGTGGTACCTTTGTAAGATAATTCATTTATTCTCTCTAGGCCCTGTTAAAATTCAACTTCTTTCTTCAGATTTTCATTTACAGAGTAATTAATCTCCTTTATTTTCCCCTTTCACCGTGTCTTCTCATTCCTGCTTCTGCCTCTGCACTTCTTTGCTTCCTTTGCTCTGCTACTGTCCTCTCCTTCCCTGACCACCTCCAACTGACCTGTGGCTTTGAAAAACATTTTTTGTATTTATTTCTAGAAGCAAACACAGGGAAGAGTGATTTGAGAGCTGTTAAATTCACAGCATGACTTGCTGCGCATGTTTTAAATTTCAGATAAATCCTCTATATATCTAACGTTAGGGTGGGATGAACTGCGTGAATAGTTCTGTATAGGTTAAGAAACTGAACCTTACTGTTTTAACACAAAAACCATCTGTTTCATCTTGAAGTGTGAATGTAGGGTCTTCTCTTACAATTTCATGCTATTTGTAACGTATTAGGAAATCCCACCCATGTCCAAATACTGGGCTGTATTTGGAAACAGTATTAAATGTGAGAAAATAGCTTTGGGGTTGGTAGGAGAACAACACTGCTCAGATTTGCAAATCCTGTTCAGTCAAAACTCCTGCAGTAAAAACTGCCGGTGTGTGCTGTGCCTCTGACCTCCAACCTGCAGCCTCGGGGTTGATTCTGCTCCCCTGCAAATCCACTGCAATGCACCTGGGACTTACTGGAAGTTTTGCCTGCACGAGGACAATAAGGCTTGGTCCCACTTTTTTATCCCCAGACCTTGTAATCTCTCCAGACAGTTTGAACTTGTTGTATTTAATAGAAATAGAAACACAAACTGCAAAATCACTTCAACCCACTATAAAGACTTTCTGAGAAATCACAGGGGTCACAAAGCACAGTGGATTAGAAACATATTTAAAGAGATTAACCATTAAAACAACATTAACAATAAAGAGGTGCCACTAATTTGTATTGCACACACCTGCTGAAAGAGGAACATGATATGGATCCACAGCGGAGGCTGCTGGCTGATGAGGGTAAAGCTGGATTTACTGTACAAGCAGTAATGGCCCTTCAGGGGACAGCTGAAGAAGAGCTTTGCTACACAACTTCTAACAGTATCTAGAAATAAATATACAGGATATTAAAATCAACTACATAAAAGACAGAAACCTCACTGTCCATTATCAGCAATCAAGCAGTGCCTGGGCATGCATTTCCACTGTGGGGGTATCTCAGTCTGGGTCAACTCCTGCAACGTCCAGAAGGGCATTGCTGTGCCTACGCCCTTAAATTAAACACTAGCCATCTGACAGTACCAGAGAAATTTAGTCTCCAGTGCTTTAAATCTTATGCAGTAATCATTTACTCCCAAATGCAAAAGGTGCAAGACAGTGCACAGTTGGGCTGTTTCTCCTCTCCGTTCTTTCTCACGCATTCAGTTCAGTGGTTTAGCTTATCAAACCAGACAGACCTGTCAAAACTGTGCATCACTTATTATTTAAAGTGTTTGTTGGAAAAAAAACCCATCCCATATTAGGAAACAGCCATATGGGGGCCTGGTGTCTGTGGGATCCCTGCCGAGTCTTTGCGCAGCTGAAAGCCGGTGTCTATAGGGATGGAGGAACGCAGCGCACGGCTCCCAGCCAGGATCGGGCTCATTCAGCCCCTGGTAAAACCTGGGGTACTTCCCCTTTGCAGTGGATCCTCACAGAGCCAAAAGATGCATAAATCGATTTACAACACTATTGTGCATGTAGCATGTTTGCTGTATGGGCCATCTTATTAATTCATCACCAGAAATACCACAGTTTCAAAGAGCATTAACTGAGCATTCACTGAGCCCTGTGTCGCCGCAGGGACAGGGGTGACCCAGGCTGTGGGGGCTCCCAGCAGCAGCCCCTCTCCCCATCCACCCTGGAGCCCCAGTCCAAGCTCAGGTCCACCTGAACCTGCCCCTGCAGAGGCGCTCTGGCTACAGCCTGGCTTCTAGGGGTTCCAGGTCCTACAAAACCCGCTTCTTATCAAGCATAAATCTGCTGGTCATACCCGATTTTTACACACCAAGCCAGGGAGCTGCAGCTTTTGCAGCCGTTCTCCAAGAGGCACAACACACAAGGGACAGGAATCGTTGCTGCTGCCACGCTGCAAGGGACAATGTGACACAGTGACTTGCTCAAATCAGCATAAGGGCAGCCGCTGGCAGAGCTCGTGGGCCACACTGCCAGCCCAGCAGCAGACCTTGCAGCAAAAAACCCATACGGAGAGGAAAAGGAATGGAGCTCCAGGTCCAACAAGGACAAGGAACAGTTATATGCTGGGAAAGGTATGATATGTCTGTCCAGAGCTGTGACTCAGCGACACCCGCTAACACACAGGTTTTCTCCAAAAGTGCAGTTTGACTCACAGCCTCAGCTCCGGGGCACTACAGACAGAGAAAGCATCTCCAGTTCTCACTGCTCTGTCAAATACTGACCATTTATGCCATCTGTAATCATGTCATCTGTTGATAAAAAAATGGTTACATGCAACCTGAAGGTGTCCTTTGGGATGAACCGCTCAGAGCAAAAGCTATATGCTATGTAATGTTACCTGACTCTGAACCTCTCTGCTGGTTTTAACTGGAAATGAAGCCCTTGAGATGCATGATTCTGCTTTTGCAAAATATTGACCTTGGACCCTTATTTTCTGTCTCTGGATGACTACTCATAATGATAACAGCATGGTAGGCATAACCTAACGAGCCTTCTTTATTAACTTAAAATAGCGATATCATTTTATAGCCCCTTTGAACAGGGACAAGCGGCTATCCAAGGTAAAAAGGCATGGAAAACAAGAGACAAAGATCCTTAAACAATGACCTTAATGGAAAAACAGGAGAGAGCTGCACCTTCTTCACCCAGCTGGAGACTTGAACTTGGAAGGGGAGGGGAGCAAACGGTCCCACCAGCAGCTGCCGCTGACGAACTTGTTTCTGAGCTAAAGGCAGAAATAACAGACAGACAGACAGGCAGGCCATGGCTGATGAGCCCGGTAGACTGATCCATGCACAAAGCCACTGCTGCTCACCTCTCCTGTCGCCCTGTCCTGCCAGCACCTGCAGGGGCAGAGCCAAAGTGGTTTCGAGGAGAAGAGAGAGCAGCGCAGGCTCCCGCGGTGTCAGCCAGCCAGGTCTCGCCTGCAGCGTCCACAGATGAGTCAGGCAGTTGAGGGGGCTGACACGGCCCAGCTGCGCCGGGAGTGTTACTCAGAGTCACATGCTATCCTTGTGAGTCACCGAACAGTGAAGGTGCAGGAATAAAATGCTGTAAGAAAATACCCTAACTGGAAAAATGAGTCCTAACTTTCTAGAAAATGTGGCTAATGGGAGACAGTTTAAACAGCACAGCCATCTAGATCTACTGCCAATGAGCACCAGCCACACGGACAACTGATCTCAGAAGGCAGCCTATCTGTCCAACAACAGACCATCTTGAAATACTTGGTTTTAACAATTTTCGTTTAATCAAGATGTGAAAGCATAGAAGAGAAATGTAACAAATTCTGTATTTCACATAAAAACACCACATATGAGGAATGAGTTTACCAGAGGTACAAAAGGATGGGTCCCTTGAGCAAAAGTATCAATGGATCAGGTTGTCACTAAAGATGCAGAAAATTCAAAACTGGGATGTTGGAACCTGCCTAAGATGCTACAGAGAGGCCAGATGGCTGTTAGGCTGGGAGAAAAAACTTCAGAAGCTGGCAAGTGGAAACCACTTTATTATTCTTTGACAAAGCTGCTTGAATTTGCCAAGAAAAGGAAGTCACCAGTGTCAAGTCGGGACTGCAGAGCTCACTGAGACTCCACTGTAGCACAGGAGAAGAGATCTGAGATGTAAAGGCATGGGAAGATTAAAGTTAGGCTCCACAAAACCCAGTAGAGTCACAACACATACTGTGGGGAAACACACACAAGGCAATGTATAATGTTTGGAAGGGAGCACAAGAACCAAACCAGATTGTACTGACTGTAGAGAAAGGGATGACAACAGCACTCCTTCCTCACAGGAACACTTGCATGGTATAATCAGCAACATTACAGCAGATGAAGCTTGGATTATCGGGAAACCAATGGGGTGTTCATTAATCTTTAATCATAGGCAGGTGCATAAACCAATATGGGGCCAGAAGGAGCAATATTGAAAGCAGAAGAAAAGCCACAAGCACCAGGAGGTCAGAGGATCAGACCAGCCAGTGAGCTTTCCTCCTAGACAGGGAGTTCATGAACCAAGCCAAAATGATGTTGAGCTGCACAGGACCCCATGTGGATCACTCCCCTCCAAAGAGACAGGAGGAAGGACCTAGACCAGCCCTGGCTCTCCTAATCCATGGGTGAGCCAACAAGAAAACCTGTCTCTATTTGTCTCCGAGGAGTGCATTTAGCAGAGGACAATTCTGAAGATATTTCCTTTGCTCTGAGACAGCAATGGAAAGAGAAGCTAAAGTGGGGGCAATGCTCTTGGACTTACTGAGCATACCAAAAAAAGAGGCACACTTGTTGGTGTTAGGAAATATGGCACTCTTTCCTCTTGTGTAGGCCTGGAAAAAAAATATATATATTTCAGGAGAATGTTACCTCGAAGAAGGGAAGAATCCATATGAAGTGGTGGCTTGGTTCCAAGCATTGGGCATTTGTAGGCTGCTCTTTGAAGAAGACAATACTGATTTGTGCACACTGACTAAATCCTGTGGAATGTGGAAGTGTTGCTTGGGTCATGTCTATTGCCTGAGCATGAACATACTCTAAGATCTACAGTGGGACGATATTAGAAATGTATGACCATAAGCTTTCAGCAGGAGAAAGCCAGGGCTTAAAGTTAAACCAACAAAGATGCAAGTGCTGCTAAACTGAGATAACAGTTCTGAAAAGAAAACTAACTTAGCTGCAGATCACAGGTACATCATGCCCATAAGCAACACACTCACCTTAGTGTGAAAAAGATGGGGCATAAAATCCCCTACTCTTGGATTTGTAGCTGTGGGGCAAATTTGAGTTTAATCTAATTACCCAAACCAGTAACCTGCCAGTATTCACATCCAATATAAAGAGGAGCTTGAGAAACTGAAGGGGTTAATTAGAGCGACCTTAAATACTGGGACATATTACAGCACAAAACTAAATGATGTCTCCAAGGAGACTGTTGAACAGAATGCTCTTCCAACAGCATGGTCCAAACTAAAGACCCCTGGTTCATGCATCACAGATGCTAACAAAATACTCAACCAGAAGTAGAGGTTTGGCCTTGGTCCATGTATGTGAAAAGTTTAATGCCTCATTATAGGAAATCACTCTGAGCTAAAAGTGACCATAAACCATGTACTGCCATTGCAAAAAGGAGCTGGCAGTCAATGCCTTCCTCTCCAGTGAGTACGGCGGTTAATTTTTTCAGTTACAAATGTATGAATTGACAAGAAACTTGGGAGGCATTTAAAGGCTGCAGGCAAACACTGGAGTGCATTAAACAACCAAGGCAACAGAGTCCAGAGCTAGCTTTCATGTCACCCACAGTAGGTCCACATCAAGCCGATCGAACCCCACCTGGGCTTCCCACAGAAGTGATTGTGGCTGCGAGCAGGGGGTGGCAGAGCTCCAGGACACCAGCTCCTGGTTAGCAATTAAGAAAGGGTGCTCAGTGCTAGGTGGGATTGTGTTTGATGGGATTGTGAAGGAGGTTTGTTGCTGCGGACCAAAAAATTGCATAGGATATACGGAGAGACACAAGACCCTAACAAATTGCTTAGCAAGACATTGTGGATGACACAGAGAAAAATTCTGAGGCTGATAATACATGCCAAAATAAATGTCAGCTGAAGCGCTGGAGTCCATGCTGGCTGAGCAAAAAGTTAGTTCCTGGAAAAAAGCAGCATTCATTTGTTAATATCAACCGATAAAAGCCTCCTACTCAGACAACCTTCAAACCTTTGGTATGAGAGGAGTGATTACTCATAGCTATTTCTGCTACATTTGATATTCTGAATTTGGCAATATCTGACAAGGCCGTTTACTACATGTGTTTTTCAATGGTTTGCAACGAACTACCAGTTTTAACATGTAACAGCTAATCTCAGTTATTCCAAAGTCAGTGGAAAGTGGTATTTAAATAATAAACCTATTCTGATGAGGACTAAGATGACCCTGATCCATTTCTAGCACTGTTACATTGCATTTTGCTCAAGCGCAAACCATCATGCCAATACCACGGGAATTCATTTTTATGGTCACAGGAGACCTGTAAATAGATAGGCAAGGCAAAATGAGTTTCTTGTCATTTGGGTGCATGAAGCTGGGCAGATTTTCAAAAAAATGACATGCCAGCAAAATATCTACATTGTGCATTTCATAAAATGGAAAAAAAACAAAAACAAAATCCTGCTCATTTTAATTAATAGCATCAGAGACTGACCCACAGCACGTGAGATTGGCACACTGGACGTACCACACGCTGCAGAACAACCAGTGGCCCGTTGTGTCACTAACTGCCGCACAGAGACAGACCTCTAGCTAAAAAACTGAATTGTAACAGTCACATAGGTTGAGTCCTAGTTTTCCAAATTTTGACAGCGTCCACCAAAGGTGAAGGAGCAGAACTGAAAGCCCTGCCTTCCTGCGGCCCTGCCCACGGCAGCACTTCCCACCCAGGAACGTACCCTTCTGCTCACAAGCAACCAAGCGCTCAAGTGTCTGGCCAAAGTTGTCAGAGATTTTTAACCGCTGCAGCTTTCCCTTTCTAGCATCGCGAATAATAAAATAGGTTTAAACTTTTATTCAAATGTAACCATGGCAGTAGAGTTCTCTTGTACTACCTCCCATATAAAAACATGGCAGATGATGTAAATTTTATTCAACAGGTTATCAGAGCCTGTTGTGCTCAAAATATCCCCCAAAAATGTCTGTATTTTATATGGCAAGTGTTATCTTAACACCCAGCTGTTGCTAGGCACTAACTTTTGTATGCTACGTTTTCATTTTCAACAAGGCAAAGCAAAGCACTGAGAGTTTCTAGAAGTGACAATATTACTCTTTACAAGTATTTTCCCTCTCACGTAGCAATTTTGGTTCAGGGTCTATGCACAGTATCCCACTGTAGCAGAACAACATCATTCACCATGGGTTTTTATATTTCTAGTACAGTATTGCACTTCTATAATATTATATTCAAGGATCCCAAAGGACTATTATTTAAACCTCAAAACGTCCATCACAGGAGGTCATTTTTGCTCTACCTTGTGGTAGTTAAAAGTGTGCCAGGATCATTTAGGAGCAAAGCATGCGTGTAACACGTCTGTGCTCATACTTGTGCTCAGACGCGCTCTAACAGAGTATGAAAAAGGTGCTTTTAAAAATCACTGTAGTATTTACAAATTGCATATACTTAAGTACTCAGTATGTTATGTAGCTTATGAAGATACATTTTTGGCTTTCCTAAAACACATCAGTTGGCTGAGTTTTAGGTCAGCTCGGTTGCATACTTTTCCCAGTCCATCATTGCAAGTTATATAAAACACTACGAACCAAATATCAACCTTGTGCAATCCCAATAGATTTCAGAGGAGTTAAAGCAGAGATAATACGACATAGTAAGACCTGTTCACACCAGCAAGACTTGAAGGCAGTCATTTCTAGGGAAAACAAGTCACTGCTTTTGCACTTGGCAATGCACAGCGGCTGACAAAGGGGAATCTGATGAGCGAGCAGGGATCAGGTCTGTAGGTTTAGCTGGGAAAGGGGAGCATATAAACATTTTTGCTATAAAGAATAGAAATAAATCACTTGCAGGCTTGAGTTAACAAAAAAGCTTTGAAGGTGAAAAGAAACCAGTCTCAGCCTATGAAGGTGGATACAACTTAGTTCCCTGAATCTCTGTGTAATTCCCTGTGTGGAAACATGTAACCACTCACCCTGACTTTTCCTGGTAAGGAAAGATTAATTTAGCCCCAAGAAACTTTCCAGATATCAGTAAGATACAACACGCAGGAGATTCCTCTCAACAAAACCTACTTGCTCTGCAACAGTTCCCCCAGCACATGGCACATCTTGGTGAGTGCCGGTAATCCAGTGTTGACTAAAGGTCCTTTTAATGTGATTTAAAGCAATGAAGTCCAAATTATGGCAAAGATGGATCTGCAACTCTTTAAAATAATTGGTAGAAAGTACGTAAGGGAGAGAGGAAGGAAAAAATTAACTAATTTCCCTGAGGACATTAAGCCTATTACATTGGTCACATTTAAGCTACACATTTATAGACTCTAGAACCAGTTTTGTACTTTAAAAACTACTGTCGCTTCTAAATGCAGAACGCAAATTTGAAGCAGGGTGTTCGTGCCAACTTCTATTTCACTGAGTAACCTGTCCCACCTGACCTAAATTAGGATTTATGGAAACGCCATTTCAACCACTAGAACTGTGACTCTAATAGCACTTCTACAGTGCATGAGCTCATAGAGGCTTTGACTGGAAAAACTAAAAGAAAAGAAACAAAACCCCAGAGACAGACTTGGCTTACAACTATTTAAGAGTGCTAGCTCTTGGAGCTGGACGATGGATATGATTGTTTTGCTTGGACCAGGAAAATCCCTTGTACATGTCAACATGTCAAAAGACGCTGCACGAGGAGGAAAGGGACAGTTCAGGGACAAGACAATACGACACCAGGTATGTCTTCACTGTGGTGTTGGCTTAGTACGGGCAGTCACGGGTAAACGCACACACCGCCCTGGTCTGAACACCAGTCACCCCCATAGCCGTGCTGCTGCTGTATTATTTGCATGAAAAATTAGCTTCTCATGGACACGTGAACTGCTGTCGGCTGAGCCACGCTCCGACTTTCTCAGAGAGCATTACAGCACATTTTGTACGTCTTGTCAGCACACCCTTTGGTAACGGCAGAGAAACCAATTTCTCAGCACTTGGGATGTCAGCCTGTGCCCCCACATCCAGGTGGAAAGGTGGCCAGCCTGGATCTACCCCCGGCTCCAGGAGAGGCCAGCCCGCTCTGGTGCGAAGCAGGTTTATTAGGTGAGAAGTCTGTGTGTATGTTGATGAAAGTTTTGTTTAGGCGAAACACCAGCTTGGTTAACTCAGCAAAGGAAAAAGTTTCATAGATCTGCTTCATCTCATTAGCAGCATATCCCTACTGCTGCTGAGTACCTGGGGCGACACACTGAACAGACAGAACAATTCCTTGTTTTATCCAGTTACTATGAATTATCCCTATTGACGAGGGCCTAATAGCAAACCTAAGCTGAGATATTTTAGAGCTCTGTCCACTGCTCCACTCAAGCGGCTCCTCATCTCAGCCTCCCCCGGGCATCGTACCCGGCTATGCCTGCATCCTGCTCTCCTGCACCCCTGGCAGCAGCAGCTGCTAATGCTTGGGCACATCTTCTCCATGAAGAAGGATGAATTCTTCTCCTTCCTCAGCCTGACTTTGTCTTGGCTTGGAAGGAGAGTCCAAGTAACACAAGGAAAGGATTTTAAAACATGAAGACCATGTATGTGAAAGGCAATGCAAGGCACAAAACAACCCCACATAATCACCAAATGCCCCAGATGGCAGAGACTGATCAAGATCCCAAGGAAACACTCCTCCAGTCAAGAAACATTTTTCATCATGTCTTGGCAAGTCTCAAACTTCTAGCAAGAGAATAAGCAACAACTTGTTTTTCCTAAAGGAAATAAGAGAATATATGTTGCAATTTTGAAGTTCACTACTAAGTAGTTGTTCCTGGGGGAAAAGAACAAAATATAACCAGAAGAATGTCAGTAGAGTTGTTAATTGCTGTTTATCCCAGCTTAATATGCTGGGCTAAACCAGGAGGGCCATAGGCAAGTAGGTACGGAGTCATTGGTTCTGGGAACAATTAATACATTATTTGGTTTACATTGGTAATCCTTTACTATTAAATAAAATCTGTTAACAGGAGTAAAAGTATGTTCATAAATTTCCCAAATAGAATCAAACCCACCCATAAACATGAAACCAGGGAATAAGAAATGGATACAACTTTTTAAATTTCAGTTTTAAGCCTTTTTCAGCTTCCTCAGTTTCCTTTGCCTGATCTCTTCAGTCTGGATTACAAATAAGAATGCAAACAACAAATACGTTTATAGGAGAAAAGAGTAATTTTTAAAGCAACCAGCTTCAAGAAATGCCACTTTAAATATTTTTTTTTTAACACTACTAGCTTTGCATGCATGCCATAACACAATCCAACAGATTTCACCTCCACTAAGTTACACAAAAATTAATGAAGAGGGCATGACCACAATGGGGTCTGAACAGCCGCCACAATGCACTCAATACACGGAGTCCAAATCTGAGTGGCGAAAGCCACATTTGAAAACATACAGATTAACTTAGCTTTATAAACCCCTCTATCTTCCTTCCCTTTACCATTGGGGCAAGGAAAAGCTTATGTCATTTGGGAAGGTAAAACAGCAAAATATTTTTGCCACATTGTCCCATCTTCATAAGCAAAAGCACATTTACCTTTCCACTGCCTGTATTAGGCCTGTCCTGGCCCAACACAGAAGCTCAGAAGTCAAAGTCATAGAATGATTTAGGTTGGAAGGGACCTTAAAGACCATCTAGTTCCAACCCCTGCCCTGGGCAGGGACAACCTCCCACCAGACCAGGTTGCTCCAAGCCCCATCCAGCCTGGCCTTGAACACCTCCAGGGATGGGGCAGCCACAGCTTCTCTGGGCAACCTGGGACAGGGTCTCACCACCCCCATAGTGAAAAATTTCTTCCTGATATCTAATCTGAATCTACCCTCTTCCAGTTTGAAGCCATTACCCCTCGTCCTATTACTACGTGCCCTTGTAAAAAGTACCTCTCCAGCTTTCTTGTAGGCCCCCTTTAGATACTGGAAAGCTGCTATAAGGTCTCCCCGGAGCCTTCTCTTCTCCAGGTTGAACAACCCCAGCTCTCTCAGACTGTCTTCATAGCAGAGGTGCTCCAGCCCTCTGATCATCTTCGTGGCCTCCTCTGGACTCATTCCAAGTCCTCTGGTTTGGCTTTCCCCCCAGGAAAGTGATAACACCACCCCAACAGGAATCTCCCAACTACTAGGTAAAGCGCATCTGGAGACCAGCCTGTTTAACCTGGTGCTTCCAGATTAGGTGTAAAGCACACATGATTTGCTATTATCACGTATGTGAGGGCAGCAAGTTATGAGAGTGTTCATGTTCCTATTACGCTCCCCGTTGGGCCAGGGGTTTCTCCGTGGTCTGACAACGCAGATCATGGTGAGCGCGATGGCTATCCTGTGAGTTAGCACTTCCATTCTCACTGCCAGCCCTCACATTTGGGATGCATTTGAAATACCAGTCCTGTAGAATAAAATGCCAACTAATATTTTTTTTGGCCTAGCAGAAGCAGAGCTGATCTCTGGAAACACTGGCCTGAACCTATGCAACTTTGTGGTCCCACCGAAGAAGCAGAGGTCCATCTGTTCCAAATCAACGTTTGGCTTATGGAATGCTGGAATTTATCAGACTGGTGCAGGGGCGAGCACTGCAGGGGAGCAATGAGCTTTTCCATCTACACCGTCATATGGTACCGATTATCTCTCAGTACAGCATAAAACATAATAACAACCAGATTTAGGGCCAGTGTACTGCAACCTGTTTCCCCTGCCGCCTCCTCCTTTTTCAGCATTCTGTCATTAATCCCTTAGAATGTTTGCTGTTTGCATTTCCTCCTGTAGGGCACCGAGGAGCCAGGAGTGACTTACTACTATATAAAATGGTTATAATATTTTTCATTGGATGGCTCTGCACTTTGAATGTGGCTTCAGTGACCAAGGATGGAACAATGCACTAGATCTCCCTGGGCTCTATCCTTTTAAAAAGGAGGCTAGGCAGGCTGGAGATGTGCAAATCCTTCAGTATCCTCTACACACATATATTATCAAATGCCTTCTTTCCAACAGCTCACTTGACACTCAATGCTCCGAGCTGTAGCCATTAACAGTGGCATTTTTATCCCAATTATCTAAAGAGCAAGTAGAACTAGAGTGGAAAACAAGGACCTGCCCTCAAGTTATAAGCAAATCCAGCAGTCATACAGGCTTGTGTCTGGGAACCATCTGACACCAGCCACTCTCAGAGGCAGGATGCACATGGCCATGCATTTGATCCACCATCCCAACGAGTCTGGGAAACAAGAAAAGTAAGTCCATAATCGTGCAACACGCAGAGTTCAAGGTGAGACCCAGCGAGGCTAGAGCAGGTGGAGCCTGCCAGCTGCTCAAGAGCCCTCTGCTGCATGCAGGGGTAATCGGGGCTAAACCAGGTAAAACAGGAATGTCACCTTTCACTTAAGCCTTTCAAAGCAACCTACTCAAACCATTGCCAGCCCTACCTGCCCTGATGGGTACACGAGACCTAGGAAAACAGAAAGGCTGAAGGAATTTTCAGAGAGCACCTACTGCAGCCAGTGGTGAAACTGCAAATGCAATGTGGGGATCTCAGACACAGGCTCTTGTTGTTCATAGAATCACAGAATGGTTTGGGTTGGAAGGGACCTTAAAGACCACCCAGTTCCACTCCCCCGCCCTGGGCAGGGACACCTCGCACTAGACCAGGTTGCTCAAAGCCCCATCCATCCTGTCCTTGAACACCTGCAGGGATGGGGCAATCTTCTTACTCACTGAGACCGCGGCCACACCGAGGTAGCAGATATTCTGCCCAGTGTACGCTGAAAAGCAATAATGAAACTCGGGAGCATTCAGGAAATTATAGATGCACAAGTATGGGCCACTGCCATCTGCAAGATCCTGGATGTATCTGTAAGATATAAGATGACAAACCATCTGGAAAAATATGGGCTGATGGAAACTACTTTGCCTAGCTCCATGAAAGCTAAAGCGCCTGACAAATAGGGTAGCATTCTAATTTTTTGTTTAGGAAAAGATCCACAGGATTAAGAGGATTAAAGTGATCAACATGACATAAAAGAATGCTTCAAATTGCTTAAGGTATGGCAGAGATGTGAATCTGGGTAAAGTCATCCAAACTAATCAGGAACTGAACCAAACCATCAGCCTCAAACTGAAACAAGCTAAAATAAATGGATTTTTTGTGGTTTTGTATGCCTTCTTTCTGCCCCACCTTAAATCCCCTATCTGATGGCAGTGTTAGTTCCAAAAGATTCACTTATGCACATACACACATGCATTTGGTAGCTGTTGTAGCTTGTCTGTTCTTCAAAACACCCTCAACTTGACCATTTTCTTATACTAAGACATTCTGGCCAACAGCCCAGTCTTAACCCTGCCTCTGCTGTAGGATCATCACCCAATTCACAGCTCTTCTCTGCCTGAAGCACATGAAACCCAAAATAGCAAATACTAAATGAGGTAACAGAGCTGAGGACATGTCAAGCTTTCAATATTTATAGGAGACAGCTTCAAATTAACTGTCACAGACTGACCATGGATCCACCCTTACATTTCTTAACCAGTATCCCTTTCACAGCTGTAAAGTCACTCGAGTTAATATTACGTAAATTTTGACATACAGTATAAATCAAATGAGGTTATAACTCAACAAGGAGACTGAAAAAACCACACCCTGTAAAGCAAAAATATTTTGTGAGGGCTAATACCTACACAGCAAATACCTGAATCAATGGCAAAAAAGAAAATTTGCAAATCATGGACAATGTTATAGAGCAGGGGATGCAATCAGAGACACTGGACCTGGAGTGGTCACCAGATCTGCCCCCTTGCCCACACTCAGAGTCAAGAGTGCCTATGATGTTGGAGTTGTAGCAGCACAGCTGGCTGATGGTGTAAGGCAAGCTTCGGAAGAAACAAAATCTTATATTAATCCAACTGATGTACGTAGAAAAAATAGAAATGTTTTAGGGACCACCAACACTTCTTCAGATCTGTCAAACCTCACAGCCCTGCCTTGCTTAAGCCAGCTTTCAGGTTTCTTTAACCTGCTTTTAACCTCCACAACCTCCTCTGCCAGCAAGAGCTACAGAGCTTTTTCTACTTTCAAGCCGAATGATTTTCATTGGTGTTATTTAATCTCATTATTTCTTGCCTTGCCCAGCATGGGCTGTTCCCTTAACTGTCTTGCACGTAGCTAAAAACTGTTATCAAGTCCTCCTTCAGTTTTCTCCTACTTATTTTTGTCCTTTCGAGGGATGTTGGAATGGCAATTCTAATTCAAGTTGGAAAGTCCCACCAGTACCTTACCCAGGTATTAGCTTACAAAGGGTGAATAAGAGCTGTAAGTAAGGAGCACAAGAACAGAACAAGTACACAGCAGTAATTTCCCTCCTGCTCTCCTGGTACCTCCATCAGTGGCTCCAGCATTTCCAGAGTCAGGGCTGGTATTATTTTGATAACCCTTGAACGGCTCTAATCCATGAATTTACCCAATCACTTTTGAGACCAGGTACCCTTTCAGCATACATAATGTACTGTAGCAAACAGTTCAGGCATTTGATTATGTTTATCTAATTATGTGTTAAGAGGTCCCTATTTTGTGTATTTTGAATTTGCTTCCTGACAACTTCATTACATGTTCTCTAGCACCTGTACCAGGACAGACAGTGAGCCACCACTCCCAGTTCTTCTCTTGTCCATTTGCTTTTTTCTCAGCTGTTGAACACTGAACTGAATGTCCTCTGCCATTCTACAAGGCAGTGACTCTGTATTGGGAAAACCTTGGCAGCCTCCTGCTTTCGTTCCTACTGCTCTTGGTATTCGTGCCCCAGACCTGGCAAGGGCCATGCACGCTGATTCTGGATGTCCCCAAAGGCATGCAAGCTGCTTCTGTCCTCACTGGTATGTCATCACAGCATCCTTTCGGGGATGCCACCCAGCCTCAGTTTTAAGCAATAAGGAATTCCCCACGTTGACAGACAGTCTACCCGAAGGTTAGACATCTCCCTGATTACAAATGCAAGCAGGGCTTTGAATTCTGTTTCAGTGAAGTGAGCATATTTTGGCCCATTATTACTTAAAAATTCTTACAGCTGACATTAACCCTCTGTTGAGCTGTGTGTGAGCTGCCACTTGAAAGCCCAGGAATGGCATGGCTCTAAAAAACGGGTATGTGGGGAAATTTGCATTCTTCAGTATTAGCACACTGCAGTGCTATTTTCTTGCAATGTTTTGCCACTATTTCCATCAAGTACTCTGTTTCACAGGCAATTGCTCTAAATTGCCTTTCTTTTAATATTTTCCCTGATTTATGTATTACATTTCCAGTTCAACAAACTCCTACATAACCAACATAAAATTAGCCAACTATATATATTAATATTTTCTAATATTTTCTTACTATTTTACAAAAATCTTATTTGAAAAGTAACACAGACACATTCGAATGGGCCTTTATAGTGTCTGGGAATCACAGAAGTCCGCAACTTCTGTGGTTTTTGATGGAGTGGTTTATGTAATATCTGAAATATTAACAAAGCTGTCCCTTGCATAATGATCCAGACTGCATTTCTTCAACATATTTAGAATGAGTCACATAAATCTCCTGTTCCGCACATGTGTCCCTACTCAAAGAATTTCCCTAAGAATGCTAGTTGAGGATTTTCAGGAAATTACAATAGGTTGAATGAATTTAGAAATAGTCACATGCTTAGAACATATCATAATAGGTACTTCAGAAAGGAAACTGAGCAATATGTTTAAAAGTATTCAACATACTGTATTTGATTAATGCAAGGTCATAGCATTCAGCACTTCAAAAGCCAGATTGTTCACTCTCATGTTTCCACTGTAATTTTATGAAATAAAAGTTTTATTATTAATTCTACCAACTAACTATTTCAAATAGTAAACCTGGAATTTAAGATATTTAGGAAATTCTTCAGAAACATAAGCTTTAAAAATATATATAGTTATATCCCTTTTACAAGTGGAAACTGCTTGTCAACTTCTTGAGCACTGAAAAAGTAAACAAACAAATATTTTATCAGCAAAAGTTGATATTCAATACACCTGAGGTTATATCGTATTAGAAGATGATGTTTTAAGTGACTGCAAATTAATTTAATTTATTAAGTCAGCTACACTTTGGAATCACGGTGGCCCGTTGAAGGGTTGGGCTGTAAATAGCTCACGGCCACCAGCACGTGGGTAGGTGCACACAAAACCACGGTAAAGGGAGCGGCTGCTGCTCGGTGTAAGCGAGAGGCCCACAACCCAACCTACCTACTTCAAAGAGGAGCATCAAAGACCCATCTCAAAGTGTATTGCCTGCCTCCCCCGCAGTCTCACAATCCCAGCTTTCTTGCACTTGAAAACAAATACCCACCCTTGATGAAAGCAGAAACCATTAAACAACCCCAGGGAAGCGGTGAGATAGGATCCAACCCAACCCAAAGCACTGGGGATCTCATTTTGTTGCGCCTTCAAGGAGCTTTGCCTCTGGGCTGGAATGTGCTGACCTGAGGGTCCTGACCTGCTCCATTTCTGGTGTATCTTGTGAGTCAACTGATTTAATAATATGACAATAAGGAAGGAGACACAGATTTGCTCTACCCCAACCCGGCAGGCCAAGAAGGAGGCTTAAGTATTAGCACATGCCTACCCAGATGCCTGCATGGCCGAGTCCAACCCATGGCACGTGTGCTCTGTTGCACTCAACTCCCCACAACTTAACACCGCTCCACAACTTACAGCCTGGAGCTGGGTGACATTCTCCTTGCCTGCCCACCCTGCAGACATGCTCAGAGGTATTGCCAGCCCTCGCTAGCACCCACAGCTCTTCAGCTGTGTGACAGGTCTGCTCTTTTCCAGAGGTCTCAGGGTTCGTTCCCTACGACAGCCAAAAGGCAACCCTCACATTAACCTTCATGGGAGCCTGGGGTAGGCGAGGGCTGCACTATGTCCTTGAAGAAAAAAAGAACAGTCCTGGAAGATCTCAAAACACTGCAATTTGTGAATGACGTTGTTTTATAAAACTAATGTTCCTCTCCGTCCATGAGCTCTGTGCTAGAGGATCTTTGCGACCCATTTGTTTGAATCCCAAGAGGACTTTCAGTGTAGTGTTAAAGTTCTCATAATCGGAAAGGCTCAGACCTCTTACCTTCAATAACACACTGATCGGGGACAGGAATTTTCCTCCCCATCTCCATGACATATGCTTTCACTTTACCCAGGTTTTCCTTCAAGTGCAAGTAGAGCTTGTCCTGGTATTCCATGGGGCTCGTCACTGCCTCTGCGCTTCCCTCGAGGGCCTTTTCTTTAGCAGATTCTGGCAAAGTTGCTGATTCTGTGTAATCGATACTTTGGTGAGAAACCAAAGAATTTCCCAGTTGCATTGCTTCACTATCAACAGTAAAAGGCAATTTGTCATTTTCTTGGCTAATGTAGATCTCGGTGAAGGAGATGCCAGCAGTTATCTCCCCGTTCTCCTCATCCTGTCCACTCTCTGAGTTTACCTCCTTCATGCGGACTGCATGCAAAGCGAGGCTTTTGGACCTGGAAGGCGATTAAGGAAAGGAAAAATGTTTTGAAATAGAGGCAAGACACAAAAATCGCCCAAACACATGGTCTTCTGAGTTACCTCTGTGCAGCTGGTTCAGAGAGCTGAACGGCTGAACATGGGGCTCGCTTAGCCTGCGGCAAGTATCTTCTGGTAAATATGCATTTCAAAAGCAAAACTCAAAGCCACGGCTTTAATAAGCAAATGAAACTAAATAATATCCATATATCACAACATCTGCATGCCATGGAGGGAGCTAGTCAACCTACGTGCAAGAAACTTATAACCCCAGGACTGGAGTATATGTTTATTGATCACATCATAAAAATGCCATCCAGCAGCCATTTGACTGAACCAAGATTCAGCCTCCAGTTCTTTGTTGCCCCGTACCCATATGCTGAGGATGAAGTTAAGCCTCCGTAAGAGTAAGAAAGGTAGAAGTGAAGTGACTGAAAGGGCAAATACTGGAGTAGGAAGAGAAAACCCCTGCTGTGGAGCTGCAGTGCACAGGCAGCCTAAGGCCACCACAGGTACACGTTGCTGCCTGAGCCCTTATCGCACCCAGCGTCCCGCGAGAGTCACACTCATCTCGCACAGCACACAGGCAAAATTGGATTCAAACATTCGATATACATTGTTAGCAATAACACCCAGGAGATGTCTCTCTATCTTCCTTTCTAGTAATATCTGTATGCAAATATTTTCCTATCCCTTGTGCTGTGTTTGGGCACAGAAGAGATTAAATAAATAATTTAGAAAGATTTTATCCAGCCTTTGAATTAACGGATGTGAGACTTGGTTAAAATTAGACCATAGGTATCATGCAAGTGGGCCGATTTCTCAATGTTTGGATAAAGTTTTATTACAAAACTGATATTCATGAAAACCACTCACACATTTTACAGAGCCATACCTGTTAAATCTCATATCCTTCCTTTCTTCTTTAGAAACCTGGCCTAAACTGTATCTCCGCACTGAGCCAGGAGTACTGTTGTCGACATTTATTTTCTCTTCAAAAGCCTGTATTTTAACTTGAAGCTTTTCATCTTCTTCATTCCCATTCATCACAGATTTTAAATCGTCCAGTGGTACAGGAGATTCTGTTTCAGTATCATTTTCCATCCTAAGGAAGTAGAAAGCAGAGATTTAACTCTGGCACACTGTGTTCATAGTGATGCTGATGCTGCATTTCTGCCTGTGACCTGTATTATATATCTGGTAAAATAATTACATTTCAGCAGAGATTCTCTTAGAGGTTGATTAATCATTTTCAAAAACATCTTCTAGACCAATGTCTCTGTCAGATGGGTCGGAAACACTGAACATCTCTGACAGCACTGGATTAGAAACTGCACGTGCTATGTCTGCAGAAGCAAACCCCGACTCTTTCCCTCATAGCCCCATAGCAAAGTTTTTCACCGGAACTTAAACCATTTTCTCAAGCTTGCTAAACAGTGACTTATTATATTATTTTCATAAACCAAAAGTAGAGCTAATTGCAGTTTATAGAAGTCTGCGGTTTTAAGGATTTGACAAAAGTACATGCAGTTCCTACCGAGTTATTGTACTCTTGAGTAAGAAAAACATCTTTTAAAACTCAAGCACGTGGACAAAAACAGGCTCAGGAAAAGTTCTAAGCAATGTGACTGAAGTTCAGCAAAAGGGAAAGAGAAAATGAAGAGTTAAAATGAACGTGTAGGACTGCAGGACAAGCTGTTTTATTTTAAATTTGATTGTTATGTTAGTCTTAGAATATGTAAACTTATGCAAAATTTAAAGATAACTTTAAAATAAATTGTCCTTAATCTTAAAGGACAAAAAGAAATCTGCTGTCCAATAAACTGCGGGTAAAAATTTGCTTTTTAGTGATGAAAATATCTTCTGACCAGTGAAAAAACACTGTCTTCACCGGAGGCCCAGCAGGGCTGCCGCAGGGGCAGTAATCGCTACCAGCCAAAGCCAGAGGGCCCAGCGGCAACCATCCACAGAAGGGTCCCGGGATAAAGCACCCCCCACCCCAACCCAGGGCAAGGGGAGGCAGACCCGTGTCACACCCTGCCCCAAGCGCAGCTGCTTCCCTGCCCAAAACCAGGTTTCTCAGATTAAGGTTTTCAGTCTGAGCACTGGATTCCCCAAAAGAGGGCTCCCAGAAACGCGGTTTGCTGGGTTCCTACACAACTCGCGGCCTGTGGCGAGACTCAGCTCCTCCGAACAGTGGGCCATTTGCCAGAAACCTAAACCTCGGATATCCACACCCTCCCTTGAAGATGCTGCTTGGCCTTTATGCAGCAGCAGGACTGAATTGCCCAGGGGACCAAGAGCATACTGTGGCAAAAACACTGTTGATCCTTCCCCTCTTCTTCAGGCTCTTCGGCCTTTTGCTAGGGATTTATATGTCCCCATCTTACTCCTGCAGCTATGGAGTAACTGGACTAAAAAATCATGAAGGCAATACAGAGACAATGAGAAATCTCTTTGAGAATTAAGGGGTATTTGATAGTATTTACTTTTTAAACTCTACCCATAGCTCTAAAACAAGCGCGTTTTGTGTCTGACCATTTCTTTGTTGTTGTTTTTTTTTGTTTGTTTGTTTTTTTTCTCCTCGATGAGCAAACATCTGAATAACTAAATCTGTAAAATATGGGTATGGAAAGCCACAAGTGAGAGTTTTAACACAGCACTTCCAAAGCAGCAGAGTCACGCTCACAGTCGGGAAGCCTATTAAAAACTCCAAAATACTGCAAATTGTGGAAACAAAAAAGCATGTTTTAAAGAAACCAACCACAAATACTGCATCACAAAATGCACTTTTTCATTTGTTTTGATAAAGGCAGTTCAGGATATTTCTCAGGGGATTTGGCAAGTTTTGTCTTGTTTTGTTTTTAATTTAGGCAAGATCTCATAATACATTAACACTGCAGAACACTTTGAAAAAAAAATTATTCTTCTGTAATAAAGAACCTCGGTATGACCTTTACCACCAAATCTTTCTGGAGATGCGGGACAAGATTTAATTTATTAGAAGGCTGCCACTCCAACATAATTCTCAACACTGCTCCCATTGTGGGAACTAAGCATTAAGGAAAATGTCTGTTACATACGTATATACATATAAAGCCCTCTGGCTACAGAGAGGGGATTGATGGACTGATGGGGTTTATGAATGACAGACCCAAACCAGCAAGCCTCGATGATATTTAGAAATAAAAATAGCCTTTTATAACAGCACCCTTTTGCCCAGCATTCTCCTCTGACGGTTTTGTAAAGGAAATAGAAGAAAACGCTTCTGCTAAAGAAATGTATTAATGAATCCTATTAGCCATACGTAAAGCAGCAGCAAGTCAGTAAATACAGGGCTCATTGCTGCCACTGCTCCTCAAACCCTGCGTGTTCCCAAGATTTCAGAGTGACTGCAATCGCTGCGGGAGAGAGGCAGAGTGCTCAACCCCAGGGGACCACTTGCTCTCACGTGTACCCGCTTTGCACTCGCATCAATTCCTGGGAAGCCAAAAGCACATACCCCAAGCGAAATGTTCAATGAAGCCTCCACCCCACACCCAACGGGACGCCTGGCAGACCATCCTGCTGGCCTCCCCTTCCAGCAACAGTAAAATAAACTATTGTTTGAAATCTTGGCAAGAGACATTAGGTACATTGCTGAGGTTGCTGGAGCAGGATCAGCTTACACCAATGCTCAGACTGTTTTCAAGTGGAAAAGGATGCACAAACCTATTGAGAAATCATAAGGATCTGGCTTGTGAAGATAATGCTACGCTCATCACCATTTCGCTGCTTTTAAATTCTCTGTAGAAAGAGATCTAAACACACAGGTCAGCAAGTCAAGAGTGATGCATTAATTTGAAGAGCATTTCTCCAGACCACCAGCACCATTATCAACACCACCAGTCAGGTGCTTCAAATGGGAAAAAGAGCATACACAAATAGAAATTGCTAAAAATACACTCGAGATGGGATTGCTTCCAGGGCTTTGACTGTGTGTGGATGGAGGCAACACGAATGGATCAAGTGCAGGTCCTTGTGGTTCATTAACGTACAGACATAATCACCTCCTCAAATACGATGGAAGCGCGGGTTAGAAGAAGGCAAGTGGTGGATAGCAATGGTGAGTTCAAAACCTCTGGCTCACAGTTGGGAAGCCCATCAAGAGCTTCCAAATATTGCTAGGAATGATCATGGAAACTACCATCAGCCAGATAATGTTCAAGGCTGAGGTACCACAGGGAGCTGGAGGCTGCATCCTCTGTCTCTTCACCCGCAGCCTCTGCACTCAGGGTGCTAATGGGGGAGGCCAGAACATTGTCATAGCTGACGCTGGCGGACACTGGTAAGGGACATGGAGTGGCAAGGGGAGCAGATGCTTCATGCAGACTGGCTTCTTGGAGTCCACACTGAATTAAATCACACCATAGTCCCTTACCAACACTGGAAAGTCTTAGATGCCATTACAGCTCTCTTTACCACTACAAATGTTGATTTGAAGAAGGACAAATACTCTGGAAAATGAAAGGTAAAACAATAGTAAAAGAATGCTCTATGATGCCATGTGCTCCTTTAAGGAGAGGAGATAATTTCATCCAGCCACTGCACTAAAATGAGTAGCACTGGTAGAGCCTGTTATGCTCAGTTCCTACCCAGAATGATGGCTTGAAAGCGTCATTAAATTTCCTTCCTTTCTTTCCTTCCTTTCCTTTCTTGCCTTCTTTTAGTTGGTCATGCTATGCTTCTAGGTTGGATCAGTCCATTAAATCTCTGTATGTGTTCTTAAAAAGCACCTCTGAGACTGAATAACTTGCAATTTTGTGACAGTAAGGGGCAACAGAGCATCGCATGGTTTTAATTACACTCTCCACTAACTGCATGTAAAATTCCCTGTGTCGAACAACTCCAAGCCAGCCATCGCTCTGAAGAAACCAGTTTCTTCTTATGTAAACACATGATTCTGGAAGGAATGGTTATAATCCAGCCACACATTTTTAAATCCTGTTTTCCTTTCACAGCATAAATACTCTGGATTGCTACTCTTTAAAAAGCCCTACAGTTCAGCAACTGCAGCAGCTCTGGAGCTAGGAGGGAATTTCCACATCGATGTCTGAACCAGCCCCATGCACAAGTCAGAAAAAACACCGCTTAAAACAGTGGAGAACTCTCATTTTATCCCTAAGTGTTGCTCCATACTTTTTCTTGTCTGATTTAGCTGATACTATGTTTGATTCAGGCCTGAATTGTAAACCCAAAGAATACCTATAAATTGTAATTGTGAAAAATCAGTGTCTTGCTCTGATCTGATAGCCACATTGCGATAACAAGATGATGGCAGCCGCAAGCGTACAGGGAACCGGGGTCACAAAGGATTAGGCAGATGAAGCAGGAACACATAAAATTAAAAAAAAAATAAATAAAAAAAATCAAGAGGCAGACGAAGAATAAGAAATAATTTCAGAAAAGTTTGTTTGAAAGGGTCCAGGCCCTGCCACTGGCCCGAGACAGCTCCGTGCGGGGCAGACATGTCCCAGGACACCGTTCCTTACCCTGAGGAGCACCAGGAACAGGTTTTCCTTCCCATCGCTTCAGGCTATGCTCACACCCACCTCATGGCGAGCACAGCTGTATCACAGGGACCATCCCATCTCATAAAAGAAGCAATTTATGCAACAGAAAGGTTAAAAACTGATAACAACAAAACAAATAGTGTGGAGAAAAGTCTATTTTAAGTTGCTTCTGCTGCAGACTTAAGGCCAAACTCTGCCCATCCTCAAACCAGAATAAACTCTGAGCAGCTCCATTGCAGCCCTGGAATGAGCTGGGTGCATTTGCATGGTCTCCCGCACGTATTGCCCTCCAGAGTCTGGTCCCCTGAACCCATGGCAATGGTCATGCTCCAAAGACAGCAGTTACATTTTCATTTGCCTACATGAATGGCTGTGTTGGTACCTGGAAGCAAATACAACTTAAACAAGCAAACAACCGAAGCTCTTTTTCCTTTCATGCTCAGTATAATCAGTAGAGTTTTTTTCCTGAAGGAAAATAAGGATGCTTTCTGAAAAATCCACAAAAAATTATTATCATTTCCTCCCTTCTCTTCCCCTAGCCTCTCCACCCAAACAGTATTTGCATCTGTAACTACACTCAGGGAGATGAAGCAGCTTCTACTCCTCAGCAAGCAAGTCCTTAACAAAGGGGAATTTTAGAGAGAAATGGGGAAACACAGCAACAACATTTTAATGAAAACGTCTTTTTTTTTTTACTGTTTTTATCATCTCTAGAGATAAATGTTAAGCAAAGATGATAAAGAATAGGAATATCAACATTTTAGCAAATAAAGCAATTTTTCTACCATAAATCAAGACACCACACTGGGCTGTGTAAATAATTATTATGCTGTGTTACTGAAGCCTGCATTCCTGTCCTGCTTCATTGCAGTTCCCAGAACACATGACACCCTTCTGGTCCCCTTCATTAAGTGACATCTGGCATACTCTCCTTCACGGTTGAACTTGACTAGTTTGGGAAACACGCATGTCATTTCATGCTCACTGTGCTATCTTCACTTAGGCTTTTTCACTGTCTTCATTGAAACTTTTCATAAAACGAATGCCAAGGGCTCGATTTCAGCAGAGGTTTGTGCCACCAGGTGAAGTTCAGACGTTTCTTACAGCCTTGTAAAATGAGGGACTATATCAAGGTTCCTCTCCTTTTTCAGTTTTAACTCTCTCCAGGATACCAATTAATTGTTTCTTGAATGACCTCAATGTTTTGGCTCCAACTCCGCAAGCCTGTCTCCAAGGCTGTCCTTCATGGTTATGAGTTTTCTGACAGCTGTGTTAAATTTTATCACAGAATTACTATTCCTTTGTGCTCTCTTGACCTATTTCAGTATACACAATGCTAATTATAAATCTCTCCCCTATTAAAAGTGACTACTACCATATATTTAAATAACAATACATTCTTACTGTGACAAATACAGCAACACTCCCAATGCTTTAACCTTAGGATGCTCATTTAAAAGAAGATGAGTGAGCAGAACATCCTTTTGTACAAGCTTGAGAAAAATTTTTCAGACTTTCTTTTAGCAAATCTTTATCAGAGAGCTATGCCAGTCATTGTTCTCATCAGCTTCAGTGGTTATCTTGATAATTGCGTAACCTGATTTCACTGGTTTATTTTTAGCTGAAGCTTTTTAGATTGCTTTAGTCTACTTATCTGAGACATGGCTTTCTTCCTATTCTTTAAGTGCTAAAACTTGAACAGCTTCTTTATTCTTCAGTGCCAAATAACGCAATTTCTGTTGTATGATGTTCAGAGGTGATTCTGCCTGATAGCATGGAGGTGGTCTCTGCAGTGCACCCACAGCTCTTACTGTCACCCTTTAATTACAGATTCCTGCTTTAGTGTCACTCATCCTTATGCTTGCATTTGAAATGCATACCTCAAGATACTTCCACAAGTAGGGATGTTGTCCATCAGGTGCCTGTAAAATATTTTATACGCTTATCTGACCCTATAAGTAACACAATCCAACAGCTGAATGAGCATATATGGAATGATACAAGAGAGATTTCCAAGATCAATATGAAAACGTCAATATAGCAACTTAGAGGAACTACAGTACGTCTTACTTTCAGCCGATTGTTCATTCATCACAACTTGAATATATTTAAAATAAGTTTATACTGCCTCACGCAGCCATGAACATGGCTGTGGCTTTATCATACAAAAACCAGTTTTACCTGGCTCCTGATATGTTGTCGTTCTCTAGCTGTCGGACAAGGAGCTTGGCTATGGCAGTGAAACTGTTGCTCATGCGGTAGATATCTCTGCTCTGGGTGCCCAAGATGCTCGAGAAGGTGTCAGTGAGACTCTTAATTTCCAGCAAAAGAATATGGTGAAAGGAGTGCTCCATGTTGGCCAGCTGGTTCACCAGATACATCAGGCATATTCTGGCTTGCTCCTAGACAACACAAGGAGACAAAACCAATTTTAAACAAATTATTTAATTGTTTGCTTGTGCAAGGGAGGTTTGTGTGCATGCTATTGATTAAATCATTGGCATTGGGGAATAGTGGCTACCCCACGATAACTAATAAAAAGGCGAGTGCACCAAGCACAGAATTTATTTTTGTGTACTATCGACATTACACTAGAGTCAGAATCCATAAAGCCTCTTTGGAGGGTTCTGCATTGCTCTAGGGTGGTAGATCAGCCTGGCTGATCGCTCAGAGCACCAGCAGCAGACCTAGCTCCCCTTTCATCTTTGATCAGCCTTATGAGCCTGGCCAAGCTACTTCACCTCCATATACCCAGTTTCCATGCCCGTTTTTTGCTTTATTCTGTGCTGTTTGTGGCAGGCAAACTCTCTCGCAAGGGCCCAAGCGCTGACACACGCTGCTCCAGTTCACAGTGTCTTCTACCCCGGGGTCTTTTTCCTCATGTTTGTACACGACCTGTTGCACATGGAGCTCACGGAGGTATTAGCACAGACACAAACCCATTATAACCTGCTGGAAGACCTGAGCTCAGCCCGGAGCAGACCCCATGGCTCAGGTCTGCAGTGGTTTGTGGCACTGCATGACCCATGACTGACTGTGTTTTTGTGTCTTTGTTACAATCTCACTGTATTAATGGGCTAATTTCCAGATTTTTCTTTGTCCATGTTACTCTCCATAACTGCAAATAATCAAGTGTCACCAGGCAATTGCAGTGAATTCTGTGTATGCCATTAGCTGTTACAAATACTTAGCCAGGAGCAAACATCTATTTTTCAGACCATAGAATGTTTCCCAGTCACGACTTCCTTTCTGGACCCATTGGGTGTTGCTGGTTTGCTATATTGAGCAGTGTCACCTAAGAGCCTGTCGTCACTGGTGCTACCCAGACTTAGTGTGACTCTTCCGGCACTGCGTTGGCAGAGGAGCGAGGTGCAGCAGGCAGGAGCGAGGGAATATCAGCACCTCTTCTCGCTAATGGCGAGAGATTAAAGTACCTTGTAAATCACAGGGGAGGTTCTCTCCTTTCATAGCAATTCATTTTGGAGCAACACTCAGATTAGACCTGTGACTAACGCTGCAACAAGGAGAAGTTTAAAATGAAATTTCATTTTAAGATCTCATCACAGGCGATAAGGCACTGCCTGGCAGCTGTATCAATCACTGCCAACGCACTGAAGTCTGATACGCCCTCTGTAGCCAAAGTTTTGCTAGCCAATTTATCAGGGGGATGTGATCTCACCAATTTATCAGCGAGATCACATCCCCCACAAATTAGGATTAAAGGGGCTGTTTCAGATCATAATATTAAACATGCGAATATTTTCTAGCAAAGATACTTTATCATCTCTGCTTGGCAAGGGCACACAATTCCACTTCCAACTATTTCTGTGTGTATATGTACAAATTCACATACTAAAACACAAACCCCAAAGGTAAAGAAATGCATTAGGGTTCCCCTGTTTTATGATAATTGTCCTAAGTGTATTAGGTTCCCCAATCCGGCGCTACCGGCTCACAGTCCTAAAAATATCTAAGTGGGAAAAGCAGCAGAGAAAGCAGCAATTAACTCAGGAGCTCATATCAGATCCTCCACCAGGGTAACCAGGTATGGCTCTGCTCAGTGAAACCCTCTTGGTGCTCAGCAGATTGTTATAGAAATTAGGAAATACTGTGCTTTTAGACCCTGTGCTGAAATGCAAACAAAGGCACTTTAGGAAAATAAAAAATTCTCTTCTTCCCAAGGGTTAGCAGAAAAGGAGTGGAAGTGGTGTGCCACACACATCCTCAAGCTGCAGGGCACTGGCATTATTACCTGGGCTCTTCCGGGACCGTGTAACAGGAGAGAAAAAGTTGCTGAAAGTTTGATTCCAAGTACAGCTGGGCCATAAAAATACATGGGGGACTTCGGAAGAACATGGCCCAAGCGAGACATTTTTTTGAAGACAAAGTCAACTTATTTTAAGCAAAAGAGGATCTGCTACACTGTGTCATGACAGAGATAAATGAGAAAAGCGTATCAGACAAATTGCTTCCCTTCAGCCATATGGGGAAAAACTACAGCTACATCCTCGTCTGGGCTGGGCTGGTGTGACAGAATGAGCTTTTTTTTCTCCACGGTTTGAAAGAGGTTGACTTTTTGGTACATACTCACTAGTTTATTTGGAAGACAATCCCCCCTCCAAGAGATAAACACAGGCTCAATTAACATTTAAAACACATTTTTGTTTCCTAAACAAACTGTGCAGCAGACGTAACTAGAGGAGAAGTTTTGACCATTTTCATGTCACTTTGGTCCAGCTGGAGTGTCTCCAGCCATGCTGAAATGCTGCTACTCGCCTGGAGTGAGGTAAAAGAACAATAAACTCTACTGAGTAATATAATATGTAACTGTTATACAAAACAAAATTACAGCAAAATAGCTCAACATGAAAGCAGTCATTATTCCTCCCACAATTTTATCCAAAAATTTTCAGAAAGCCTATTTATATATACATAACCCATTGTTATTTTAACAATGCTTATTTTATGTATTCATGTATTTTTTCATAAGCATCCCTTGCGCTTTATGGCATTACATCTGCCAGTAGGTGAAGATCTAAAATATGAGCAATGAGGCATGGCAAAGTATTTTACTTTATTTTAAAATCAGGTTCAGGAGACCACAAAGAGAGATCACAAGGCTTTCCGAAGTAACTCTGATTTCCAGTTGGTTCAAAACATACAGTTATTGGAAAAAAAGTTATTAAAATGTTCGAATGACCTATGCCCCAAGATGGTGTTTTGCTTTGCACAAATTTATGGTTGAGGCACAAGTTCTGATTTCAACTTCACCCATGAGACTGTCCCTGACATCAGCAGAAGTGGCGTGTATAAACAAGAGGGCAACATTTAAAATGAAGGGATCTATTTTCAGCCAAACCTCTCATCTCTCCAGGGGTCTGCCTGAACTGCCAAGGTGGAGAGTGCAGTTCAGTGAAAGCACAGGAGGTTGCTTCTAGAAGCCAGCAGAAAGGATTTTCTGTTCATATCTGCAATCTATACCATAAAGGGTCAGGCCTCAATCCTTGCTGCATCTTTTGCCCAACTAAACCTCCCAGTGAAATAAAATGTCAATGAATAAAATTCCAACACTACCACTGTCATTTCGTTTCCCACTTGTTTTGCTTGGCAGGGAAGGGGATGCTGATGCACATCTATAAGTAAGAGCCAGCGGCATATCTGTAACACGGCGCCATTACAGGAAAAGGAGGAGGGGGAGAAGTGACAAGAGAGGTTTCCAGGAAGGCATTGCCACGGCGGGCTGCAAGACGAGACCATCAGCAGCACATATGTCTGCAGGGACTATTTTGCTGCTTGCATGTTTCTATTTGGACCTCATCTAAATAAATTAACTGGCCGCAGTAATGCTTGTAATTTAGTAGTTATGCTTATAGATCGGAGTACTATTTCAATTCTTTCTTGTGGGTGTACTCATTGTTATACACTGAGCCTTTAAGATCTGTCCAGCTTTTATGATGCCAGATGTGTTTCTAGTTATTTTATCGCAGGCTGATTGCCTGCATTGCAGTGAGTGATGCTCCATACATCAGTGAAATCCATGGTGTGTTCAAAAAGGCATTTTTTTTGCCCTTTCAAGAAGCCTGATCTGCATGGGAACATCCAGAGACACGACCTGTCTCTTGGTTCATGATAGGGTGGGAGCAAAATCTGCACTAGAAACTGCCAGAATAAATCAAACAAAACCTTTACAAGGAAAAGGAGGAGCATGAGAGACCCACTGTGTTACTAAACACACAAGAGCTGCAAAGACCCTTCAGTCACCATGTCTGGTCTGCTGCAACCCCAGGCAATTATGGACCAACGAAGTTCCCGCCAAACTATCTCCTCATACGCCCACAGAACTGCAGGCCACAAAGCACTCAAGGTACCTGAAATAAAATATAAAATCCTTAGGGTAAAGAGACAAATCTCACAAGTAGAAGGCGAGAGAAAGACCATCGATTACAATGTCTATGAAGGAAGAGGGAACTTACTATGTGAAAATGTCCAGGTGATGAGGGGAGCAGACCTCATCCCACATCATGAAACAAACATATTCCACAAGGAGAAAATGGGAAACTTTAAGCCCACCTCAGCAACTCTACCATAGGAGTTGCACCCAAAACAGTGACTTGCCTTGGCTCCAGCATGCAACGCCCAGCCATCACCCAAGCACATTTTAAGGCTCTTTCTGCACAATTCATAGCAGAGGGAATAACTGAACTGGCAGCGTGGCGCCTCCAGAAACACATTCAAGCTCTTTGAGAGCAATAGTGACTCTGCACCCCACCAAGGAAAGGCAGGAGGCACCCAGAAAAGAGCTGCAGTGCTGGCAGAGGCAGCTGCCAGACTGGGCTGGGGCACCAGGGCTCTGCAGACAGTGCCCGAGATCTACCTGGTCCCCAGGCCAGCCTAAAGCTCCTGGACATTGTGTTTGGACACCTCCTTACCTGGAGACCTTGCCTTTGTTTTCTCACCAAGATGTTCTCCCTGGCTTGAGGCACAGCGTTAAGAGCCCCTTTCTGCCACCCTGGCTCCTCTACCTAGCACAGAGGAGACAGGACAGAGTGGGGACAACCTCCAGAGAAGATCCAGTGGTGAGGTTTCAACATGTGTAATCTGTGTTTGGGTGACAGTGCTGTGCAAGCCTGGCACTGGTGGCAGGAGCCTCTAGTAGCCTCAGTGCAGGGATAATCACCATCAAGCCCAGCGTGACCCCTCAGCAGCCTCACGACTGTTACAGCTCAAAGGTGACCGCAGAAACAAAATCAAGTCACCAGAGCACTGGTAACTACTTAGACATTTCAATCAAGGCAGCTCTTCCATTATTTGGATATTTTTTAGAACACAAGAGGAGAGGAGCCATTTGTCTCACATGGGAAAGTTCATCTCTGGCATCCTTTGCATATTGCTTTTATCAATATTTTTGAGTATCTAGTGAAAGGTCTCCCGGATGTCACTAAAACAGAGCCCATTGCAAACACGCAAAAAAAAAAAAGCCATCTCTGCAAACAAGTGGCATTCGTGGAGGCAGAGCGGGCTGGAATGCAGTCTGCTGCTCCATCAGCAGCTCACAGCTCCTGAGAAAAATAAGGCATACGACACGGGATGTAATGCCAATTACTCAACACTTACAAGAGAGAGACTGGAGACTAATTTTCAATGCAGGCCTGCCCAAGCTGCGCGTGTAACACTTGGTAGCTACATGCATGCACACAAACCAATGGATTACAATATATAAGGAGAAAATATTCTGTAAATCATTTCTTTGTAAACTTTGCTGTAGTCTATAATTTCCAACAATACATGAAATCCAACATGTCCAACTGGTTGCTTGCTTATTCTTGGTATAAAACAGTAACAAAATAAAGCAAAATAAATTCTGTCCCTCCTAAATAGCAGAACACAGCAGAAAAGGAGCCTCAGAGACACTCAAATGGCAAGAGCTGGGTCAACATGCTAAAATACAGAATCCAAATTAAATCCTTAAACTGTGATCCCAGCTATGCTCATTTGAGGATTAGCTAGTTATAAGCTGTAAAGCTTCTAGGAGATGTTGACTCTTAAGTCCTAAACGCAGAATTAAACATGGTCAGCTGCAGTTCTTACAAAGGTAAATTTTGCTGGGGTGATGTAAGTAAACAAGGAGAGAACAACAAACTTAATTTGGCTCACAGTCTTCAAATGTGATTTTTGGCTTCTCCCCCCAACAGAAATAAGATTTACAAAGCCAAACCAAATCTGGTTTTGATTCTTACAAGATGAATTGCATTTTAAATTAATATAAAGCTAAAGATCAGTAGAAATTGCAAGTATAGTGTCTTCCTATGCTGTACCCACGGCGATCAGACACCTGTCGCCCTTGACACAGACAAACTCCAGTTGACTTAGTGCAAGTTTTACCTCAATGATCACTGAAAGGACACAGAAACTGCAGGATTCAGTTCTTTGCTGAAATGAATTATCCAGGTTACTGTACAGCAGGCAACAGTGCCACACTTCAGCAAATGGTATTACATATCATTCATTTTCTGCTATATAATTGAGCTTTGCCACAGACATAAAAATTTGAATTATTTACAAGAAACTCTTTGAATTCAGCAGAACATTATTTTTGCCTTTACAGAACAATGATTTGATGTGGAAGGAAAATGCCTATTAACAGTGGTGAAAGACACATAAGCTCATACCTCGGAATGAAAATAAAATCTCATCAAAAATCATGACATGTGATAAGTAAGTTTAACCAGTTTGGTGTCCTCACGACACCCAAGGTCTTGAGCAAACAGGTAGTTGACAAGCTCATGGTGGTAATCTCCTCCAGGCTGTATTTTTAGGAGCAGTGGATAGCAGCAGAGTAAGATGGGTCTCGTCGGGGTCTAAGGCATTTCCCAGTCCCAGTGGGACAGGGCTAACACTGGATCTTCATGAGCAGCATCCCTCGCGGCTGGGGACAGAGGAACCTTTGGGCTGCTCATTGGAGCTGGTATTCTGGGGAGGGCAGGGGGCTCTGGGACCTGAGAGCTGCTCAGGGTCTCTGTACAGTGTGTTTGAGTGTGGTCATGGCACCTGGGTTATGTGAACATCACTCCCACATCCAGACCACACAGTTATGACTAAAGCAAAAACTTCCATGCAAATTCATTAGGCTGCCATGAAGCTCCCATAATTTTTTTAAGAGTTTGTTGCTGTAAATCCCTTTTAGGCATAATGTTCCCATTGGGTCAGATCCCAGACCAAGATGTTCCTGTGATGAGGCTTAAGCCCAGCATCACCACTGGCCCTTTTCATTATAAAGACATTTGTCTGAAGTATCCAGTTAACTACGGCTACAAAGCCAAAATATCTGGCTTGCACTATATGAGGAAGTTCATATTTCACGGCATGATTACAACATTCCTGAAGGCTATATGCATCTAAAATATGATATCATACAAAGAGCGTGCAAAATATGCCTTTCTTTTTCTCTGCCTTTCATTTCACATATAGGTAACACTGCAACCTAACTTAGCTAAGCCACTGGAATAATGACAATTATGTGTTTTTATCGAACAGGAGTTTTAGCAATTCCATAAAAAGACAAATCATATAAACAGAACATATATGTGCAGAGATTAGATACACAGTAAATAATAATAATTTATATATTTATCTTTACAGTTATGAGAATTTAAATATTCATCTTTTTCATGCTCATTAAGCTCTTTTAGAAAGTTTCTTTCTTTCCCGCTAACCTCCACGCCATTTCTACAGAGACCCGTTACTACGTGACTGTTCCTTGGTTAGAAGACTGAAGGGCAGTCGCAGACACTAAAATACCACATCCGAGTTTTGTGGTACTTACTCTCCTATAGCCATACTGGTTTTACAGTCTAGACCTACCATGGCCTTCTGACTAGGAATACGTTTTGGTAGGGTAGTTTTGTTACTTGTGAAGAAAGGAATACTTAGATGTATTACTTTATACAAGATTTAGGAAAAAACCCTAAACAATCCAACCCCAAAACCAACCAACCAACTACTTTTGTTTTTAAACTTACCTCATCAATACGTCCAACAGCTCCAAAGATCTTTGCTGTTTGCCCAATCAAACTCGGAAAATTCTCACCAATTTCTTTCAGCATCGGAAGAAAAGTGGCTAAGGCTGTTGGTTCATAGCCTGCTATTTCTGTAAGTATGGTTAGAATAATGTCACTATGGTTAGGGTCTCTCAAGTGTCCAAATAGAAACGGAATACACTCTTTCAGCACCTATAAAAAAAAATCAGACAGAAGCAAACTGTGAATATATTTTTTAATTGTGAACACGTATAACCAAAAGAGGTACTGTACATTGGGGTGATAAAAATAAAACACTAGAATTTGATTTAGTAAAATAGCCTTCCACCCTTGCTGACCTTTGCACAGAGCTATTGCTGAGGTCAATCAAAGTTCAGTTCAACATATGGAATAAGGGTAAGCTGTAGCCTTGAAATATTGCAGTTATGCATATGTAAGTAAGGAAATGCCCAATTGTTAAAAAAGAACAAAAAAAAAAAAAACACTCACCAAAATATTTCCTTTGCTCTGGGCCAGTCCTATACTTTTTTTTAATTAAAACAACATAGGACTTAGCCTTCCCCAACAATAAATTAAAGTACTAGTAGAAATTTTTGGGTTCTACCGGAAACTAAATAATGTGACAATGTTAATAGCTGGAAGAGAGGGAAAAATAAGAGGCAAGATCCTCACTGCACAAAAAAATGCTTTAGGGAAGTTGTCATGTCTTGTAACACCACAATTTTCAAGAGGCTGAAGGGGTACAGTCCTTAAAATCATCTTACAAACAGGATACCGTGTGTACAACTATTGACTGCATGATTATTTTTTATATAAACACACATGTACACTAATACACCTCTGATTCAGAGAAACTGTTGCATCTGTGTAAAAGACATTTCAACACAGAAATGGAGTATAAAGTGCCTCGTTCTTCTGGTTGTTTTTTTGGTTTTTTGGTTTGTTTTTGGTTTTTTTTTTTTGAGGGTCATCAGTTTTAGCAAGACGATACCTATCGCTCTGGCAAAACACTGCAGGTGGGTGGCTGAATAAATTGTTGTAGTAGTAGTAAATGATAATGTTATAGTAATAATAAATGATAATGATAGTAATAATGATACCACAAAGCAACGCCAGCACGGAGCCCCACAACAGCCAGTGGTGCACCCCAGCCTCCTCCAGCTGACAAGTCGTTGCTTCTGAAAGGATCTCTATTTCATCTGGGACTACGTATTATGACAAAGTTTCCTTGGCTACCCGGGGAAAGATACTAACTACTGTTGACTCTTCTTTTCCAAAGACTTTATGAATTTCATAAATTCACAAAGCAGGTAGTAGTTTTGTGCCTTTTTCTAGTGCACTGGGTGCTGTCGATGACATGCTATTTGCAAATCATGATATATTTTGCCTTAATTAACATACATCTCACTCCCAATCAATTCCTTACTAATTTTTATTTTCCTTGACATGTAATTTAATACATTTCATATATTCTGACGGAAACGTAGTTAAGCGAATTCATGCTCAGCTGACAGAAAAAGAGCCAAAAAAGTAGAAAACTGGTTTAACACAAACATTTTGGTCCAGCAGAGTCATTGTTATGTTCTCTTTATGATTAGATGGAAAATTTGGAATGAAATTAAAGAATTCATGGGGAATTATCGTAGGAAAGCACTGTCATGCATGTTATGGGACTCCTCACTGTTCGGAGAGCAGCTAGCAGACAGACTGTGCCAAGTCATCTGAAACAAATAAACTCCTCCAAAAGGAGGTGCAGCATTTAGCAGTAAGATCTTCCAAAGATGGTTTTACCCCCAGTTCTTTCTTCCTAGCCACAATCTGGAAGAGCCTGAGGAGGTGGTGTTGTTCGGCTTGATCCAGCTGAGCCATCAGTGCCACCAGCTCCCTCAGATGGGGGTTTATTGGCTGCGGTTGCTTCTCATACAGAGCAGGCAGGACACGCAGCAGCATCGAGTTCCCTAAAACGGAGCAAATGAGAGGCCAGTGACTCAACGTATGTCCCTATCCCACAGCAAGAGATAACTCTAGAAAAATCAGCACACCCCTGGAGACACCAGTTTTCAAGAATCATCAGTACAAATACAGGGAGGCATAAAACACACTGTAGAAAAATATATACTAGGCCAAGAAGGTAAATAAATAACTTAAGTAGAACAAATCATTGCGGGTATAGCAACGTAGGTGTAAAAAGAAAAAAAAAAAAAAAAGAAAATCCTATTAATTAGAATTTTCATCCTGAAGTACAATATCATGAGAAGGCTGCTTAATGAGCTTTCAGATTTGGATGGTACTCTGTTGACTCCTAGACCAAACTAAGTGTGATTTAAATTAAAAAAAAAAAAAGGAAAAAGAAAAAAAGAAAGCTAGAAAACACATAAAAGCTATATTTCTCCTTTGTTGAGATTCAGACTTTCAAATTAAATAAGCAGCATATGGAAAGAATAGCTGGTTATTAAGAGAACTAAACATGCATGACAGTAAATTTGAACATAAATAGTTAAGGATGCCATTTCCAGGAATAGAAAGGAGACAGAGAGAGTCAACTGCAGACAAAGATATGCAAAACCCTCTCTCACACATTTTCTTAAGATGTCTGTGCATAATTCAATTTGAAGCCCAGGCTCATACCAAAATATATAACTTCACGTTGCTGTACATGCCTGCCTCGATATATTTAAGTTTCACTTGAACAACATATGGAAAACATCTGCCTATTGCAATGTAGTATGGCTCCTTTTGTAAACCCTTGAAAGTCCTTAAGGTCTCTTTGGATTTGGTTTCCAATAGGAACTAGCTTTCTGGCCTGCTGCTTTTTCTCCCATTTAAATCTGAACTTTGTAATTTTGGAAGATAAGCATGTCACTTCATGGATGGTAGAAAAAAAAGGATATATGGGTCAGACTGGACCACATCGTGCTCTCGCCAGATACAGAAAATGCACCCCAAGACACTGTTAGGTCTTGCAACATCACCTCTGAGCCAAGTAACTAACATATAATTCATTGCAGGTTCAGACAACTTTTAGTCGAACAGCTTGTAATGATCCCTAAGCGGTCCTTATGGTTGGGAGGAGTGCCTCCGCGCTGTTCAGCCAGCCACACTTCTGCATCCTATCCTGAAACATTTCTTCTGCTTGAAGAATAGTTGGCTTCCAACAATTAGCTATCCTCCTCCTCCTCCTCCATACAGACGCTTGCTGTAAAGGCAAGGCTCAGACCCCACCCCTAGTCCCATGGACATGGCAAATTTCTGTCTTGTTCTGTTCTATGTACAAAGCACAAAGGCCAGTTACAAAGGAAAGATATTTGCTGATGAATTACCCCAAACACATTAGCAAGCTGTTCAGTTCTGGCCATTTTCTAGCCACATTCTTTGTGCAAATCTCTTCCTGATGTTACAAGGGAATCTGTATAAAAACTGTCACCCCTTTTACAAGTGTCACTAATGTACCGTGGGATTTATGCAAAGCACTTATTCACGCAAAATTAGAACCAAAATGGTGAGAGAATGCATTTACTTGAACTTTTTCTAGACTCACATCTGAGTTTGAAATTGAAAAATTTTATAACTGAATACCCTAAAATTATTTCCTTCTCTGGATAACTTAGTGCTTAGAAAAATAAGTCCTTTCTTTGCACTTGCACACGTTTAGTTTCCACTGGGAGTTTTCTGCTTATATGGAGCAGAGCCCTGAAACTCCAGTTAAATTTCAGCAACGGTAACAATCGCAAAAGAGGAAATTCCCATGTTCCTGGACGGGCAACATTCATTGTCTGTAAAAGTGTCAAGGGAAGGAATTCAGCAGAGGCGAATGAAAACTATCAGCTTTAAATGAGGAAAGACAGCCACGGACCTGAGACATTCTATTGCCTAAGCTGGGATATCACAGATAGAAAGGTATCCAGAAACTAAGACTAATTATTCAATCCGAGAAAACAACCATTTTAAGTATCAGCTGTATTACAGGAGTGATGTAATTTGACATGACACAACATGATGGATTGCAGCCATGAAACTACTCTGAACAAAAATACTTTGTACAAACGTAAATTTGGGCAGTTTCCTACAGCAAACATTGCAGGGTTTATAGTCACTAACCAAGATAAATGAAAAACAAAGGCAATTTGGAAGCCCATCACTTTCGAGCGATACTTAAAAGACCTCACTGACATGCAATTGCTTTAATTGAATAACCTGCGTATACAAACTTGTAAACAATCCAAGCAGATACCACAGGTCGTGTCTGTTCTTCATATAACTCAAGAAAGGTCATGAAGCACAAGCCAATTAGCAATTTTCTTGTATCTTCATGTTTTGAGTTAGCTCTAGGTACCTCTTGCCGTTTGTTTGCCACACCTTTTCAATTTCTAAGGGATTTACGCACATGCAGCTCACTAACCTTTCAATACTCGGAGCTCAAGCAGTCAGAGGCGATATTGTGCCCCTTCCCAAGTAATTAACTTTTTTCAATCTCCCTTGATCTATCTCAGTCTAAATAAAGTGCCTGAAAAATATGTTTGTTGACTGAGAATGGAAAAACATTATACACAACTCCTTAATTACCTTCTTTCCCTCTTCCTTCCCCTACCAACCTTACCCCCAGTACTTTCCAGATCAGATTTTCTCAGACTTTCCAAGCAGACCACACACTGGGAATTATGCAATTCAGGCAGAGACTAACGTACAGTTGGGGACACTCTTTGCTTTGCACGGCGGGCTGTGAGTCAGGCAGGGAGGAGGCACATAGGGCAGGAGCAACCCCAGCCATGGTCTGTGATGGTGCCAGCCCGCCCCAGATGCCCCGGGCACGCTTCGGCCATGCTCCCTGCACACACGAATTGCAAAAGTTGCCTTGTGCTCGATCTCTGCTCTGCCCAACCCGGCAGCACAGAGACTTTGGGAGGAAGAAAAAAAGAAGGAAAAAAAAAACAAAAAAAAAAGACCCTGTTGGCACACTGCAAATGTAAGATGGACAGAAGGAGCTCTCGAAGCTATACAGCGGTGTTTTGACATTCACTCCAAATTGAGTATTCAAAGATAAAAGCCCATACAGCAAGACTAATTTTTTTCCCCAGGATTACTCGAGTTAGGCACATACCTCTCTGAAAATGTTCACCTCTAATTTACCAAACTTTTGAGTTTACTAGTACACTGCTTCAATGTTACTATCTATTATTTGTGTTTGCAGGAGAGCAGCTGGAAGCCCCATGATGGCAGGAACACCCATATATACATACGGCGAAACAAGGAGCATAGGAATAGAATTCTAGAATCCTTTTGGTTAGAAAAGACCTTTAAAATTACCAAGTCCAACTGTTAACCTAACGCTGCCAAGTTACCACTAAACCACGTCCCCAGACACCACATCTACACGTCTTTTAAATACCTCCAGGGCTGGCGACTCCACCACTTCCCTGGGCAGCCTGTTCCAATGCCTGACAACCCTTTCAGTGAAGAAGTTTTTTCCAATATCCGTCCTAAACCTCCCCTGGCACAACCTGAGGACGTTTCTTCTTGTCCTATTGCTTGTTACTTGGGTAAAGAGGCTGAATCCCCCCCACTGCCCCCTCCTTTTGGGTAGTTGTAGATAGCAAGAAGGTCTCCCCTCAGCCTCCTTTTCTCCAGGCTGAACAACCCCAGCTCCCTCAGCTGCTCCTCACAGGACTTGTGCTCCAGACCCCTCACCAGCTTCGTTGCCCTTCTCTGGACACGCTCCAGCACCTCAATGTCTTTTCTGTGGTGAGAGACCCAAAACTGGACACAGCACTCGAGGTGGGGCCTCTCCGGTGCTGAGTACAGGGGGATGATCACTGCCCTAGTCCTGCTGGCCACACTGTTCCTGATACAGGCCAGGATGCTGTTGGCCGCCTTGGCCACCTGGGCACACTGCTGGCTCCTATTCAGCTGGCTGTCAAACAACACGCCCCCAGGTCCTTTTCTGCCAGGCAGCTCTCCAGACACTCCTCCCCCAAGCCTGTAGCACTGCCTGGGGCTGTTGTGACCCAAGTGCCCAGCAATAAGGGGCTAAACCAGAGACTCAAATAGAAAGGGAACACAGATTGCAAGTTAGGTGCAATTATATAGGGGTTTTTTGCTATTCTCTGAATATTTCATAGCCGATATATAATTTGTACCATATTACCCCAAATCTCACCTAAGCAATGCATCTCTGAAATAATTAATGGCCCATTGAACTGATGAGCCTCCCAGAATTTAAAACAGATTAAGAACAACAACAATACTTAGAACTAGATTAATGTCTAATCCAAGAGTGCCTTGCTTTGTTTTTTCGAAGTTAACAGAAACAACTCTAATCACGCAGCTACTAATCTACACGTTCCCGAAACAAGACACTAGCAATAACGTATTATCCACATATAATTATGATGTTGTTATTGATAATTAGGGCTAGAAAAGCAAAACTCTAACAAGCTGTCTTTATGAGCTCTCCTTCATCGCTTAAAGCAGTAAACTGCTAGTATATAATAGAAGTTTTTGTACATAACTACCAAAAAAGTCGCAATATTTAGGTTAAACCATACACGTGTATCCAAACCAACTCCAGGTACGTTTATTTTTCTACCAACCCCCTCCAGAGTACTGGCACATACCAACTACAAAATGAGTTTGCAAAGAACACTTTCCTTTCCACAAAGAGCACAGAACAATATAACCAACGCAGCCAGTGCTTGTAGGCAGCAAACTCCAAGCGATTTCATCCCCCGCTCTCACCCTCGCATCGCTGCACGTTGCAGCAATCTGCTCTCAGAAGGGGAATCGGCCGCTCGCAAGAGCAGCTTCCCCCGTTTCTTCCCCTCCACGAGTCAGTACATCTTCCCCCCAGCGCAAACCTGGAAGGCTGGAATTGAGCAAGCTGCACGCCCCCTTCTCCTCCCGGCCAAAACCAACAGTCAGAAGTGCTCTTATTACAACACTGGCACGAGCATTGCTCATTCATTCAAGCCGAGGCGCTCGGAGCATTTATTAGGGGCTCGCTGCGTCTCACTCGCAGTCTTGTCTCTGCTGACGTCTGACTTAGACTCTAGCTCCAGACAGCCCAGCTATTTGCAGGAAGCAGCTAGAGAATGCGGCCCCAAGAAATACTTTCTCTGCTTACGCTGTTCTGTGTTTTCAGGGCTTCTGTTTCTGTTCTGGATGAAGATGATGACTATGATCTCATGTATGTGAATCTGGATAATGAAATTGAAGGTCCAGTTCTTGGCACTGAGGAAAGTAAGTAGATTTAAACTAAATTTGTGTTAAGTGCAGAATTGCATTCTCTGTTGCCTAGCTCTTGTAGCAGTTATTATTACAAACATAATTTATTTTTTTTCAGAGGAAGAAGCATGTGCTTGAACCAGTAGATTATTATGGACAGCAAATGCTAAAGCACTTGGATGGCATGCCTCAAAATTTGCTTTATACTCTTTTATTTTTCAGTTTTCCTGCAAAAGACTGCTGATGACACTTAGTTTTAGAATTGCTATAATACACACTATTTTACTTTTCTGTTTTCATATAGAGGGAAACACACTAACATTCTAAAGCACATAAGCCTTGCACAGAGCCAGATTTTGTCCTTCTGTTTGAAACTGTAAGTACAAAGGAATAGCAAAGCAACATCTGTATCTTCCATTCCAGCTATTTCGTGCGACTGCCAGCGAGAGCACACTGAGTGGGACAAGCTCTTCATCATGCTTGAGAACTCGCAGATGAAAGAGAACATGATGCTGCAGGCGATGGATGAGATGCTGAAGGTGGACCTGCAGACCCTGAAAGCAGAGCTGAGCCAGCTCACCACCAACCTTGCAGGCACCTTCACCACCATGGTTGAGAAAGTCACCTCCCACATTGTGTCACGGGTAGAGCAGGCACTCGTGAGGAACAGTGACCAAGCTGAAGAAGCCAAGAGGCTTCAAGAGTCTGAGCAAGGGAAGGTTCTTGAGCACGTTCTGCTGCTAAGCCACAATGTGTCCAGCAGGCTCGGGCAACTGGAGAGCGCTTGGCTGAGGAGGTCTGAGGCGGAGGCTCAGGAGACAGCTTTTCAGCAGGATAAATTCAGTCCCACCAGAGGAGACAATCTCATTTTGAACTCTCTGTGGAAAGAGCTACAGCAAACCAGAGCTGAACTGAAGGCATCACAGAAATGGGCAGCTCAGCACCTACTGCCAGCAGGTAAGTCCACATGCGCTATACTTTATCAGAGAGCTCTCTTTGGAGGGCCTGTCCAAACAGACTTCCTAAAAACAATCCTTTTAAGCACCTTCCTCCGCATATGACTCCAAAGCAGTCTTATGAACAGCACAACAGCTTTGAGCAGTCTGTACGTACAGGGAGGAAACCCATTAACTCTTCTCAAAAAAATAGGCGCTGAGCTTTTCAAGCGTGGGATCAAAGAAGGGTTTAATCAAAGTCCTTACACAGGGTAAAGCAGCCACCCAGCTAGGATCCCACCTCCTGCAGGCTCTCCCAGATCAAAACGGTCAGAGAGCAGCAAACATATTTTAAAAATACAATTTATGTTCTCTTACCTTTTACCTTCCCAGCTGGTTACTCCTACACATATGCACTACTCACTGAGCTCTCCTATTCTCTTCATGCATGTACCCACTCCTCCCTCTTCCTAAACCAAGTGCTGTCGTCTTCTCACCAACTCCAACTGCCCAAGAGCAGAGCTAGATCTGAGGACACGCCGTTGATGTCAATGGGCTAAGCACGCTTCCTGCAGCAGGGAGGGCACATCCACTGCGTGTAACTGTCAGGACAGAGTATTTCCTGAAGCATGGAAAAATTTGTAACTCTGTGTTATTGTTGGGGTTTTTATTTTCCTTTCCAAAATGTTTGCATTGGTCAGCAAGCAAGGTGGCCATAGAAAGATGAGCTCATAACTCAAATTTAAGGGCAAGAAGGAACAAATTTCAGGATAAGAGGAAATGGCCTCAAGTTTTGCCAAGGGGGGTTTAGATTGGATATGAGGAAAAATTTCTTTACCGAAAGGGTTATCAAACATTGGAACAGGCTGCCCAGGGAAGTGGTGGAGTCGTCATCCCTGGAAGTATTTAAAAGATGTGTGGATGTGGTGCTGCAGGACACGCTTTAGTGGTGGACTTGGCAGTGTTAGGTTAATGGTTGGACTGGATGATCTTGAAGGTCTCTTCCAACCAAAACGATTCTATGATTCTAAATTTCATGACAGTTCTTCTGTGCACTATAATGTGACACCCAAAAAGCAGCTACAGCAACTTGGGTGTTGCAGAACAGACCACCATCTATTTAAAATGTGGGTGCAAAATTGATACATGCACAACGTAGCTATGTGGAACATAACGCTGCCTACCAGATAGCTATCACTGAGTGTCTTATAAATATTGACATGTCTTTAATGACCATATTTTCCACAAATATAAGTTACTGCAGCTTAAAAACCCAACAGAAATCTACACGCACAGAATCCCATGGCTGCGCGCAAATAAGTGGTTAGACCAGCCTTGTCTGTGACCCTTAGCAGCACCACTGGCATGAGCCCTTGCACCAGTGAGCAAGGGGAGCGCTTCTTGTAACTGCCAAAGCAAAGGCTACAACTTACCGAAGCCTATTAAGACACAAACACAGCATAACAACAGTTTACACCAAAGCGTTTCACAATCTAAAATGACCCTATCCTTTCACGTAGGGCATGGATTCAGCTTTATAAATAAATTGCTTTTACTCCTTCATTTATCACAACACTTTAGTAATCTTTGTGTACTGGGAGTAGATCTTACAGTATATTCCTTTTTTCCCTGAACGTGTGAACCTTGCCTTCCAGAAAGCATGATCTCATACTTTATCTTGCTCGTGTAACATGGCCAGCCTCTCAGCCCATTCCTCTGCACTAGGTGAGAGTAAAAAACTTGATCAACATTAATGATCTCAGTCTCATCAGTGGAAATCCGGATTATTTCCACAGGTTCCCACATGGTTTTATATAAAGTGTTCTTATTTTTTAATTTAAAAGATACATTTTAAGTACTTCCAGAGTCTCTCTCTGGAAATCTTTTTTCAAGGGAATTTTTAGCAACAGACTTTAATTTCTCACATCTTGAGTTACTGCCAGCCATACTCTTGAGGGATTTTCTAATCACACTTTTTGTTCTTCAGTGAGGCTGTTTTTAATTTTGCTTAGGCCTTGATAATAAAGCCTGAAAGCTTGCTAATTAAAAGCTTTTTCACAATATAGCGTTCCTAAGTAGCATTTTAAGGAGTACCCCCAGCAGTTGCTCACTGCTCCTGCCCCTCCTCAAAAGGGCCAATGAAGAAATGTAAAATCTGCTCAAAGTTGAAAGGAAGCAGCCTGTGAAATAACACAGCACCACAGTCCTGGAGGACACAAAGAGTCCTTCATTCACTGAAGCAGAAATTTCCGCACACGTTTTAGACATTTTAGATCCTCTAGCTTGTTTAAACAGGAAATGAACCAGCTTAATTGTAGAAGGGGGCTGCTTTTTCCTCTATGTTGCTTAGAATATTAAGTTATATATGCCTAGGGAACAGCACATAGAATACCAAAAATGGCTTGGGTTTAGTGATCATCAGTTACTTTTCTGAGTTTCATAAATTGCTGCTAGTGCTTTTAACTAAACTGATTTCTATTATCAACATGTTGATTAATTGGAGATGAGAGATGAACTGTTTTTAAAATGTCACTCATCTTACACATTTCCCATGTTTAACCAGTGCACACGGAAGTTACTGACCAAGACCCCTAAAGGCAGGGTCAGGAAAAGGAGTCATTAAAATAAACAAACACATCTCAGCAAGCTTCTGCCAATGCTCCCTGCCCCTGCTTTTCAGTAGCCCCTGTCCCCTTCTCCTCCACTGCCCAGTTACCCATGGGACAACTGCAGGACACTGCGTAACTGCTGATGACACAGCTACCCTGCGGCTCTGTTTCCCCAGCGGCAGCCTGACACTACTACCCCCGGAATGGCACAGAATCTAAAGCTGCCATTTGATAGATCACTGAACCCATCCCCTCACCATAACATTGCTGTTTGCATCACCCCATACTGAAAAAAAAACCATGGAGGCTAAAACAAGACCTCAATGAAACACAGAGAGGACTAACCCCACACAATTACCTAATGTAAAGTGCTAATTTCTCTAGGTGACCCAGCAAAAGAAAAGCTCTCCTGGGAGGCACATCAGAGCAGAAGGCACCTGCCCCGCATAGACCCTTGGGGAAGCCCAACTTCCCAAGGCAAGCACCAGGGCAGATGGGCAGCATTAAGCCTCAACGTCACTTTGCACAGCACAGGACTATACAATACGCTACTTTTGCAGCGAGGGAAGAGACAAACCTTGTGCCTGCAGCCTGATTAGCCCCTAAACCCATTGCCATAGTGTTAGGCAAATTCATCCATCAGATTTGACAGCTTCTTCAAAGCATCCTACATCCCACAGGATGAGCTGAGCTCTCAGATCCCGTTGAGGAGCCCAGTAGTGAGCTTATGTCAGGGGACCTACCTGGTCCTAATGTACAAATAGACCAGTTTTTATTTACCTAACAATCTTTCTAACTTTTTCAGGGTGTGAAACAGCAATTCTATTCCCTATGCGTTCAAAAAAGATATTTGGGAGCGTTCACCCAACTGCTGGAATGACCCTTCACTCCTTTACTGCTTGTATCTGGATCAAGGTGACTGAGGCTTTGGACAAAACTATTGTCTTCTCCTATGGAACCAAGTTCAATCCATATGAAATCCAGCTTTATCTCAGCCGGGAGTCTGTAGTACTTGTTGTTGGCGGTGACCAGCGCAAGTTAGCTGCTAAAAATGTAGTTGTTCCTGGGAAGTGGATACATCTCTGCGGTGCCTGGAGCTCAGAGAATGGATCCGCATCTCTGTGGGTGAAGGGAGAGCTCACAGCCACTGCCTTGGACATCGCCAACGCTCATACCATTCCAGACGGAGGGATTTTGCAGATCGGTCAAGAAAAGAATGGCTGCTGCATTGGAGGTGGATTTGATGAAGCTTTAGCCTTCTCCGGAAAATTAACTGGCTTTAACATGTGGGACAGAGTGCTCAGCGCCAAAGAGATTGCAGCGCAAAGCGGAGAAGATGCGTGCAGCATCAGGGGCAACATCATTGGGTGGGGAGTCACAGAAGTTTTGCCATACGGAGGAGCCCAGTACGTTTCTTAAATTCTGGCAAGGCAGTTTCTGAAGCAGCGAACGTATTTCATGAAAAGCTGAATGACAATACGTACAAGTAAACGGAGCCGTAGGAGCCTGTGTCTCTTGAAATCCCAAGGAAGATTAGCATTGCAAGTTTACAAAATGAGGTACTGTGGAAATGGGATTTGATCTCTGCCTGCTGTTTTGGCAAAACACTGAAAAAAAACACACATCAAGGCATGACATTGAAAAAGCTGTTCCTGAGGTCAGGCGACTGCTGTCTCTCTAGCGTAGTGTTTTTTGATGTATGAGTGCCACTGTGGACATTTTTGAGCTGAACGGTGCTCCTGGCATCCCTGCTGAAACAAACACATTGGGTATCCAGCTGACCAGTCTCTGCAGAACAGACACGAGGCTGCGCATCTTTCCGGTTCCTCCAGTCATTGGTTTTTATAGCGCTGATGTGAATTTTACAGAGGAACCACATAAGCCAAGAAATGTGTTGTTTATTAATCATTGTTAGTAATTTGTAGACTATAACAAAACTAGCTCCTTGTTTAAACTTTATTTATGCCACGGATTGACCTAACATATAAAAGTAATATTCCCCATCATAATCTGATGTTACATTTGGAGAAGATGCAGCTGTATTATATTGTAAATTGACTTTGTATTAATTTTATTGAAATTATTTTTGTAAAGTTGTTCTGTAAATAAAGATACTTTACTAAACTGAAACTTTCCACACTTCTCATGAAACTCTGAAAGTACGTACCAATTGGGAATTTTTCCATGTTTTAAACCGCATAATTTTAGCTGCTCATAGGAAAAGAACATAAATATCAACATCTCATACAGAGACCCTCAGAGGACTGAAATCCAAGCATTAGCCAGAGATGGCTTTAGAGGCCCGTCATGATACCAATCCCTCTTGTGACTGGTGCCATGTGCAAGGATCTGCCAATGTAGGAGTTTTGCCACACGAACATGGTTGACTGTAGAGAAGAGATGCTTTGACGTGCTGACACACATGTTGTGACCTGAGGCTGTGCTAGCATGGAGGCTGAAAGAAGGATTGGTTTTGAGATATCCTCAAATAAAAATTAATCAGTACCCCACGCATAATCCTGTCCACCTGAGAAGGATGTACTTGGTTTTAAGATACATTTAGATATCCAAAGTAACCAACTGTTTGATGCTAACAGGAGGTTCGTACAAGGCAAAACTGATGGCAGCGGCTTTGTTCTCTCACATTCGCAAGCTTATCCAAAATCCAAAAAAACTCATAGGGCTGGACACAGTGCATAAGAAGCAGATGCAGAGAGCCAAGACACAGGTGGTGATTTGTGTGTAGAAAACAGAGCAGAAGTAGACAATGATGAATAGTTATTCTCTGGATATGTAACCATTTATGACAAGAATGATTATTCACTACTTGTTGAAGCCTCTGAACAAGTTATCATGGAGAATGTCTTACTTAAAACAATTCTTATTTCCACTGGAAGCAGCCCACCCTTCTGCTCTATTCACGTGCTTCTCTTTCTCATTCTCTACAGATGTCCTAAGACTGCACTTCAAAAAGTTTCTTGACATGTTGCTGCTATACGTATTCCTGAATACAATGCAGTTACCAGATCCTTCCTTCCATGATACCAAAGTAGTAAGAAAAAGCTATGACAAGGTAATTTCCACTTTACTGCGCCATTCAAGGGGGTTGTGCTTCATACCTAAAGTTATACGATCTGCTCCAAAGTTTAGGCAACATGGTTCATTTAAGGTAAAAATAACTGCTCCAATTGCTAGAATTTTTCCTATTACCCTGCCATAAAAATGCATCTAAATTATAAATGCTTAGTAGTAAGTATGACAAAAATCCCTTACTAAATAATAGGTGCAAGTAACCGTAACTACGGAACAATGAAAGATTACCTCTGCTCATCTGCTGTCAGCCAAACAGCAGACCTTCAGTTAAGAAAAACACTTGAGGCCCCAACATTGTGCAAGGGCAAAAACATTCTCAAATCCTCTTTCCATACAGTGCCCTCCATTAAACGAAAACAAATGTCTGTGAAATGCAGCAGAAAAAGAAAAATCCTCAAAAAGATTACCACAAGTCCTTTCTGGCTGCTGTTCTTACTGTACCTCATACCTGAAATACTTTGTCTTGGAAATAGCCTTTTCCTATCTCTGTTCTGGTTTGGCAGATAACCAAATGCAAAGCCAGTCCTTTCATTCTCACTGACTCAGCTGGAAAACTCTACTCTTTCCAATTGGTTTGCTCTTCTTTTATCACCTCTGTGGCCTAGCAAAGCTTTCCCACAGTCTAGTCCCCTCCTGCCCAACATCACAAGTCACTTCCATCAGCATGCTTCTCTCTTCCCTTCCTAGCATAACTATATTTTTCTTTGTCAACAGCTACTTCTCCTGTTTGGAAAACACCAAGTAAATAGTATTTTGGGGGAGTTTGGCCTCCAAATATGGAAAAGCCACTGCTCTTGCACTGCAAATGTAGAAATGAAGGAGCAAGTGCAAGACATGCATACCTGGAGTATGTTGCCAAGCCCAGTTCTGCTCTCTGACAAGTCTTTGCTGAATGGAAGACACACATCCCTTGCCTGAGCATCTCTGGAAGGTGGAGCAGCCATCAACGACTGCAGGATAGTTTTGCTGCTTTCCCCTGGAAATGGGAATAAATCTGCCTGATCCCTTATGCTGATGGAAGGTGTCAGCACAGGGCCTGTCAGCAACGCAGGCTGACATTTGCATGTTTAGAAGCTGAGTTCATACTAACTGGAACAAAGTAGTTAAACACTCCTTCTAAAGAGCTCTTTTTTAGCTAATAAGATAAGGAACTGATCATGCAGCCAAACAGTTGCCCCAAGTAATCAAAAAACCCAGTTAGCTCTCAAACACTGGCAGGCAACGGGCCAAAGTCTACTATCAGTCTCAGTGGTGCCATGAGGCTGAGCCCTGTCTGTGCAGCACCAGAACAAGGCCCTTTGTCTCCGCACTGCTTTGTAAATCCATCCTTAGCAGCTTATCCTCTTGCTTCCCTTCTCCCTTCAGCAAACACTCAGTCTTTAAGCGCAGTTCTTAGCCTGCTGCAAACCAACCTTTTCATGCCTGAAATACAAATTATATACAGTGCAATTAAGCCACTACTCAAAACAAAGCACTTTGCCTATTCAGAGTGCCCTCTTCCACTCTGGAATTTCCAAACCTGATGTCCACAGCAACATCTGCTGGTAGAATAACATAAATACACAAAAACGAGCAGGAACAGTCACAATGAAACCTTCAATTGTGGGAGTTAACCATTTTTCCTAACCCTATGACTATACCAAAAAACCTGTTTCACTTCATTTATTTCTATTAATAGCACCGCATTACAAGTGGTAAAGCGCAACCGTAACTCATAAATACTAATGTCACAAGTCTTAAAAGAATTATCCATGTGGCTGTGTAAGTTGTTAGCAATGTTCTGTTCTTGGACTCTACTCAATTAGTATTACCACATAGCTCATAAATATTTATCATTTATGATATTTATCACACATTTGTCTTTAAACAAAGCAGACAGTAATATGCAAACTCTTACCATAACATCTTAACAACAAAATTAGTTTCTAGCTTAGCTCTTCTTCCCCCTAAAAATAAATACATTCCACTTATATTTTTTAATAAATACAGAATGCACACGTATAATTTGTGGCCTTAACATCTTCATAACAATGTTCTTGGAATAATTATACAGCTATTGCTACTTATTGCTATTACTCGTACTTGAAAAAAAAAAACAAAACGAAAAACAAAAAACCAAAAACCAAAATAGTGGTTGTACTACTGCAGTAGCACTGTATTGCAACAAGTACTGTGAGCTTTACTACTTCAACTAAGTTGGACTTCCTTTTGTAGAGATATGAATAATTTTGGCTTTTTTAAACCACAAAAGCAAAACGAACACAGTTTAGCAACAATATTCTATGTAAAGCTAATAATACAGGCAAAATTAAAGAACCACTACAAAGCTTTTATATTTTACATCTGACTATTTTGACACAGAATGGGATTAATTTCATCCCCATTTGTATCTTGGGGTGTTGCCAATGACACTAATAGAATGGATAAGAGCCCAGTAACTAGTGTCTCATGTCATGGCTTAGAATTTGAAGTCCATCAGTATGGTATACTAACTAGTACAGACGTATTTCCTGCCCTATGGGTCACCCAATCTATAATGAAACTTCCATAGTCAAAGTTCAGTAAATTCGCATACTCTTGAAAGGTCTGTCTTGATGTAGTCTGTTACTAGATTGTGTTAAACATGTTTTAATCACATGTTTATAGATACGTCCACATGTATGCTTTATACATAGATGCATCATACTTGTTTTTACATATAATGTGATTGTTTGTATATATGTCTAATACAGCCCAACTAATCTAACGGTGGGCACAATGCAGGACTAAATCCAAAACCTCAGTGGGTTCGTACCTTGAAGGACACTTTTGACAATGGTGTCTGTGTGATCAGCCAGCAGATCCGCTTTAGCGATTGCAGCCAAGGACAGATAACTTGACATATTTCTGCACAGTTCCTTATTGCCCCTCTGAAGAAATTTCACCGCCACTGGGACAGCTAAGGCCATTACTGGAGGTCGATTGTAATTCTGTAAAAACATTAAAAACCACTGAAAAATAAGCAGCTGAAAAAAATGATTAAAATAAAGTCTCATGCTGATCAGAGTAGAAAAACAAAAATCAAAACAACAGGGGAAAAAAGCAAAACACACATCAAGAAAGGTTATGTTTTGGTAACACCACTGAAGGCAGACTTCAAAGAAAGAGCAAGTAAGGAAATTTAAAAGTACTGCACGAGGACATGCTGATAACACACCTATTTTTGTCTAATGCAAGAGGAAAAAAAAACATATTAAGTGGACTAGTTAAATGTTAATTGCTGTAACATCTCTAACAAGACATTTTGTGTTTGGTGCTCTCAGAGAAGAAGCTGTATCCATCATCCACACAGAATAGGTAATTTTCATCCCAAAGTGTAGGAAACACCTCAGAGCAGCGGCTCATGCTGTTGACTGGTAAGTATTGCTCCCTGCAGTCAGACACACGTTGCTGCTGCTCGGTCCTGCATCCCAGCGACCTGCCCCACTCCAATGTCCAGCCCCAGGCAGGCAGCCCAACGTGCAGGTGCAGAGTCAAGGCTCAGGGAAGCTGAATTTCAAGCATGAGTAAGTCTTCCCCAGCACAAATTACAGCTTCCCTCATCTAAACCGAAGTGTTTTGGCCTATCTTTATGCTGGCAGAGACCACGTGAAGAAAGAACTCCTCTGTTCCCAGAACAGGATCTCATGCTAAGCCATTGGGACTAAATCAAAGGCAAACTGGTCAAACGAGGAAAAGAGTACGCACGAGTTCTGGGAGACTTGCTTACAGGGTAACAGCTTTAGTATTGAACATCAGTTTTCCTCTAATAGGAATTTAGATTTCCTTTCCTTATGCCCCTGCTCGTTGCAGGGAGGTTGGACTAGATGACCTTTAAAGGTCCCTTACAATCCAAACTATTTTAGGATTCTTAGACTCCAGTCAATTTCTCTGAACATTGGGGGTCAACTGAAATTTGTCAAGACAGCTAACTTCTGTCCTCAAAATGGCACCAAGCTTCAGTGATCCCAGGGGTATCTGCACATACAGTTAAGTTTTGACATTAAGGTCAGAAAAGGTTTTCTGCAACTATTTGTATACCTGGAATTGTGTGGACAGACTACACACATATATTGTCCGTTAAGTTCCCATACATAACTGCGCTTGAAACTAGTAGGATATGTTTATGTGTAACTGAAGAACTACATTCTTGCTGAAGCCTCCTTAATCAGTTCTTTTCTCTCATCTTCACTCAGTTTTGAACATCTCTGAAACTAGAGTACATCACTGTTTTTGAAAATCATCCTGCAATATGACTATATTTAATTAGCATCTGAAATCACAGGCAACCACTGGAACCCAGATGTTTCGGAAAGCAACAAAACTGTGCAAAGAAAGGCAGACCAGACTTAACACATGGTCATTCTGGAGCAGCACTGGAAAAAAAAAAAAATAAATTGAGACCTGAAAAAAACTCAAATCTGTTGTTCCATATACCCTGCTAGGTTGCCTCCTAGGCCAGCTCTGCCTCCGTCAGCAGTAACTGCCTTTGCCATTAGCCTCACAGAGAGCAGGACTGACCCTAATTACGGCTGCATTGTGCTACTCAACCAATGCACAGGAGCCAAGTTTGACCGTCTATGAGGACTTTTCCTTGCAACAGAGACCTGCCAAGCAGTGGAGTTCTGCAGCCGCTCTGGGACAGTGCCTTTCTGCCAGCCCTTAAGGAAGAAGGTGTCAAGATAGCTCTCATCACGGCAACTGCCATATGACCAAAAACTGCGTCTTTAATGAGAAAAGCCCTTAAAATGAAGAGAGTTTTATGCAGCAGCACGTTTAAATCATCATAATGCCTCATTATATTTGGCCGAGAGGCACTACTGAGTAGGAGCCAAATTCTGCCTCCAAGTTATACTCTGAGAACTCCCCGCAGAAAGAACAGGAAGATAAGGTTTGGCCCTCTGACCGTGCTTTAAAAGATCTAAGAAAATTCCAAAGAACGACTTTATTTTTTTTCCTACAATAAAGATAAAATACTTAGTTAAGAAAAGGTTTGAATTCAGATGGAAGGAGAAAGTTTTCATTTGTTCCATTATAAATATCAGGGCATGAACGCACACTTATGAAAATGTGAAGGTGACAATGAAAAACAGATTTCAATTATATGATAGAGTGATGTTTGCAAACCTAGGGGACCTCCCTGCTGCTAATATCAACAGAAACATGCTGTGAGATTCAACCCAGCTGTCAGATATTCATTACTACTCAACTATCCCTCACGTATTGTACAAAACCTCATTTTATGCTTTTTTTTTTTTTTTTTTTATGCAAAGGAACTTGGTGATAATAGTGCTGTTTCAGGGAGCAGTAAATGTACTTTTATAACTTTCTCATTTCATTTCAATGAACTCCTGTCTTGAAGGAGTCTACAACACAGTGCAATCCCTAAAACATTTGGATATGGATTAGCTTGATATAGGCACACAGTTGCCAACAGCACAAACTGAAAGTTCAGGCAAGCCATTGCATTCTTTAGTATTCTCATGAAATACGATTTCTAAAGTACTGTAAAGACAAAATATGATTTTACAACGTACAGTATCTCATCTGGAAAGTTTAAGCTGTGCTCCTACTGGTATCCAAATCCAGTTACTGTGTCACCTCCAGGGACACAAGACAGAAAGGGAGATTAGGCAACACCTCCAGGAACGCATTGCCCATCAGAGACCGTGGTGCCTGCCAAAGCCAGTCATTCACAGAGAAGGGCAGAGGGGACACAACCCCCTGATACACCACTGACCTTCATCAGATGCATTGCTGTGCCCTGCGTTGGGGTGCAGCTTATGGATCACGGCTCAGGGATGCCAGCGCAGTGCAGAAGTCATCTTCCTAAGCCTCATTCACAGTCTTGACCAAATGTCTGGTTAGACTGAACTTCTATGCTACCCAAACCAAAAATCAACAAGAACCTGAGCTTCAGAAAAGGAGATTTTTCCCTTTTTTGTGCATCTTCAGACGCACAGACAGACCAGGGGTAAACAGAACTGACCACTGTAAAGTAAAATTTAATTGAAGCAAATTAGCATTGATGTATTTTGGTTTTGTGGTGGGTTTTGGGTTTTTTTTGTTTTGAAACTCTGTTTCTTTTGGACTTTGAACACTTTCAGCCAAACTAGATAGGAATCTCAACAAGTCTATGGAACAATATATTGTACAAGGGGCTAAACAGTACCTTTCATGGGACAGTGACATACTTGTGCCACCATCACTTGAATTTTTATAATGAAAGAACCAAAAAAGACACCTCCTCATCTGATTTAAGAAGCAGAGGTAAAGAAAGCAACTATGAAACAGCAGATGCACTGCAAACATCACTCCAGGGTAGGCTGTCTAGAAAGGCACTGCATAGCAACTGTTTCTCCATCTGACACAGACCTATGTGTCAGTCCTATGTATGGTCCCTATGTATGGTACCCATGGCTGAACCTCTGGAAAAACCCTTGATTTCTGCTTCCAGTTAGATAACTGTGCACATAGATTTCTCTATGGGTCTCTCCAGTGTATTACACTGCTTTTCCAACAAGGAATGATATAGCCTGCAGTCCTGACTAAAAAAACCCAACCAAACAAACCCGAAAACACACACAAACTCACCCTGATTTAATACCAGATTCCCCCTCCTCCCCCCTTTAACTGGCTTTTCACCCTCAGCTCGCTTACTTAGAAAGCCTTGGAATAGCCCATTCCTATCCCCAAAAGGCTGCTGTGTACCAAGATGTCTTCTTTTTAGTCTTGCATTCACAGGTAGCGATAGTCCATAAACTACTGAGTTCAAATAGGACCCAATTTCAGGTGTTCTTCTAGAAAATGTTTTTTGGGACCGAATACCTTTTCGATCTTGGTTTCAAATCTTTCTCTAAGCACAGAAAATTATAGTCCTATGTCTCCCACTTAAATCCTTACATAAAAGACAAATACTTAGAATTGATGGAGAACTAATGAAATCTGGCACTAAACAGTCAAGACACTTCTAAAGACAAGGAAGCTGCCAAAACTTTTGATTCACTGCAATACATGCCATATACATGTAATAATACACATTAACATTTGGGGTCATATTCTTGGTTTCAAACAAAAGCAACCACTCCCACACACCTTCAGAAAACATGAAGAACAACTGCATTTTAAAAGATAAAACCAAATAGCCAATGAATGCATTACACTCCCTTCCTTTCAGCTGAGTCTTACCTGCAAGATACAGCTCATGATATCCGATGCAATTTTTGCATGTGGTGTGTCCTCGTCTTTTCCGGATGGCTTCAGGTTGTGCTCTAGACACGACTCCCAGAGTGCCACCAGGGCTTTCCCGTGCTTCTCTATGGATGCCGTCTCCCTGATGGCAGTGGTGATGCGAGTGACGCAGATTTCCACCACAGCCTGGTCATTGTCATTGGTCTGATAGTCCTGGTTCAAACGAAAAGACATTTCCCAATGAATGCCCATCCTTTTGAAGGACCCCACAAAATTAGCCTGAAGACATGAAGTTCTTGTAACTGTTCAGTGTCCATTTTCTCATTTCAACCATTACAATGAACACGTAGTGTGATTAATCACAGAAATTAGTGATGCCATATACAATTCACTGTTTTAGGTCTTAATTCTTGTTATTGTAAAGGTACGGGTTCTGTTATCAAATGATGTTTAGTAGTCTGTTCTGAAGCATGGCCTTTTTGACCAGGGATTGCAGCTGCACACCTTAGAACCACTCGCACAGGTCTCTTCTCCTATAAATGTCCTAAAACCGAAACTGGAATTGTTATATCCACAATATATAGAGCCAAATGCAGCGGTCCAAATATTTCACGTCATGTCAGGTCCCTGATTTCAATTAGTAACAGTGTAACATGCATAAAAGTTAATTAAATAGGCCTTATCACAAAATCCTGTAATCCCCCGTAACCACTGACACAGATGCCGTGTGGATATGAAACGCCAGCGCTTCGCCACAACTTAAAAGACCCAGAACATACAATCACTGTCCCTTGGTCTAACTTACGTTATTACACCCTAAAAAGTAACGAAGATAAAAGACAGGATGAAGTATTAATCAAAGTAATTGTTTTTGCTAGATAAAGGACTGTCATTTTTAAAAGGCTGGGGACAAGTTCAGCGCTAGCTTGCAGAAGTGCAGCGCTGGGGTCAGCTCTGGGGGCTCTGCGCTACAGCGTGGCATGACGCTGGGTCAGACTCATAGCAGTTCTCTGCCCTCTACAAGCTTTGCCTGGTGTGACAGAGAAATCCATGCATTTATTAAAAAAAGAAAACAGCCTTTTTCTTTTGTCTAAGATTACCTATTGATAAAGAGGTGAACAAGTTAACAGCCACTGGCTGGGACGGCACAAAGTAAAGCCCTGGTGAGCGTCACGGTCGCTGGCTGTGTGTGGACACGGAGAGCAGAGCAGTTCTGTCCGCATTGCTGTGAAACTCCTCACGTTTGGGGGAAAAAAAAAAACATTTGCACCCCTCTGCCAAATCCAGCCTGCTCAGGGAGCGCTGGAGCAGCTCCCCGATCTCCGGAGCCCTCTGGTGGGAATCGCCTCTCAGCAGCTCGGAGGAAGGGGATGGTGAAGCTCTGCAGATGCTTTAACTGCTTAACGCAGACTGGTGCGTTTGTAAAATCATTTTGTAGCAAATTCAGGCATGTTCTCTCAAAAAGTATATTAGGAGGAATTTGTGTAAAATTCCTGATAATCTCCAGTTAGAGGAGTCGAAGTACATCACAAACAACGGAGGCAATGGCCAAAATAACTTGATTAATGATCTGAAAGACTGCGCAGATGTAATTGCTGTCAAAGAAATGACCAAGGAGAAGAGCCAGTGCACAGTGGCTGTCCTGATGCATGAGTCAGTTCTTGTTACAACTGGCAACGCTGTGATCAATGTTCTGAGAGTCAGAGGTTTGCACGTTGCCAAAACTGATCCCTAAAATCACATGCTATATGAAGAGCCAGAAAAGTGCAGTTGTGTGAACACGTACGTGTTGCTAATTGCATATCTTAAGGCTCAGAAAAGATTTTCCCTTCCCTTCAGCAGACTGGAAGCTTTTATTTTTTTTTTGGACAGCACTTTTACAGACTTTACCGAAATACATGAGCCTACCATCATTCAGAACACTTTCTGCTGCAAACAGAATATACACTATACATACAGTGTACCTTTAACCTCCTGTTTATCTTTAATATGCCTTAAATAACTATTTAATAAAAATTATGATAAAGGTGAACTTGAAGTATCTTAAAGGAAATCCAGCTAGTGGGAACTGGATTTGGTTACCACCTTTTTAAATCTTAAATTTTGCTCGGCAGTCTTGAGGTTTTTTTAGAAACTTAAATTTTCTATGTCCCTGTCTTTAATATTTTATTTATACGTTTAATCTCTTGAAAAATTATTAAGGACAGTGTTTCACTTACCGCAGATGAACTAATTATTCTTATTTGTTCAAGAGCTTCTGAGAGGCTTCCTTCAATTTCAGCATCCTCTAAGGAGAAGAGATCCCCTGCGCGTGAAAGGTCCTTCTGTGCCAAAACCAGCCCAAAGAGATGATGCATGGCTGCATTCGCTGCCACTCAGCCAGACCTCCGCATGCACCATGGGCATGAACGACTCAGATGAGGACGGAACGCAAACAATCCTGGGGAACTGTGCTCAACTTAACATGAAGAATAAATCTGGGGCACATTTCAAAACTTTCTTGGCCCCAGTCTAAAGGAAAAAAAAAAAAAAAAAAAAAAGAAAAAAAGGAAAAAAAAAAGGGAAAAATTAGCAAATGTTTAGCAAAGGTTTTTAAATGGTGTATGCAAGCAGCGTAGAGGATGCCCCGATCCAGGGATGTCCGTAAAGCACATAACACGAACCGCATGTTGTAGGCCCTTTTGCCCTCAAACATTACATAGCTTAAAATTAGCTAACCAATATACAGCTTTCAATAAATAAAACCAAGGTTTTTTTTCCATTTCAATGCATATCACCTGAGCAGGATGGTGACTGGACCAACTGATAAGGATTACAAACCACCTTCTGTAGTCAGTAGCGGAACCGAGCTAGAGGGGGTGGGTGAAGCCGCTTCGTTTGTTTTCCGGGTTGTTGTGTCTTGACTCCAGAGATACACTATTAGCAAGATTGAGAAGATAATGATTTTTGTTTAGAAAAACAGTCAGTTTTGTTGCCAAAATGATCCCTGCAGTCTTTTCAACTCATGTAAAACAAACACTTGGCTGAGCTGAAACTATGCACTTCTCCTTGGCTGGGGAATTTAACAGAAGCCGAGCCAAGTGGGGCCGGGCTCGGCACCATGTGCTCATGAAAGAGGACAGTCCTGCACTTGTGCCCCAAAACTCTTGCATTTAAAACATCTGCAGAGGAGACATTTGCCTTAATTATAGCAGAAGTTTGGTTTTTCCACATTTCAGAAGTGCTATTTGTTATTCCAAGCCTGCCAGGACTTGCCTTGTGCTGATGGGTCCCCTCTGTTCATACACCTTTGAAGCAAGGATCTTCATGGCCAACCTCAGTGAATATGAGAAAGGTACCAACAGCAGGGTCCTTCAAACCCAGAACATCCCATGGGGCTTGGGCACCCTCCTTGGATCTCACCAAGGCAGGTACAAGTCCACGCAGGCAGAAAAGGCCTGTTGTTGAATCTTCCGAGGGCCTCCATGATGGCCTTACCAGCAGGAACAGGACAAAACCAGTCCCTCTTCCCTCGGCTCCCAGTTGTACTGCACTTCTTCCATCCTTTTCCACCAACACTATTCACGATGACAAAGAAAGCCAGCAAGCCACCATTTCTCAGCCCCAAAGAGCACCTCTATGTGTAGAGCCCTCCAACAGGCTGCCAGCACTTCAGGCAGAGCTGTGCAGGAAGGGGGGTGGTGGAAGCACCTTCTGTTTGAGACCCTATTGTGAAAGGGACCACACAGGGGACATTCGCTGGCACTCACAGGAGCCACACTGGCCAGAAGCACACTGAGCTTCTGCCAGCCAAGAGGGACACAAAGACACATAGCGCCATGGCCCTCAGTAAGCTCAGATAAACATGAAAGGAGAGGTTACAAATGGGAATGAATGCCTCTGTTCCCTGGGGAAGCTGCTGCACAGCTCAACAAGCTCATCCCAAACGAGCTCTGCTCGACAGTCACTTTAAGCTCCCTTTAGCTTCAACTGCATCTGTGTTGGCCATCTTTTGGTACACAAGTGATGATTCTCACTCCTTCAACACCAACATCTTCCACATCATCAATATTTTCTCCATAATGAAGTGAGCGGAGATAAACTGTGAAGTAACCTATTGTTAGCTGCTGTTTTGTGAATCAAAATGTCTTGCTGAATTGAAGTAAACATATCTAAGTGTAATGGATGTACATATATTATACCTGTATGTATGTACGTCCTTTATGTTTAGGTATGCAACCATCTAAACAAAGTTTCGTCTTAGCCACTAGTGGCTGTCTTTGCAGGAATACAACAGGTTCATGACTATCTAGCTGACAAAATGATGACATTAAAGTAGCCATACACTAAATATGATACTCATTAATTCAAGAGTTTGAGTTAGCTTCAAAAGTTATACAGTTGCTAGAATTGGATTAGTCTGCCTTTGGTTGTGCACATCGCTTAATTGACCTAGTCTGGTTCCAAAGCTGCTCTGTAGCTTTATATAGAGGAAAGAGAAACGTCTGAGATTTGACATATATTAACTGAAGTAGAAAGAAGGAAAAAAGGGAATCTTAGGAAAAAATAGGCTATTCATAATCTGGAGAGAATGACAAAGAGGCTGGATAAGTGTGACAAATTAAAGACTCAAACATCACCACATTTTCCATGCAGGCTTGCATTAGATGAACCTGGTATAGCAGTGTAAGGCCACACTCACCCCAATGGCCTGTGCCAAGTGTGGCAGGCAGGGCTCCTGCACGCTGGAGCACATGGTGGCCTGCAGGAAGCTCTGTGCAGATCTGTATCTAGCTCAGGCATAGCTTGACAAGAGAAGATGTATTAAAATACAAACATTACGTCACAAACAAAAACTTTCCTTCTGTCTTCACTTTTTCATCTAATACAGAATATTTACTGATTTTGAGGCTAGGAAGAGATCTACCAAGCACATCTTCCAGATGGCCCACGTGGATTCACAGCCAACTCCTTCAGGTTCTTTTCTTGAGTTGATGAACAAAGTTCTACGTTGTTGAAAACTAGATTGCTTACAATAATTATTTGAGATACAGTGTATCCTTAATCACTGTTGCTCTATTCTATGCTATTTTTCAGGAAAAAAACCAAAACTAAAATGTTAAATAAGGGGCAAAACCAATGCAAAACACTGAGAACCTTCTGAAAATAACTCAATTAAACAATCCCTATTTTAATAGCATAGACAGCACCTTGCACCTGACCTGCCATAAGCCCAATTGTAAGTATTTTTTAATTTTCCCAAACCTATCAATATCATTACATAGGACTTTTAGTTTGATTATTTGCAACAAGACAAGAGTAGAAAAGAGCTGGTAAAATTGCAAACCCCGAAGAACAGGCTAGATCCTCCTGACAATCACTATGGCATAAATCACCAGTCACTGAACTGAAGGGGATGGTGTAAGTACAGAGCAGATTGGGCTCATCGTACTCATACTCAGCAACTCTCAAATTCTAAAAGAAAAGTGCAAAAAGGTGCAGACACAAACTGATTTTTTTTTTTTTTTTTTTTTTACCTGTTCACGATTCCACAACATCGTCCTCAACGGCGGTTACAGGTGCAAAGCTCGTGTTCTTGGAAACAAAGCCTGACCATTTGCTTTGCCCTCCTGCCACCCCAGGCAGCAGCCGAGGGCACAGCAAGTGGAAAGCTGGGGAAGTGGGTGGCAAGCAGTGAACCTGAAGCTGTTAATTGCAGTGCCAGGAGGAAGGCATCTCAGGAATGCAGACTAAAGCAGCCTAAAAGTTACCAATGGCTCCGTCAGGTGACTAAAGGAACCTAAATGCAGAGAGGCCTTATCTCTGAATGAACCACTCTGTTTCTGGGACAAAATACAAAGCCCACTCCACTTGAGGGCAGTTGTTTTTAATAGAGAAAACAGAACTCTCTGTGTTAGTGGAAAGCTATCCTTCCCTGGGAAGGAGGTAAAAAAACCCCTCAGTAAGCTCACAGTGTTTGAAAGAAAAAGAACAAGTGAACAAACTTGCTACAGAAGAGATTTTCTGTCCAAAGGAATAAATGCTATCATTCTGTAACACTTTACATGAACACAAAAGAGGGTCTGAAGTTTGCTTGGCTTTTAACATTACTCTCGTAAGTAACACAACAAAATCTGCACGCAGCATTTAGAAAAATGCTCTAGGAAGGAAGATCCATGTGAACCCTCCCTTTGATCAGCTGCACTGAAACACAGCAGCCCCTTCTTGGCCTTTTGCGAATGATATTCTACTCGATGTGCTTCTGCAGAAGCAGAGTTTCTCAGAAAGGCCCTGTTTTCTACCTGATGAACTGACACTTTTTATATAAGTTGATAGACAACACTAAGGACAATACAGAAAAACATTTACTTACTATAAGCTCTTTGAAATGGAATTATAGCAAATCTTCTTAATACTTACATTACGTAACAGTGATGAAAATACTTTTCTTGCACAGGTTTTAAAAGGAGAGAATTGTCACTTGAGCATCTCCCTGCCCACTACAAGATTGTACCGTTTCCTAATAATAGGCAGCTGGCACTGAGGAAAAGGGAAAACATAGTATATGTGTCTTCTAAAATGTCATCTTTTTAAAATTTTTTTTTAAAAAAAGGTCAGGTTGGATAATGAAATTGCTTCAGAGTATGGTTCCTGAGATGTCTCATCACCTTGACTCCACATCACCTATCAGTTTCTTCTCATTCAGACAGGACAGAGATTACTCTACCTGCCAGATCAGCGTCTGAGACAGATCAGACGTGTATTTGCGTCCCATGTACACAAGCAATGGAAAAGAGGCAAAGTCTTGCCAAAGTTGGTACACCCTCATGCGTCCCCATGGGCACAGTGTCCGTGGGGGTTTGCAGCAGGGATCCATACCTTCCTATGGTCAAAACGTGGGGAACAAAGCAGTGACTCCATCTCTTGTAACAAACTTCAAGTCACCATTATGCAGGGAAAAAGAAACTCAGCTTATAACACAGGACATTTCCACTGGTTTGCGGTGCAGTCCCACATCTAATTCAAAGTTTTGATTCTGATATTCAACACCTAGTTTCCCTTTTCATGACGGCTGAGAGCGCCATACTTTCCCTGGGACCTTGAAGCTGTTCCCCTCCAAGGTGAGTCTCTCAACTTGCTGGAAGCACAGCATTCTTACCAAAGCTCCTTATCAGAAGCAATCAGAATAAAAGCTAGCCTGACAGGTTTCAGAGCTTGAAGCAATTGAATTGGCCTGTTTGCAAAATAATTCCCCCAATAATAGAAGATTAACAATAAAAATTCCATGTAAAAGGGCAGTTGGACCTAAGGGCATCCAAAAGCCAATTGAACTTTGAGCTAAAAGATTGAGTCTTACAGTTTTACCAGGAACTCAGATTCTGCAGAATGACGTTAGAAGGACAAAAAAAAGAAGAAAAAAAAAAAGAAAAAAATCTCTTCAATCAAAGAGGAAGGTGAGAGGATAAAAATTTTTAAGTTTACAGTGAAGGAAGTTCTACAAGAAATTAAAATAATTTCCTTAACTTCCAAAAGATTTGAAATGTAAGTATGGCTGCTTGATTTTACCAGATGGTGCTATCCCACTGAAAACAAAAGTGTAACCTTCAAAAGAACTGTGCAATGATATTCTTAATCTAGTTCCACACTAAGCAACATAAATCAAGAAAACCCTCACTATATTTAAGGAATTTTAGGAAACGCAGGCCACCTAGTTCACCGTGTTAAGCGAACCTTATAGTATCTTCTAGTTTGCTCACTGCAAAGCAAGAAGCAATCAAAACCTTACTATACTGTTGAACCACTCCTGTATGTGAGCTTACATAATATTGCATTTCAGGAGGAGGTTAAGCATCCACAGTACTAAGTCCTGAGCTAACTCACCCCCGCAGCAAAATTCATAATGCACCGCCATTGGGGATAGTCCCTAAAGGCTCTCAAAGCCACTGGCCAGTTGCAGTTGAACCCATCAAGAGACAACAGGCTGCGAGTACAAACCATCCCCTTGCTGGAGCCACACTGAGGACAGATGATACTTCAAACCCACTGCACAGAATCCAGATTCATTCAGCACTTCCCAAACCCCATTTTCCTCTGTAACACTCCGTTTGCCGCCAGCGCCATGCGTGGTTCTCCTCAAATGCTGCAGCACAGCTCCCAGCTGGAGCACTTCCAGCTGGTGTTTCTTGTTCTGTACCGAAGGACCAAGTTACCACAGGCACCAAAGCTCTTTGATAAACAAAAGGTAACATTCATTTTCTGAAATATTAAAGAAAGAAATCTAAGAGGTATAAACTGAGCACCCAGTTCAAAAAAGTAACGTATATTTAAATGTCAGGTAAATCACACAGGAGAGGAAGGTGATCTGAGAATTCCCCTTAAACGGAGAGACTTCTGCTAAAGGACTGGGAGGCCAGAGGTCTTGCTTTACCATGGCAATCTTGGGAAAATCACAGCTCAATGCTTTGACTACTCTATCTATAAAGAAAACAGAAGAAAAAAAAATCAATTTCCTTACCTCGCAGACATGTTGCCATACGTAATACACTGGATTGTATGAAGTGCTTTGGATGCCTTTGATGAAAGACGCTATAGGAAAGCAAAAGCAAAATAGTATTAGTAACTCTCTGCCTTTTCAGCACTCTGTGTGCAGACTATAAAATACACGCCGCATGATACCTCCAGGAATACAACCGTATATTTCACCAAACAGGGTTTAATATTTAGGACATGGTCCCATAAAACCCAAACAGGACAGCAGCTCTACTAAACCCTGTGGGAGTTTGTGATGTTATTCACACATGCATGGATGGAACACAGCGAGGTTTAGATTGCCATTCTCTCTGGGGGTGGGGACAAATGTTTTCAACAACTGTGTATTTAGTTTTATTTTACTTTCTGTGAATAGGAAGATTAGAATCATCTTCAAAGCAAACTTTTTTTCTGTGCATATGATAGGATTCACTTCTCTTGAAATCCTTCTCCCCCCATCTCACAGGAAAAATCTGTTTTGTGGAATTAGAAAAAGCATGTCTCCAACAGTTACAGAAGTTTGTAATATCTCCAAGACTGCTGGATACTTCCTTCCCCACATGCACCCAGCCAGGAAAAAAAAAAAAGCCCGGATACATTTCCTGGTTATTTTCAGCCTGAAAGTTTCACAAGAACATTCACGTACGCAATTTATGGACAGAATATTGGAAGATATGTCAAATAACTTTTCCCCTCTGTGTTATACTAATAATTTGATTTATTTTTATGTTTGAAAAGCATTTACTCACTAAAACAGAGCAGTCTTTCAAAACTTTTAAATAAAGTTCCCACATTTTTCAGTGAAAGAAAAGGATTAAAGATTATATTGAAAGAGCATCATTTTCACAGAGGGTGAATAGACTACAGCAGTTCCCATGGGATCAGCTGCATATATTTAAACTCTTCCCACAAGACAACCATTGTTTCCTACAAGCCTCTCTGGTTTTTTTTTTTTCTGTCATGACAGGTTTCCACACTTCATGTCGCCTAGAAATCCCATGGATGCTGAGCTGGACCAGATGATGAAACAATAAATTATGAGGTCTACTAATTAGGCTAGGGTTAAATTATTTCGGTTGTGGGGTTTTTTTGGTGTGGGGTTTTTTTTTGTTGGTTTTTTTTTTTTTTTTTGCTAATGAAACACCTTGCTGCAGTCCTGGGAGCTGTGAACTGACTTGTTTTCAACATCCAGTTCTTATACACAAGGAAGCAATATTCTTATTGGAGGCAACTGCGCAATCATCAGAAGAATTATACAGCCTCTTTTAGATACATCTCTTGACCAGAATCACAGGGCTATACTACTTCCTCAGTTTGAAGTAAGTTCAGTGTTCTTCCTAGAAATGTAAGCCAGTGTGCAAATAGTCTCCCCTGCGATAAACTGGCTTAATCAGTAGGTTTTATAGGTCAGATGCTGCTTTAAGTGAACCAGATTTCACAGATCTCCGAGGCAATTTTGGCTGCACAACGCATGCAGAACTCAACTGATGCAGAGTGGTAAGACTATACCTATAAACTTGCTAAGTGCTACTTTTGCAAACCATTTATAGTGTGAACAAGTTTTTGTGTTTGGTTGGGGTTTTTTTAAAAATATATATCTACTTGATAACCTACGTGCCATCCAGGCAGTTTTCTACAATTTTCAGTATATAAGGGATCACAAAGGTTTATATTTGACGGCTGTTTCAGAACACACCAATGCTATATATAACAATTCCTAAGACTTAGCATTTTTTAAGGTCAGTAAGACAGATTTGTAAGAATTCCGTTTCTAAATATCTTCATGATACTAAAATGTTATGCTAAAATAAACAACACACTGCTAATATGAAATAAATTGCTTCATATAACAAATACCAATACACTCATTGTCATGGTGATGCTGTCAAAAGCCGATCATTTTCAAGTGTTGCTTAACGAGCTTTCATATCTGTGATGAATTTTCAAGACTATAGCGATGTTACAGAAAAAGGACTCATTATAAAATTTTGCAAGAAGTACAAGTACGTATTTCTGTCTAAAGAGAATGAAAGACTAAATGGAACAGAGCATGAGGGACTACAGGACAGGGTGTCTAAGAATGCCACTCTGGAAGTGAAAATTGGACAAGAGCAATAAATAAATTCAAAGTCACTGTCTCTCAGAGTCTCCTGAAATAGCAGCTCACCAAACAATCATTGAACATCCTGAGGTTCCTCCCAGGTACCTGGCAATCCACTCCAGTTTCTCTTTAGCCCATGTTTTAATAGGGCCAACAGCTTCCCTAGCCTGCATTTTCAAAGTTCCCCTAAGGTAAGGCAATCATTCTGCAGCACAGGGCACAGATCGCCTCCTGAGCACGGGGAGGAAAGTGAAACCCATCTGAGCCTCAGGATGCGTTAAGAGCACTGCAGGATTAACGTACACGCTGTCACACACCACAATACGCAGGCACTGCTTTTTCTTTTCTGTGGCACTTCAAGCTAATGTACAGCATTTTTCATAATCATTATAATACATTTATACATATAATAACTACAGTTCCTGCATTCAGAGAAAAAACAGTAACTGTTGCACTATTAAAGACTACATTTCCTACACTCTCAAAAACCTCTTCCATTATTTAATATTTGGATCTGCTACTCAACTTCTTTCCATGCAGTAATTTATTCATTATTGAAAATGTTACATGAATGCATATTTAAGTTAGTTATTCATACCTCTCAGAAGAGAAAGCTCTGAAAAACATTAATAATTGAAGGCAAATTGTCGCTCTTTAGAGAAATTCTGATAAAATCCATTACAGTTGTCAGTCCCCCTTCCATCCCCCTGACTCTGGTATGCGCGGCTGCTGGCTCGGTGCACAGCCTTGTCAAACCAACCGTACAGTCTATTCAGTTACCCTGGAGTTGTCATGTGGAATCAAGCAAACAAATATCTTCTCTCCATTTTCCTCAACTCCGGCACTCAAAAACAGATCAGAACTAATTCTTCACAAAGCTTAACTTCAGCAGCTGCTTGAGTGAAAATGCTCCGAGCTTGATATGGAATTTGAATTAGTTAAAAGGATTTATCAACAGCCAGTGGTTACATTCAGTTAATTAATAACTTGCTTAAGAGTAACGAGGAAATTGCAGAAGTTAATATTACTTATGGGGCCTCTTCTCAGAAGCTGGCGAGGCTGGACCCTTTCAGTGTCTTTGGAGGAACATTAGCCAAAAGAAAAATCAGGAAAGAGTAGGACCCTGGAGGAAACACATCTTTTCAGTTGATACCCGTTGCATCTCACCAAATCGTAGAGCTTCAGCCAGCCCTTCGAAAGCTTAACCACCCAGGTGGAACCAGTGCCCAGGACCTACCTGAACACCTCCAAAGCTTGGCAGCCATAGCAAAGAAATTATTTCAAAATCATTCCAGAGGCATTCTGCACACAAGCTGAACATGCTTTCCTTCCACATTAAGCTCGTCTGTATACTTTTCCCCTTTACTTTCCTTTGATAAATAAATTCCAGATTACTAACAAATGAACCGTAAATAAAGCCTACCTGACACACAGATCCCAAGGTTCTTGATGGAACTGATACTGGCCATGTCCTCCTCTCACGGGAGAGCACAGGGGCAAACCCACACTAGGAGTATCCCAGCACTGACGTTTTTCAAATAATGGCCAAAGTAATATCAAATGAACCAACTCTCGGAACAGCAAAGTGGAAGGTCAAGCACTTTTAGCCAGCTGATTGAAGAAAAGACTGCTTGCCCAAAGATAATGAGAAGGCACGTTTGTACCATTCTTGTTAGGCCTTTTGTAATACAGAAAGGATTTATAAATTCTGTAGTTTAAAAAAATCTGCTCCATAGAATATGCATTCAGTCATACAAGTCCTCAATTTTGATGCCAAATCCCCCAAATAGCTTTTTTTTTTTGCTCCTATTCATTCCACTATGGCCTCTACAACTAAATACAAAATTAATGGTGGGTGAACACATACTTTTAATGATGTTAAGTTGCTGTTTTTTAAATAAAATACAATTCTGTGTTTTCTACATCTTCCTTTAAACTTAGTATGTATATGAAGAACACAGCTTGCTTTTCTCCTACCTCTATGAGACTGTAAAAAACTTGCAAGCTGATAGCAGAACATAAATATTCACATTATAAAAATAATTTTCTAAACAAGATACTAAAAAACAAAGTTTCAAAAGGCAGCATGGTCTAACTGTGAGAGCATAAACGAGGGCCTTGGATTTTACTTCTGCATCTGATAACTACTTAAGTAATTGTATAGTCAGAATCAAGAGGTCAATTCCTTCACTCACTGTGAGCCTACTTTTGACTTCTAATAGCAACCAAAGCAACATTTCCCCCAGTGTCTCACAATCCTTTAATTTTTCACGTGGAAGGAAAAGTAGAACCACAAGCTGGTTTTGTAGTTACTCAAACAGAACTACAATTGTAGCTAATGATAGTCCTCAGAAGATTTACATGGAAAAACTTTTCTGATAACTATGTTGAAAGGGTAAGATCAGTGTTGACTGTCTTCTCAGACAACCTGCTCTCCTCACATCACAAGGTGGACAGCAGAAAGGGGTGCCTCCCACTCTGAGGCAAATGTGCTCTGCTCCCAGAATCATCTATACAACAAGTAAGAAAACCAAGACAGACAGCAGGCTGGGGAATATAAGGCAGCAAAGTAAGGATCAGTGAGAAAGACCCAAACAAGCCTTGAAAAGAAGACTGATGGCATCACCACGGAGAAAGACAGTGATGTGGCCCTTTCCAAGCTAGGCGCTTCGATCCCTTCCCCTCTGTAGACTCCCTGCAGAGGTTTGCCATGCTAGCATCACCCTTTACAACCCTGACAGTCATACCATAATTCTTTTGCTTCGGCTTTTTCATCGATGGATTCATTGCTGTAAACCATTACTGTCGTTAAGACAATGAAATCTTAGATAATGCAAGATGACATGTGAAAGAATATAGCAGGAAGACTGACTCAAGCCACCCAGTGCAGTTGTCTTAAAAGTTCTCTGGCTTTCTTCTTGCTCTTTATAAAAATTGTAATCACCTTCACCAAGAACCAAGAAGTTACCACTGGACCAGGATATGCTCGGAAAGACAAATGAAATCAGAGGCAGCAAAGAGCACTTGAGCAACTCACAACTCTAAAGCATATAACGCGCATAGTAAACAATATGTTGTAATAATAAGGCAAAACAAGATACTGTGATCATAAGGCAAAAAGATTTTCACCTACATATCACTATCTGAAAAGGGAGAATTTATTTTATGAAAGTAGTTTTTCCCATCCTAGAAAAAAAAATCGTTTTAACTTTTATTATAATAGCTACAATGAATTTATGTCCTTTTTAAACAAAGCACTGAAAATACTTATTTTGTTAGACTTTTAAAAAATAAACATCTTGTTAGGAAAGAGACATCCTATTGTTCTCTCTCCGACTAATTGGTGAAGAGAAACAGAATATTCCACATTCATCGCATTTAGCCTAAATGAGTCATGTTATCTTCTACCCAGACAAAGCATTTTAATTTTAATAACGACAATGCTGACAGCTACAATACTGTTCTTGCAGAAGTTTGCTTGTAAATAATTAACAATTGTTGTATAATGACAGTGGGTTTTTTGATAGCTCTATTAATTCCACAGTCAGGCTGGAGTCTCTTTAATTTAGGGTATTCATAAAAATCCAACCCCCTCCCAACCTACTAACATAAAAGGCTAATGGAAAAAACAGGTTTACGTCCCTGCAGCCTGTCTCGATGCCAAAAATCTGTTGTATGCCAAGAGTCAGCCATGGAAAACCAGAGAGAATAGTATAGAAATCACAGATCATACCTCCAAATGGTTTACGTGTTTGACTAATAATTATCCGATTTTGAAGTTGAAGTCTGTGTGGTGATAAACAAGTTCACATAGCAAAATTCTGTTCAGCGTTGTAGGACCTGGTGGTCAGTCACGGGTGGTGGCATTGTCAGAGGACAGATTCAGCACAGGATGAATGTTCCCCTAATCCCCTTGTATTTTTAAAATCTGGCAACATTCCTCTGATTCTGATGGAATCAGCAAGGATACAAATACCTTGAGGACCATGAAAATGTTTCCTGCATAAGCAAGTTTATCTATCACATGTCATAGTTCCCTAATTCACAGCTACATCTTTTACATACGTATTCGGAATTTTGTCCAAGAATTGTAGAACTGATGCAATGTTTCCTCTACCACAACAGAAGATATCCAATTTGATTTCACTTTCCCTCCGGATAAGATACACTGATGTTTCCATTCCTGTGAGAACGAAATGTTTCACTCCAGAAATAACAGGGCTTCTCAAAAGCCCACTGAAGTTAATGGAGAGACTCTTATTGTCATTACAGGGATCTACAGTCTTTTATTCTCCCAGTAGGTATTTCCTGAAGTTACCTTATGCCCATTTTCTGTCCCAAACAAAGAAACAGACAATGACATAGACATTTGTGAAGTAACCTTTGGTTTCTATACAGACCACGTAACAAGAATCGTCTCTGGACCATGCATTTGAGCAGCAGTAGCTCAATATTTAGTGTACTTGCATAGTTTCATACACTAAATGGATTATTCAGGATTGTAAACTGTCCTGCCAAATAAAAAGATGTTAGATGTCAACCTAATATTTCTATCAAATTTCACACTAATTACTAAAGCTATTTTGTAACTATTCTAAATTTTTTTTCCATACTAGGTATTTCTTATACTCCAATTACTGGCAAAGCCCAGCAATCTTGTCAGATACTTTTAGAATAGCTGTTTATTTCTAAAGGCCAAACCCTGTGTACTAGACAAAGTCAAAGCTCCTGTTGAAATTAAAAGAGGTTTTCCCTGAATGAAGTCTAAAAACTATAGGATTTGACCCATTGTCTCAGAGGAGCTTAGACCCTGCCTCAGCACTGTAGCTGTTTGTTAGTCAGGTTCGTAGGTGGCTATTGCCTGGCAGCCCTATCTTGTAACAATACACAGAGCTCATTATCAGCTGCACTGCTCCAAAAGGCTCATCTGCATCACAAAAGACAACATCTGCTGTGCATCTAGGTGCCATCTCGTTGATAAAGTATAACAGAAATAGAAAAAGTTTGCACGCTCATTTCTTTATAGCCACTGCTGGTTTGGAGACAGTTCCAAAATACTCACAGGCAACAAACAAATGTCACTGTGGGTCCATCTGACAGTACTTCAGATGCTCTGCAGCCTCCCTTGCTATGATGGGCAAACTGCAGACACATCCAGTCTCTTTTTTACATATACACATACATACACACACTCTCTCACATTTTGCATATCAGATAACATTTTCCTTTACCACTCGCATCATTTTCTTATTGAACTGCATATTTTATTACTTCAGGCATCTATTTCTATTCACTTTGTTTCCCACGTACAGGGCTTTCTTAATTGAGCTGCATAGTTTATGAACTGTGCTAATTGACTGCATAACTCCACTGCTGAGTTCTCACATACTGTACCAAGCAGCATATCGAGTGCTGGATTTGTGCCACTGGAGTTACAAGCCCTGCAAGTTAAGGAGCACTTTAACAGTTCTGCTCTATTTTTCATTTCTTCGATTTCTGTTTTTCCTACTTTGTAATACCTGAGTGGGTTGAAATCTGCATTTGGCTTAAGCAAAAGTTTTTTTAAGGATAGCCAGGACAAATGAATTAAACTGTTGATGACAGCCCAAGTAACCCTTGTATTCTGGTCTTGAGGGCAGAAGTCAAGAAAACTTACCCTAGAAGAGCAAAGGCAGCTACTCCCACAGAGAAGAAAAACTGCCTGACCACAAGGGACTGTTCCAATAGGTGCTCACGCTCCTGGTTTCTGGTTAAGGGCCAGAAGCCTTTAAAAGGGTCCCAGAAGCAGGAAGGAAAAGCAGTATTGATAAGTAACCACGAGGACATGCTGTTCTCAGCTGCCACGAGTTAAGAGCTCAGCAATCAGACACAGCGTCTGGAGCCAAGACTGGTTCCGCACAGCATCCAGCTGTTTCTCATCCTAATTAAGTCTATAGGCAACAGTGATTATTAATATTAAACACCTACCCTCTGAAGCTACTAATGAAACCAGATAATCCGTACCATAGAGCCACATTTAAAATTAATACAAGCATTTATGCTAACTTACAAGAAAGAGAAGCAGTACACACGATACAATGTGCTCGTGCACAAGTTCTCCTCTTGGCTATGGATAGATGCCACCGTAAGAGCCAGTGTTTAAAAAACACTAAAACATCTGTTCAGATGCTTAATAAGCTTACCATCATTAACACTATACCTCACAGATGAGCACAATGCTTTGAAAGACAAACAAGAGGAATTGTTCTTCCACCGGCAACTCTAATTTCAATAATGGCATCAGAGCTAAGTAGTGGCAGTTATTTTGAGGCTTCAGGAAACCAGTCAGCAGGAAAAAAAAAAAAAAAAAGAAAAAAAGAGAGACAGCACCTCATGGGACAAGTCATTTAAATTAATTTATACCAGCACTAATATGGCTACATAAATGCCTTTCCAGGACACATGTTTGTTTGCTAGATTTGTAGAAGAAAGCCTCTATATAAATAAGTGAGCATGAAACCATGGAAATACAGTATTGGAAAATCCTCAAGAGATTTCCTAACCTACCTCCTTATGTTGAGGCAAGAGCTGTCAGGTCTAGGCACACCTGATGTTTGTTCCGATCTTGCTTCCCTAAGCAAAGCTTTTCAGCACTTCATAATTAGGAATTTACCCAATAGCCAAAGACTTCTTCCTACTCCGTTAGAAACAGGGGACAACAGATCACTGTTTTGCTGCAGTATTTGACTCTGTGATTCTTTGCTCTCTCAACCATCCCCTCACAGAGCAAACATCTCTTGCAGCTTCTCACTGCTGTCATATTTTCTTGCCTTTTTTTTTTTCCTTCTTGTTGAATCTCCTGTGGACTCTCTTTTCTGGAATTTCTCAGCCCGTTTCCATAGGGCACTTGTGCCATCAGGGAGCAGCAGGTAACTGCTGATGCCTGCAGGCCTGGATAGGGCACCAACAGGGTACCAGGATGCTCTGACCGTCAGTGTCTCAGCCCAGGGAGGTGGCACACCTGCCTCAGCTCCTGCCCACAAAAGCAGCTTTGACTCTTATGGCATGGTCAGAACAACCAGTTTGGTTTATTATCCTGTGCCAGCTGCAGCGATCAAGCACAAGGTTGCCCACAGTAGCCCCAGCCAGCACACTTTATCAGCCCCCTGTCCTGTTTCTTGGCCATCCTCTTCACATCCCCTCCTCTGCCTTGTGTATGCCTCTCCATACACAAAACTAGTATTTCCATTAGCATTATCCAGGTAAACTGAGTTTTATCTAGTATTACAGATACAGTTCTTTAGCTATAGCTGGCCTTGCAAGAGTCCACTCCCCAGAAGGTCCCCAGTACTCCCCCTAAATTATCTGTGAGGTTTGATCATTTCCCTAACGGCCCCTCTTAACCAGCTGTGCAATCCAACCGTCCCCTGTGCCTGTAACTTTTGTCAGCTCTCACACCATTATCTGTCACATCTGGCAATTTCACACGTTGTGCCCAGTGCTTTTCCATCTCCTGTCCGCTTGGCTTAACCTCAGGGCAGGGCCCGAGCAAAATTTAACTCCCAAAATTTCCTTGACCTCAATTTTTTTGCGGGTTTTTTTTTTTGTTAGTTTGGGTTTGTTTGTGGTGTTGGGGGTTTTTTTTTGGGGGTGGTACCGCTATACTTGTTGTCTTTTTTCTTAGGCATTGCCCCTAGCCTGAGAACCTCCTGCTCCACAGACGTGGCAAACAACCAAAGCAGGAACTCCAGTACAAAACCAACTGCCTGAATTTTCAAAACATATCGCAAAGAAACCCTTTTTCTCTCATAAACTAAAAATTTAAAACAATAGTCTCTGCAACATATGTCAACATCTGATTCTTTGTGTCCAAAATGTCATTCTCAGTTTTCCCCTAGCAGGTCTGAATTTATCAAATAGTGAGGTGTACACATTACATTAAAATCAAGTAATAGAAAATTAAGTGTTCACCTTTCAAGTCCAACTCAGTAGTAAACCGATTCGATTTTGCTGTCAATTACGTTAGGGAGAAAATGGAGAAAGTAGGAAAAAAATTAGATTAGTGCATTCTGAGATAAATGGTATTTCAGGTAAGTTTTAATCTTACTTTTGAAAGCTGCAAACTCATCACACACATCTACATGGAGAACTCTGCAGAACACCCAGAAGGCTCAACACCAAAACAGTTACACCATCATCTAACTGTATTAAGGTCTTCTCGTTTTTCCTCAGCAGGACTCATAGACGAGACAAGAATTTAGGCTGGGGCCTGAAATTCCCATATCCAGTCTAACTGACTATAACCATAAAGGTAATTTTCTCCTAATAGTCAAGTTAGATTGCTCCTTTAGTCTTCCTCATCAGACTGTAAATAGATGTTCCTCTCTCTTCTTGGGAGGACAAGAATTAAAGAAAGAAAAGACACAGGAAAAGATTGAAACCCATACAGACTAGAGGTAGATACCATGAACTTAGATGTCGTTAGGAGGTACCAGATCTTAAGTCAACAGATTCTTGAACTTAACTTCAACCATATGAGTAACAGTCTGATTCTTTTTAGCTATTCCTTGCCCCATTTCAGAGTCAGAGAATCACAGCATGGTTGAAATTGGAAGACACTTCTAGTGATCACCTAGTCCAACTCCCTGCTTAAAGCGAGGTGAGACAGAGGAGATTGCTCAGGGCCACTTCCAGTTGGACTTTGAAAACCTCCAAGGATGGGGAGTGCACAGCCCCTCTGGCCAACCTCTTCCGGAGTTTTACCTGCCTCACAGTAAAAAAGTTTTTCCTCACATTTAACTGGATTTGCCTGTATTTGTACTTGTGCCCACTGCCTCCTGTCCTGTTACTGGATGCTGCTGAGAGGAGTCTTGCTTCACTCCTCCCCATGAGGTATTAATATACATTGATAAGTTCTCCCCGAGCCTTCTCGTCCCCAGGCTAAGCAGTCTCAGCTCCCTCAGCCTCTCCCTCTATCTCAGATGCTCCCACCCCCAATCATCTTCATGGCTCTTCACTGGATTCGCTTCAATATGCCCCCGTCTTTCTTGCACTGAGGAGCCCAGCGCTGGACCCAGCACTCCAGATGTGTCTCACCAGTGCTGAGCAGAGCGGAAGGATCACCTACCTCCAGCGACAGGCAATGCTCTGCCTAAGGCAATCCAGTGGGCTGTTGTCCGCCTCTGCTGCAAGGGTACATTGCCGGCTCACAGGCCATCGAAGTCCTCTGCATCCATAAACTTCTGTAGACACTGGTTCAGCTTCCCACACGCTGTTTTCAAATGTTTTCATTCACTACTTTTGAGAATCAGGCTTTAGAACAACATAAGGAGGCACTACAGAGGAAAAGCATGGCTGTCAAAACCGGACTCAACCCCATTACAAGTAAGACGTAAGTGTGATACTGGTATTGTAATACACAGAGATTTACAAGAGAAAAATGGATTGGTATTCTAGAGTTAAAACTGATCAAACAGAACTGTCAGCCTTACCTGGAAGTTTTCTGATGCTTAAAAAAATCTTGTCCAATTCCATGTTCTCGTTAATTCTTGCAAAGAAATCCTTTCCTCCCGGTTACCGCACTAATATTCTGACAACAGAGGGTAAAAACCAGTATTTTCTTGTCTAAATAACATCCAATATCACTTCCATTTATCACATCTCATTAACAGAAAAAAAACCTGTAAAGCCTTCCTAAATGTCTTTAAATCTCTGACAAATTTCATTAGCATTATTTCACCTTAAAAATTACAAAATCTACTTCAAATTTGCAGTCTAATAGTACCTTCACTCACCCTACATTATGCTCCCAGAAAAGGGTTAATATCATGCATATATACAGACCAAGGACTTTTTTATTTTAATGGCAAGGCAACAAAGAGATTCACTTAATGACAAGTTCTTGGACTAATGTATTATTCATTTTGTTATGTGACAGTAGAACAAAATTGTATCCATAAATATATAATGTTGTACACCACTTTTTAATGTAGTTTACATTTATGAAATAATTGGCTGTCTTTCACCACATTGTCCTCTTTTTATTCACTTTTTTTTTGAGCGGATGTCATAAAACGCAGTTCGTGACATAGAAGGACTCTGTTCATTCCAGGAACAGAGACAGCAACTAGCCTGGATAAACCTATAAATTTCAACCTCTGTTTCTGAAAATGTTTTCTAGTCTCTTGAAGGATTTTGGAGGTATCTTTACAGCTTTTTTCCACATATAAATTGCCACTTTACTCTTTTTCCCTTACAGTTAGTGTTATGTGTTTTTAAATGTATTAACTCATTTGAGGTCAACAAGTTGTATCTAATCATCACCATATTTAAATACAGTTCATGTATGTAATGATATGTGGGGTTTTGACTTAAATAATAAAAAGTATTCAAACCTCCTTACTCAGTATCCTAAAGCAAGGCGAGCCACGAGCAGAGAGACGTCTTGGCACCGGCAGTGCCCTCACCAGTAAGGCTTAGACTCGCAGGGTCTGAACATGGCCAGCAGAGCTGGGTGCAGGCAACACCGGCCACTATCGGTCCCAGGAGAGTCAATTGGTCAAACAAGTCCCAGATACATCAAAGAGGGCCCCAGGTGACCCATGCCCCAGGTGAGGCTGGTCAAGGACATCAAGTCCTATCAGTGCCCTCAGAGCACAAACACTTTTGAGGTCCCATCACCCATTTGCTCAAATTTTGTTTGCCTTCATAAATTATTAGAAGGAGCATTTGCATTTTATCCTCTCCAGTTGCCTGCACGATCTCTTCAATGCTTCACGTACACATCCAGTTCTGGTTTAGAATCATCTAGGTTGGAAGGGACCTTTAAGATCATTGAGTCCAACCATTACCCTAACTTGGCTGAGTTCACCACTAAACCATGTCCCTAAACACCACATCTACACGTCTTTTAAATACCTCCAGGGCTGGCAACTCCACCACTTCCCTGGGCAGCCTGTTCCAATGCCTGACAACCCTTTCAGTGAAGAAATTTTTTCCAATATCCATCCAAAATCTCCCCTGGCACAACCTGAGGACGTTTCTTCTCGTCCTACCACTTCGTACTTGGGAGAAGAGACTGACCACCACCGCTCTACCCCCTCCTTTTGGGTAGTTGTAGATAGCAAGAAGGTCTCCCCTCAGCCTCCTTTTCTCCAGGCTGAACACCCCCAGCTCCCTCAGCTGCTCCTCACAGGACTTGTGCTCCAGACCCCTCACCAGCTTCGTTGCCCTTCTCTGGACACGCTCCAGCACCTCAATGTCTTTTCTGTGGTGAGAGACCCAAAACTGGACACAGCACTCGAGGTGGGGCCTCACCGGTGCTGAGTACAGGGGGATGATCACTGCCCTAGTCCTGCTGACCACACTGTTCCTGATAAAGGCCAGGATGCTGTTGGCCGCCTTGGCCACCTGGGCACACTGCTGGCTCCTATTCAGCTGGCTGTCAACCAACACCCCCCCAGGTCCTTTTCTGCCAGGCAGCTCTCCAGACACTCCTCCCCAAGCCTGGGGGGGCGCCGGACACGGCGCTTGGCCTCATTGAACTTCACACCATTGGCCTCGGCCCATCGGTCCAGCCTGTCCAGATCCCCCTGCGGAGCCATCCTGTCCTCCAGCAGATCAACACTCCCACCCAACTTGGTGTTGTCAGTGAACTTACTGAGGGTGCACTCGATCCCCTTGTCCAGATCACTGATGAAGATATTAAAGAGAACCATCACCAACACTGAGCCCTGGGGAACACCACTTGTCACCAGCCGCCAACGGAATTTAACTCCATTCACTGCAACTCTTTGGGCCCGGCCAGCCAGCCAGATTTTACCCAGCAAAGAGTACTCCCATCCAAGCCATGGGCAGCCAGTTTCTCCAGGAGAAACTGGCTGCAGCCTGCTCCCCTCTTCTCCCACCCTGCACCAGCCATGAGACCCAGTTTTGCCTCCACAGGCGAGGGGACTCCAGCAAGCAGGCTCTGTAACAGCAGGCACCACACGAGCATCTTGGCCAAAACATCAGGCAGGTAACAAAACCTATTTCTTCCACAAGTCTGTATGATACTAAAAATTTTACCGATCCACATGCTTTTGCCCATCAACAACAGATGAGTCTCATGGACATAAACAGGGAATTTCACAGTGCCAGGCAAATGCTGCTCAACTGCCAAAACCAACACTGAATCATTCCTCGAGCAGCAATTAAACTAGAACAATGCAGATACCCGAGCCTTCCTTTAATCATTCTCCCAACCCTGTGTTAATTAGCTAGGCTGCAGTAACCGCAGAAATGATGAGTCTGTATGAGAATAAAAAGTAAAATTGTATTAAAAATTCAGTAAATTATACAACACTCTTTCCTATCAAAATATTTTAAAATATTCATGTCCAAAAGAACACATCCTACAAAGATCCTGGGACTGTTCATTAGACTGCTTTGTATCATGTATCACTGCCGCTACTGATCAAATTAAAAGGTAGCATTTAAGAGCTGCCAAGGCTCGGAAACTCCAGTGGGCACAAACATGGTGTTTATTGGGTGTCCGGAGCCAAGGTTGGGTTTGCAAAGGGTCCATTGGCTTCACCCCTGTGCTAATCGAATAGCCAGGGGCCTTATCACACAAAACCTTGCTTCTCTATGCCTCCAAATGGCTGCTCTCTGTGCATGCACTGCACGGGCCTGAAAGCGATGTTTTTGTGTAAAACAGTCTGAGGCTGGAGCCCCTCTGCTGTGAGGACAGGCTGAGAGAGTTGGGGTTGTTCAGCCTGGAGAAGAGAAGGCTCCGGGGAGACCTTAGAGCCCCTTCCAGTCCCTAAAGGGGCTCCAGGAAAGCTGGGGAGGGACTCTGGATCAGGGAGGGGAGCCATAGGACAAGGGGGAAAGGTTTCAAACTGAAAGAGCGGAGATTTAGATATTTGGAAGAAATTCTTGACTGTGAGGGTGGTGAGCCCCTGGCCCAGGTTGCCCAGAGAAGCTGTGGCTGCCCCATCCCTGGAGGGGTTCAAGGCCAGGCTGGATGGGGCTTGGAGCAACCTGGTCTGGTGGGAGGTGTCCCTGCCCAGGGCAGGGGGGTGGAACTGGATGCTCTTTAAGGTCCCTTCCAACCCAAACCGTTCTGTGATTCGATGATAAAAGAGAGGTAGCACCACTGATATAACTGCCTAGGTCTCAAAAAAAACATGTTTGTTTGCACCCTGTCAGCATAAGCGCCGCTCCAGCACCCTTGCCTGCAGGGGGCTGTGCTAGCCGCCCCCCCGCCAGGCACAACGAACATCGCCGCGCTCTGCAGCCACAGCCGGCCCGCGGGCCTTTGCTCCCTTGGACTCGGAGCACCGCTGCCTCCTCCAGACTCACCTTCCTCACACCAACCCGACCCCTGATCCCTCTTCCCCGGCGGGGCGGCGGGAGGCGGCTCCGCAACGCGGCCCGCCCGGCCTGAGGGCCTGCACCGCCGCCCGCGCGCCCGCAGAGGGCGCCCGGGCCCCGCCGCTGGAGCGGCTCATGGCGGCGCCGGGGGAAGGGGAGGAGCGGCGGTGCTTCCCGGCCCTCTGCCTGCCATCTCCCCGCCGCCGGCCGGTCAGCTGCTGGAGCGTAACCCCCTCCCTCTCCTCAGGGTCTTCCTCCGGCGGCGGCGCGGGGAGCGGCGTGCGGCGGCGGGCCCGGCCGGACCCCCGGAGCAGCAGCAGCTCTCGCCAGGTCGGTGCCTGCGCCTCCCCGGACAGGCCCGCCATGGTCTGCCGGGGCCGAGCCCCAGCCCCCTCCGTGTCCAGCACGGAACCGCAGCCACTGCCCTTTCTGAAAACCGTTCTTCATTATGATTCCTTTAATGTTGCCTCCTCCTCCGGTGACCCAGCCGGGGTGCGGGGGCACAGCCCCGCCGGGGCCTGCTGAAGGCCGTGAGCTGCTGCCGCCTCCCGGACCCCCCATTCCCGGCTTCGGCGCTGTGGTGCCCGCGGGACTCCTGAGGAAAAGGCGCTTCCTGATGGGGTTTCTTAAATAAGCTGAGTTGGAAGCGGTCTGTGAGAACTGGGGTTGGTTTCTAGGGGTTTCATGCTTTATCATCAGCTCTGAAGAGGCAGCATTCGCCATCAGGATCGTGTAAAAAATGTGTTTACAGAATAGCTGTAGACAAAATACAATTCCCAGTATTAACCCAGTCAGTGTTTGAAGAAGCCCTGAATCGCTCCTTAGTTTAGGTCCTTTTTTCCTTTTCCCCAGGAGTAATTAAATTATGAATACCATACAACCGAACATCCTTTTGGATTTCAAGCTGCTATTAGCTGCTCTTTAGAGAACTTGCAAATCTGCCAAACACACATATCTGACATCTTTACACATTACTAGCAGTGTCTCGTTATTTGACATCCAGGAACACGCAGCAGCCAGAACACATGGAAGTGCACAGCAGCGTGGCACTTGGGGAGGCAGAGAATCTGTGATGAGTCTCCCAAGTTCCGGGGAAAGCTTGCTTTTCCTCGTCTGTGCTGTGGAGCTATCCTTAATGGAGTAGATTTCACTTTCAAACCATTGACTATTTCTATTTGCACGTCTTTTCTCCAGAATAAGGGATTAAAATAAGAAAAAAGAGTTTCCGAACAGGAGTCTCAAGCTACTGCTTCCTTATTACTAAATATCTTACACTATAATAGTTTTACTAGTCCAACACTAAACCTTTGCAGAAAGGTACAATGACAAGGTTCCAAGTTAACTGTTCTGTGAAAATAATACCTTTACTGTAACTTTCCCAAATGGTAGTAACTAGTGTTTGGGCAGTAATCTAAGAAAGAATATGAGGTTACAGGCAAGGAATTGTTATAGGAACATAAATCACCTTTTAATATTATTTTCTTTTGTCCTGATTGGCAACTTAAATACTGCAGGAAGAAAAGAAACGTCGTGGCAGTCTCCTTATCCTGTTTTCAGGTGCAAAGCATTTAATGCAACAAAAGAAAAGGTTTTTTTAAAATGTTGAGGAACAATTCAATTCTCTTTGCAAGACTATATATATTGGGTGAGGGAATCATCTGTATTGATCTAGCTCAAACTTTTGAGCTGAAAATGTAGTTATGAAATACTTCGGTGTAAGAAGACATAGCTTATTTGGTGCAAGGTATATGTTAATATGGTGCAGCCAGTCCAGGTGTGAAAATAACTGAAGATCACTGACACCATTGCCTTTTGCTTTCCCAGCAATGGCAGGAGGAGTTTGGGTTTTGTGTCCGATACATTTAGTTCATGGCATCCAGTTGTTCTAGCTGCTGGTGGGGTTGCTGTTTTTTGTGATCGGGCTATTACTGGGGTGGAGTATTTTGGTGGGGATTCAAGAAAAATAGCAATTATTGTAAGATTAAAAATACGGTCACAAATACTGGCAACACGAGCGTTATTTTGCTGCATAAATGTTAAGTAATAACAACCCAAGAATATCCACATGCTTTAAATGTGTTAAGCGTGTTGCGTGGCAGGAGGCCAAAGCTCAAGTCTTCAGTCATCTGGGAAGTGTAAGTGGCCTGTCTAATTCCTACCACTTTTTAAGCTGTTTGGTTTTCTGTAATAGCTGCAGGGTTTTGGAGCAGGGTACAATATAAGATCAGGTGGCTGAGGCTGACTTGCCTTGTTTAGACTTGCTACCACATAGTCCTTGATCTTATAAGAGAACTTTTGCATGTGTGAGTCCAACTGCAGTTATGATATTCATACATGGTTTTAAATACCATGTTAAACTTAATTTTTCAGACGTGGTTTTAAAATACCATGTTCAATTTTTTTTTTCTTTTTTTACAGCTGACATATTTTGCTTATTTTGGGATGAAGCTTAATAAAATGTATAAGGTTTTTGTTACAATGTTTACGAATGCCTGAAAGTTAATGCCTAAAAGCTACCTAAGTAGTATGTGTGCTTTGATGTTTCTCCCTTTTTAGTGGGTGGTAAAACCCTATTCAGCTGCAGAGTACCAGAATGGGAAAGCTTACTTGAAACATTACTCACAACTTTTTTTTTAACTTTAAAAATTATTTTCAAAGATGGGTATGAATTCTAATAACTTCACTAGTATAAGCTGAATAGATCTAATAGGCTAAGGTCAATTCACAGTGTATGAATACATGTTCTTTTTTTATTGTTTAATTGGTTTAGGTCCAATGATGACAGTTCTCTTCAGAGGCAGCCGGTTTCTACAGAAAACTTGGTCCATCATTTAACACCACAGATACCTGAAGTCTCATGAAAAGAAAAAGCAGGTTTCTCGATGACTAGCAAAGTGAGTCCTAACTTTATAGTGAATGATGCTCTGTGAAAACCCACCTTGTCAAACTTCATCAAGATTCAAAAGTAGTTTGATGTATAATGAAGGTTGCTCCAACCAGTTGGAAGGATATGCTGCCAGCCGTTCCGAGCCCTGTCCCCATGTGTGTGTCTTGAAGAACATCAAAAATGCCAGCCACAAACATCAGGCCTTTGGGCCTGTGAGATAGTAAATAACTTTATTCACTTCTAGAGGGATGCTGTTACACCTCACTATCACTTCTTCCAGTTTTCTGAATTTGCTGTGCATCTGAGATGTTCCAAATGGTCTTAGAAATTTTCACCATCTTTTCTGTTACTGGTTCTACATTCTGGCTTTAAATACTAAACGGGTGAACCTACAAGTATAGTACTTACTTTTTGGTTGTTTGTTTTTTTTTTTAAACAGTGTATTTGCTCTGGCTTTTTTCCTTAATAGCTTGTTGATTTAAAACTCTGTACAAGGAATTATTAGTCTTCAGGGGACTTAAGTTATCATCCGAATGAGTGGGAAATCAGCTCGTTTTTGTCAGCAGGAAGTTTCAAGGAATAGAAATAGATAATTCTGCATTTTTGTTTTTTCTTCAATTTTGTAATGGTTACCCTTCTAAGTAAATATTAAAATTTCAAATAGGATGGATATATCAGCAGAAACAAAAAATATCCAGAATTTTAATAATTGGCTACAAGAAAATATTTTTAAAGCTCAAACATAACTCTCCCTTGCTTCAAAATTTAAGCTATATTGTACTATTGTGTTTCATTCTGGGGATTTTGGGGGCAGGCGTATCCTACATAAGAAACTTTCTGCAAGTTTCTTATGCTGTCCATCTTTGCTCTGGAGTGTTAAGTAACGCAAACTGTTTCACACTACGTTGAATCACTCATTAGCCTGATGAGCTATCTAGATCAAGTAGACCTTACAGCTGTTTGGGGATCTGAGTCATAAGTGACTTCTTTTTCATAACATTGTCCTGATATTAGTTGTATAGAAAGCAACATAATGTTTATGTTTTGACAGTGTGAGTAGAGTGTTCAGCATCCAGGCTAGTACTATTAAAGAAAGTACTGTGACTTTATTGGCATAATGTTGAACATGAAAATCAGGGTTTTGGTCTTAAGTGCAAATTATTTGGTTTACTTTACCCTGTGGCAGATTGCTGGCACCTCAGTGTAACTGGCAGTCTGTGTCTAACACAACCTCAGATTAAAATGCTAAAGTGATATAAATCTAGAGTGTTGTATATTTGTCAAGAGCTAATGAATGCGGTGGAGCACAAAGTATTTTTCTTTCTTGGAAGTCCAACTTCTCTTCTGCAAGCAATAAATATAAGCAAGCATTGTACATTTAATGTCTTATTCACACTGGCTATATTTCTTTCTTTGAATTTGGCAGGTTCGTTTATGAGATTGGAAATAACTGTGATATCAAGCATCCGTCTGGATGCAGAGGTCTTTTCACAGAGGATATTCAGCATTGGTAAACGGATTTGTGGATTTGCATGGGGTAAAAATGGAGGCAGAAATAAACTTCTGAAATCGAATCTTGGTCCAGGAATGATGACTTCTCGGCTGTATACACATGCTTTCAATATCTCCCCAATAGAGAATAGGAGATTGTGCATAAATGGAACACCATGGATTTGGCATCTCCTAGAAGAATGTGTCGAGAATGCGTGGGAGTATTGGAGCGTTGTCATAGGACTGATTTCCATTGTCTGTTTTCTGTTTGCTGCACTACCGTAAGTTTAAAGTCTTAAGCAGTCCTCAGATTGAAACATGAGTAATCTTGCCTGAAGCCTTTTTCAAAAGCTGCCTTTTTTTTTTATTTTATCTTGGATATGTTTCTCTATCTGCATAATACAGATATAATATGCCAGAGAAGCATGTTGTTCATGTTTGCAACAATATTTAGTGGTTGACAAATGAGCTTGATGTACTGTTCTGTTGTACTGACTTGACACTAATCTCTGCCACTTAGAGCAAATGAGAATAAATCACCTCTTCTCTCTTATCTTCTCCACCCTGAGATGTGTGTGCACGCGCAGGCACACTTGCAGCAGAAGCTGGCTCGGTGTTTATTTAAACCACATGCTTTGTCGCCAGTACTGTTGTGCTGGCTCCTGCCAATGAAATTTGGATTGAGAAAAGGTCAGAAGCAGCACATGAGTTAGCACTTCGCTAGTGCTAAATCAGTTGCTGTTTGGTCGCTGGCACTGGGTTCAAGTTTCAAATATGTAGGTAGGAGATGACAAAGGAAAAGTAGAAATGCTCCCAGCAGGTGAAAATGCTTGAAACAAAATGGGATTGACTCCAAAGCCTGTCCCCATAAGGGGATATAATTTACTGAACTAGTAAAAGGGCTATGGAAATCAAGCAAAATAAAACCACCCTTAGTAAGCTGTTGAGCTTCAGAAATATTAGTTGAAATATTAGTTGAAAGGGGGCTTTACATTAAAACTGTCATGTTAGTGAGCATGGAATTCATCAAGATATGTCCAATGGACTCACGTTTGGGATTGCTTCGTAGTCCCTATTGTGAATCTGAATAAAAATTCTCCAATTTAGAGGCATAAGTGTAGTTGTCAACTCTTTTAGAAGCTTTGTTCCATCTTAGCCCTTCTATGTTAAGTAACAGTGTTTTTCTTATTTCAGTATTTTAAAAGCTGGTATTTACAGCAGATGAATATAAAACGCTTATGGCATAGTTCTGGTGTCCAGAAAATGGTTATTTCAGTGCAGGCCACAAAAAAGGAGCACATGCAAGCAGTAATGAGGTTGTGATTTGAGCCTTTTGTTATGCTAGAGTAAGACATGGCGAGCTATAGTGATACTGAGTTCTTCTTCAAAAGGTAAGTGGAGTATTGCTGCGATAGGTCTCTTGTGGTTAGAGTTTTAATCTTTCTTTATTCAGATTTTGAAAAATGTACTTTTGAACTTATTAAATGTTTTTGCTTACACTATTTTACAATTACTTCTGGAATTTGTGCCAGTCAAATTTACATTGCCTGTCAGAATGGAAGAGTGGATCAAGCACTGTCTTTGGGCTTTCTGCTGTGTTGGATAGCTGGAGATCTTACAAATTTCATAGGCTGCTATTTAACAAATCAACTGCCAATTCAGGTAATCTGTCAATACTCCTACTTCTTGATTTATTCTTTTCAAACAGTCTCTTTAAACTGTAGGATAACTTAATATTGCACAGTCAAGTATGTACTGGGAAAGGAAATGTTTTTGTATTCTGTTCACTGATCTACAATCCATAAAGTAAGTCATAATTTCCCAAATACATACATTGATGCTGTTATGTGTTATAGAAACCATTTCACACTTGTAATTAACATTTGGAAAGACTTACTGGGTGTTACTCAATGATGAATGAAGTGAGGAATTTTCAGTTAAGCTTCAGCTTCAAAGTAAGCTTGCAGAACAAATAGGGCTGGAAGGAAGTTGTGTTGTTTAGCTTGTAATAAATCAAGAAGTTTTGGGGTTCCTACTCTCGAAACTTGCTTTTTCTTTTTTTTTTTTTTTTTTTAGGAAAACTGTTTATTAGCAAAGAAATACTAGTTCAAAGTTGTTAATCTGACTAATTTGAAAAATGTATTTTCTTTGTTAAGGCAAGGGTTTCTTTGAAAGAAACAGTAGCTGTCAGCGATTAATTGTGTCTGAAACTTTCTTACCTGCTGTGTTTATTTTTTATTCTTAATTAAAAGAGAAAGAGGTATGTGACAGCCACCTGCAGAAGTCTTCACAAGCTGGAGATGGACCCCAAGGGTGGACAGAGTTCTCTTCTCTTTTACAACTTAAAGTGTGGCACTAACCATTTCATCTCCCCATTATGAAAAGGGGAAGAAAGAATGACATTTTTGTCTTATTGAAGGAAGAAGCACTGAGTTAGATCAGTAGCTTCCGAAGTGCTGGAAAACTAGGTGGATGGAGCAGACTTAAGCTTCTGGGCAAGAAGGACTTATCAGTCTGCCCAGGTAGGAATTTTTGCTGTGCATCCTGGAAAATGACCAGCTATTGCGATTGTGTCAGCAAGTCCCTGTTGCATAAGGTTTACACTGCATTCATCTGCAGCAGCCGAACTTGTTTTGTGCTGGAAATGCCTTTTTTTTTTTTTTTTGGCAGTGCTTTGGTATTTGTCATTCACATTATGACTATGAAGGAAAATTTCCATGCAGTTAAGGTATTTTGAATTATGTGTATACTGAACAAGCAAATGTATCTTCTCTTTCAGATTGTCACTGCCATTTTTTATGTTAACATGGATATAATTATGATTTCACAATTTGTCTACTATAAGCTCAAGAAGCAGATGACAAAACGTAAGGTGTTTCAAAAATTAAAATGTTCTCCGTAATGTAGCACACACTTTACCTTGATGTTTTCTACAGTGTTTAAGTAAAGTTTTTTCAGAGGGATTAAAAAATAGAGTGCACAAATTCTGTTTGAAGTTGTTAGGCCTATTACTTTCTTTTCTCGGGCTTTTGTGAAAATCCTCTCCCCTCCTTTCCCCTCTCTCCTCACCCTTTCTGCTTTTCTCTTTTCTTACCCACACAATATCTGTAAATATTTTCCAAGCAGTACTTTCTGTTTATATAGACATAAAAAATACAGTAGTTTTGTGGAAACTGGTTCCATGTTTTAACTTACTCCATGGTTTTACTGTCTACTTACAGCTATCTAAATATATGTATAAGTTGAAAGCAAGCATTATTTCTTTGTGTGGTTCAGTAAGTTTCCTCCATGTTGATTGAAACGGGACTTTATTTGCTTATAGCATAAAATATCTTGACAACTTCATGTCTTCCGTTTCAATACATATAGTTAAAAAACATATTAAAAGGGAATGAAATTACTTGAGTTGTGCTTCATAAAATCCTGGCAGTAGTTGTAGTATTCAGCCTACCAAGGGACTACTGTTTTGACTGAAATGGAAGACAGAAAGCTCTGTTCACATCGTATCAAATCAAAAACATTAACTCATCAATCTTAAAAAAAAAAAAAAAAAAAAAAAAAAAAAGAAAGTATCAAAGAAAATCCATGGTACAGCAGAGGTAGCAAAAAGCTGAAGTAAAACAGATGCCTGCCCAGCAAACTAAATAGGGATAAAGCAGATTCATTCAATATGGAACTGATAATAAACCTGGAGATAGGTCAATACTGAAGATACTTCCTTCCTGCAGCCTACTCTTGAAAACAAACACAGGCTTTTGTACATTTTAGCTGCCAGTGCCTGTTCCAGCTCAGTGGTTTGCATAGCTGCAGAGGGAGGCATGGCACTGCGAATAAAGCTGTTAAAAGAGGGCTTTTCAATACCCAGGTCTGGAGCAGTTACCATAGACAAGTTGGTCAGTGTTACATCTCAAAGTGCGGCCTGTGGAACATCACTACTAAGTCTGTCTTCTTTAGACTATAGGTCTTTAGAACAGGCTTGCTAATGCTGTAGAGCAGTTTGTTCCACTGGTAACAAAGACTGCAGGACTTTGCCAGCATCTTCTAGATACAGAAGGTAGTGCAGCTCCAGGGTTCTGTAGGACTGTCTGCCATTTTCAAGTTGTCTTGTAGGTGTCTATGGAGACTTGCTAGATGGAGTCTTTGAATATGTCAGTCTCAGTAAGGCTCGATATTTAGCCAACCATGGCCATGGAGACTGGTCCAGCAGAGCACTTAGATAACATATTTATCTTAAAGATATTTTTGTTAATTTAAATGTCAAATATCCTTGCTTTTGCAGCTTTTACTCAAGATGTGCTGAAAGAGGCTGTTACATTCTATTCTACTGAGCAGTTTCCTGTTTATCAGCTGTTATTTAATAGTGAACTATTAGGAGTTAATATAAGAGATAAGTTGAGTATGAAAATTTTCTTTTCTTAGTAGCAATGCCCATTTAAGGAGTTCCCCTCCTGTTCCTGCACTGCTGCCCTCACTTGTTGACACACCACCAGGTGGGCTCCATGCCCACCCCTGCTCACTGTCATAGTGAACAGGGGTGGGCACGAAGCCCAGAAGAAAAAGGTGGACTTGCATTGCTGCCAAGAAAATGATACATGAAATTGTACCTTCAAATTTACATATCTATATTGCAAACAAAAAGTAACCTTAAATCAACAGCAGATGTTATTTTTCAGCTAATTTGTTTGTGTGTCATTCTAGGCAGCAAAAGCCTGAAGAATTTCTGTGTAACCTGGATCATTGTGTGTACAGCGCTGGGTGTTATTTTACCCTGTCAGCTGTTACTAAGAAACCAAGACCAGAGTACAGTAATCGAAAGGAGTAATGTAAGTTCTTACCTGCTTCCTTTCCAAAAAAATCTCACCCAAGAGTGTCTTGAAAAGTTTGTGTACTCTGAGCTTTAAAGAAATTTGGATGACGTTTTTAACAATGATTTAGAAATCAGAAATGTCGCACTATGTGGATATTTTAACTATGGACCATACATCCTGAAATAAAGAAGTTATAAAATTACTTCTTTGAGCAGCTTCCTGTGTTTTGGGCTTATTCTGCCCCTTGGGTCATTAGGATGTGCTGCCCTGTGAAATAACATGTGTACATGTTGTGTTTCTGCTTGCGTTAAGTACTGTAGGCATCCATGTAGAGACTACACAGTCACAGGTGAAATCAATAAAGGTGGAAAATTACAATTGTACCTGCTGCTGCTGTCATTTCAGCGGGAACATTCGCAGGCTATTCCAGCAATTTTATGGCCTTCATACTAATGCCAGTAAAATAATTGTAATCCAGCAACATTGCCCAGCAGGGAAGCAGCTTATTTTCAAAACACAGCTAGAGTGAGAAAACTAACAACTCTTAAACTGTGAAAAATGAGTATTTTGCTTTCTCCAGACAGGATGATTCATTTTTTTAGTGGCCCTAGCTACATTTCTTAGTTTTGGTTTGAATTAGTGTGCCCAGGCTTTTTTAGCAGGAGGACTGGCTTAGTGTCGTATCCTAAAGCCCAGCACTAGTTTTGATCTCAGTCATGGCCATGACGCAGCAGAGTGCATTGTTGTGAGATAAAGATTAAACCCTTTTTAGCCCTCTTTGGTCATTTGAAAAGCAGCACTGAACTGCTTTGAAAAGAATTCTGTCCAGAAAATCAGCCACTGGACTCTCAGTTTAATCCCCTGAAATGCCTGAAAACATTCTTGCCAAAATGTATGTACCTTTCTTTTTCAGAACTCTCTTGATATGATTGAAATGTCAGGCTTCATTTGTGGCTATATATCCTGTGTGTTTTACTTGGGAAGTAGATTTCCTCAGCTTTATAAAAATGTAAGTAGGTTTTTGGCTAAGTATACTTGTATAAAATACTCTCCGTTGCTTAAAATGTTGGATTCTCCCTAACAGTGAACCCTCTTGAACTTGAAAGCCTACTTTGCTTTTGTGACTTTCTAAAGTGTAAAGAAAAAAAACGTCGGGCTTTTTTTTCCCCATTCAGAGGAGGATGGTGAGAATTTTAGAAAACAATGGTCTGATGATAGAGGATTGATTGGAAGTGTTTACAGTTGGATTTATCAGCTGTAAGCAGAGACATGCCTTATGTGATTGTTTTCATGAGCAAGTGGTATCTCCCCTTTTCTTTCTCCAAACTGTTCTACATTGAGTAACCAACCATGGGATCAGAAGTTAGAATTAGAGGAAAATTAGTTTAGAATTTTATCCCCTTTTCACAAAGATGCCATTACTGACTCCCCCTCCCCGCCTCTTCACTATCAGTATATTAAAATAGAAAGTCAACACAACAAACGACCTGAAGGTTTTACATTGTCAATTGTATACAGGCATTTTAATTGATTATGGAAATGATTAGTTCATTTCCAAGCCTATTCGTATCCCCCCTCTACCTTTTCCTTCACAGCTGGAATACCGCAGTGTTTCCAAAAAGGTCTGCTAAACAGGCTGGTAGAGCAACAGATTTCTTAAGAACTAAATATCATTTAGAAGCAGATTATCCTTCCTGCTTTGCACTTACATAAAAATTACATTAACCAGAGCGGCTTCTAAGAACTGTTACAATTTCTGCAGTTTTCAGTGATAAGTGCTGAAAGCACTAAGCTCGGAGGATTCAGAGCCCAGGAAGAGATGGACAAGAATGACTGAAAATCTATGGATATGTTATAGTACAAAATGCCAAAAATTATCTATAACTAGCTACTGTCATACATGTTTTCACATTTCTTTGTATTCGTAAAAACTTCTTTGTGTTTAGTTCCGAAGAAGATCAACAGAAGGCACCTCTTACCTGCTGTTTGCATTAGCCATGATGGGAAACTGTACATATGGACTGAGCCTTGTTTTAAAGATGCCAGCTACCGCATCCTTCCGGACCCTGTACTTTTTACACCATCTTCCATGGCTCATTGGGAGCTTTGGAGTTTTGTTTCTAGACATTTTTGTATCCTTTTCCTATTTTAGCTACAGTTTCTCAGGATAGGCTTTTTAATAAGTAGATTAGAAATTGTGGATTTTTTTAAAAAATCAGATATTTTTTTTCTGTGATTCTAACCTGATCGTAAAATCTTCTTTCTGAACAATAACTTGTATGTTTTTTATAATAATATTTCTTCATAAGAATAACAAGTTTATAGAAAATATCTATATTAAAGCTACATTGCACAGGCTAATTTATATCTTGTAGCCAATATGTAGTATACTAAAAGCTGGGGATGTGTGTGCACATTGTGCTGTTTTTCTTACATTTGCTGTCTGATAAATGTAAGAAACCTCCAAAAATCCCAAACAAACAAACAAACCAAAACAAACCCCAAACCTGCTTGTTTTTAAATGCAAATATAGAATTATAGCTTTGAGAATTTGGTTAAATTGTAAGTGTTATTGCAAGATTGCATTAACGTCAGAGACAAACCATGAGGTTTTGGCAAATTTAGTTTCAGAAAATAGTGTTTAACAAAGAAATGCTGCAGCTACCCTTAACTACATCATTCGGGGCAAAAATCAGACCCTGAGTGCCTTCTGAAAACCAGCAGCTGTGCTCGTTGAGTCATGCGAAGGGCTAACCAACTACACAGTTATCTAGATTAGTATGCCAGTTTCTTGGAAGTCCTGAGCAAACTTGTACCACTATAATTTTTTTATTCTTATATTCAGGGGACATACATAAGATGCCCGCAGTGTATTGGTTATTGTTAGTCGTGTTCTTTCTAGACTGAGCATTAGCATTTTGTGATTGAGAAATTAAAAGCAAAATGTTTGGAGTAACATACTTTTGCTTTAGAAGCCTAGTGAACAGTGACATGGTGGTACTTGGTCTTACTGTTTGCTATAGGTTTACAGTCACCTGTCTTGTTACTATAGCTATTTATTTATTTATTTATTTATTCATTATATATTTTCATTTATAAGAGTATAAAAGAGGAGACTTTCTGATTTTCGCTGAAGTAAGAATTTTAGGTTTGTGTCTCAAAACATCTTGCTACTTAGCCCCATGAACTCAAACTGTAAAACAGGATAAAATGAAGAGTGATATCAGGACCATGCTGAAGCATATTGTGTTAATCCGTTCCATATTAAAAGGAAGTTCTTTACCAGATTTACCTGGAACAGTTCCAGAAGTTATGATTCCCAGGCATCAGTCTTGTCTTTCTGATTAAAGTAATTTCATAATCCACTCCAATTAGACTGGCGATGGCACAGCTGACCCTGGCCTTTGGATGGACAGTTAAATTATACTCTCATTCAGAATAGCCATCTGTGTTTTTTGCATCTCCAGCCATGGCGATTTAAGTGGGCAGTTTAGTAAAACATTCTGCATCCTGGGAACACAATACACCACTGCAGTGGTGAGACTGAACTGTGGTTCGTGGCCCGTTTCGAAATACGTTGTAGTTCTATCTTTTATGAGACAATGCAGTTTCCTGTGCACGAGCAGACTGTAGGGTTCAGGGTTGCTAGCCCATATGGCTGGTTTGAGCGCTTGGGCTTTTTGTTCCGTGAATGAAGTAGTGACTCTTTCTTCCACCCCCAGCTGGAAATATAAACCACCCAGTATTTATTTACCCAACCCCCGCCCCCCCCCCCGAATTTGATCTTGATGACCCTTACAGTACATTCTGTGCGTATTTGCAGTTGCCTTTCTATGATGTACTCTGAAAAGGAACTTTTATATTGGCCACAAACCTCCCCCCCTCTCTGAGCCCTGCCCCAGGATCGCGGTGCCAGTGTGCACATGACATTCATTTCTGGGTTCTGTCTTGATTGGAGCCTGAATCCAATCTTGCTAATAGTCCTCCAGTTCAAATTATATTGAAAACAGATGCTTCCAAATCAGGTTGAGGAGCTTATAGGAATCTAGTCAAGTATATAGCATTAGCTGAAAATGTATGAAGTATTTGTAATCAAGAGAAAACAAAAGCAGACCTCCTGCTTTGAGAAGCCCTGAAGGTATGGAAGTCAATGCTTTTAGAGAGCTTCATTACTGTCTCTTGCCAAGCAAGAAAGTAAAATATCTAACAAACTGATATGTTATGTTAGACCAGAAAATGAAGAGCAGGATCACCTGGGTTTTGGAAAACAGAAACCAAAAAGTCATAATTTCAGACAGAGATGTTTCATAATTGATCGTTTGTGTAACAGTCTCTGTTTTGAGGAGTAGTTGCAGAAATTTCCTAATTCTAGTAGACCTTATTCCTGATAGGGTCCAGCGTTTCATTAGGCGGAAAATAAACTCTCATTTCTCAAGGTCCAAGCAAGGATTAAGAGTTCACTTACTCTGTGTCTGCTGCAGTACTCTTTTGCTTCCATCTGACATGGCTGGCATTGACTATTTTTAGAAACAAATGGACTCCTGATCATAGCTGGAACAGCAGCTCCAGCATTACTTAGTGCAGGATTACACTGGAGTTGTTTCAGCTCAGTTTAACAGTATAACGTGGTCATCCCGTTTCCTTGGTGTCTACAGTTAAAGTTATTTGATTGCGCAATAAGCCTTTTATTTTTGATAAATAATAGAAGTGTCCAATTGTTTGTAAAGTATGAATTGTCCTCCTTTTCATTTTAAGAGGACTTTCATGGCGTTACACATCTGAATTATAAATTGGGCATGATTTTCTTTTACAGTAAATGTTTCCTTCCAACTGCTGCTTTGCAGGTGGTTGGAGTTTCTCAAGAAACCACAAAGCCCAGGCTTTGAATGGGCCTGATAGGGTGCCTTGTCCGTCAGAGATGCTAAGTCTGGATTTGCCTACTGTAGGGATCCATGGTGAACCTTTTTAGAGCTTCATTTTATGTGCATGATTACTTAATGTTTCACTTGAACACAAGGATGCAATACTACATATTTTAAAATCAGTTGATGGCCAGTTCTGGCCTTAGACTTTTAGCAGCAGCCATCGCTAAGTTTCTAAGAGACTGAATCTAGTGCAAGTTCTTCCAGAAAACTTTGTCCTTTTTTGTAAGTCTGCTACCCGCTTTCACCCTGCGTCCTTCCTCCCCTGCTCCCACCAAAACCAAACAACTCTGCTTTGTATTTAGTTCAGACAAAGCCCTTTACCAAGATTTTTGCCTTCTTTTTTTATTTGACATCACCCTATTGTCAGAGAACTGTGTTCAGATCCTCTGCGTGTACTTCTTTTCATTAAGGGTAGCCAGGTTGTTACTAGATAGCCAAAAGTATATTCAGCAAGAGCCAAGCTGTTGTACGCAGACTCTTCTCTTGCACCTTTTGTGATTTGCAGGGCAACCACTTGGAATCCATTATATGCTCCTACAAAACATCACACTTTGTAATTTAATTACATTCTGCAAAGAATATAAGTCTGGCCTGACAATTCGGACAGGAGAGTTTCCCAGCCAAACATCCAACTTCTCTGCACTCCTGTAAATAGCCATTTTTGTCTTAAAACTGGTTTGTTTTTTGAATTGTCATTAAATTGTTTAATTTAATGAAACAAATTTGATACACTAGCTAAGTGGCTGTCATTAACTTTACTCTAAGAAGTTCGTTTGGTTGTCTTCTCCACTTTGGGCTGTCTCCATCCTTAGGTCTTAAAGTTTCCCCCAGAAAGTCAGACTCGAGCAGCAAGTTAGTTTCTATATAAAGTAGTCTTGGCAGTTCAGTATTTATTTAAAAAACATGAGCAGCTGAGTACATATGCTACAAAAACATCTTCTGGAAAGACTGTTTGATAAGCTCCACGGAACTTGTGTTTATAATTTATTTCTCCTGAAAAGCTGTGTTGCTGTTGCCAGCTTGGTGGCTAACAGATAACGCACAGTGCTGCAGCCCAGGCTTGTCCCAAGCCCACAGTATGATTTCAGCAAATTTGATTCCAAATTCACAGTGTCTTTTTCCACCAGTGCAACTATTAAGATTGGGGAAGCTGCTCAGCTGCTAGTACAGTAAGGCCTATAAAAAAAAAAAAGAAAAAGGCAGGAAATTTAAGTGGTAGCTTTATATGCTATAAAACTAATTTGCTAAGCTCTAAGAAGAAAGCATTCCCCACATAATACTACAGAAAGGCTGAAAAAGGAGTGCTGACCTGCTGTCTCTGAAGGAAATCCTGTCTAGGCTTTAGTTGGGGGGCCTCAGAGGTGGGATGCTGGAAAGTTTGGGAAGGTGGGATAATTCTTGGGGCTCCGCCTAGGAAGCAGAGAATTTCCTCTCCATTCATCCAGGCCTCCCAGAAAGCTTATTTTTTTCTCTCCTTATTTTTCTAAATAATTACATACATTAGCCTCAAACTTCTCAGAACCCTTGTCTACCAGCCAAGTTATTTCAACTGATCTAAATTGTTTCTCGTAGAAGTCTATATATCAAATTTCCTCCCAGAGAAACTTTCATTTTTTAAATGGGATTTTACATATAACAGTAGTGGTGATCCAGGGTCTGGGAAAGCTGAACATATATGAGCATACGTTGGACTTTGTAGAAGGTACGTGGGTATACGGGTGGCCACTTGTTTCTACACCACCTACCTTTAAACGTGCTTTCATGCAGATCCTTATGTTGGAGGCTTCCTACTTGACCTCATCTACTATACCTGCTTCCACCCATCTCGTGTCCTTCTCAAAACTTTCTTCATCAGAGTTGGATAGCAAGCCATGCTGGGTTTACCATAATCTGCTGCTCAAATCGCTCAGTCTTTTAGAAAAAGGAAAAAAAAAAAGTGTCCAAAGTGAGCAAAAAAAGTCAGAGCCCTAAACCCTGCCATACAGAGGGTGTTGCCAGTTTGGTGGCTGGTGGTGGTTTGCCTTGGTAAATGGGAGTCTTCTGGTACCTGCTGCTTTGTGTTTCACCTCATTTCCAGATCGATTTACTGCGACTCAGAAGTCTTTATTGTGTAAGATGCGATGCATATTTCTTAGAATAGAATGGAATACATACAGGAAGGGCATAGCTGGATAGGTTTGTATGATACCTTTATATCTTACAATGGTATCTCTGTCAGAAAACCGAGTGGTTTTTATCAAGTTCAGTATTCAAGCATAAAACTCCTCTACCATAAAACTACTCTAGCAAAAATTCTAGAGTAAGAAATCTCTCTCGTCCGTTCTAGATGCCCACCCCTGATTTTTTTATTTAAAGGCTATCTATGCTTAAAGTCAATAATTTTGTTTGAGAACTGGAACCATCAAGAAAAAGGACAAGTACATACTTGTTAATTATTTTTAATTAGCAGTATTTCCAATGGTGTGTTTTACAATAGAAATAAATAGTTATGTCTAGTTGCACAATTCTGTGTTGAAGACAACATTAAATATTGAGTCATAGTGTTGTCTGCATGTCAGTGCCTGTAAATATCAAACCGCCTAGAATTTTGCAGGAAATGAGAATTTTGTTTTCTGTTTGGGCCCAGCTGATCTATTGCAAAGGAAGGTTTTTAATGACTTCCCCTCCTTACCAGCATCCACCCTCAGCCCAGCCCGCGGTAGTTAGACCGCTGAGGCTGGAGTAGTACAGGGCAATATGTTTGATTCCACGTTGTTCCTAGATGAGCCTTGTTCTTATTCTGCTTCTGATGAATTTCACCCTTGGGACCCTTGCAAGCATGAAGATGAAGTAGTAAACGATATTTTCATGTGTATTTGAGCCATATAACCAAGGGGATCTGAAGTTTTGAGTTAGAATTTCTGTATGTTCCCTTTTCTAGTGTTCCAAGTAAAATATGATTAAACTTTTTGCCATAAACAAGTACTGAAAATGAGCGTTAAGTAGGATTTGGAAAAGGTTATATGCTAATGTAGAAAATTCCACAGTCGGGATTAAATAAATGGATAATACTTACACTACAGTGCATGAATTAGACACAGCAAGTTTTAAGCTTTCCTCTGCGGACTGTGGTATTCAGAGTCTGTGCCAGAACTAAATGGATGGCTGCTTTTATTCTGTACAGCTTATTTTGGTTTTAATTGAAAGCAAGTACTGCAAATGCTGCCTCTGTATCCTAGTTAATTACTTCCTTACCCAAAAATAACAGGTGACTGCGCAATTCATCCTGTATCGTCAGCACGAGGCAAGACAATCTGGTGTGGTAGCGCTGGAGGTGGAACCATTGCTGGTGAACGAGGAGACCGCGTAGCGTCGGGCTGGATTCGGCTCCTGGCTTCGTTGGATTTTGCTCTTGGATGACTTTGACAAACAGCTGCTTAGGGACCAAATTTATTACTTCTTTTTTAGTATTTATTTTGTCATTCATTTGTCATTACTTACTTGCAAATGACATGTCAATAATAAGATATTTAATATTTACTGTGTTGTTTCAGGATAGATACAATTTTTTTTTCTTGATTTCTGCCCCCCCGCCCCCCAGCCGATTGTAGCTGTTTCTCCCCAAAGCGTGATATGGAGTCACAGCAACAGCTGCTGTAGAAATATTTATTTGACATCATGATGCAATGCGTATCGTGGGATGACTATTTATTTTTAGATGAGCGTGTACCTCTAGTTAACAGTAGCGTGGCTGGTTTAAAAACAATGGATGAGATTATCCCCGTGCCTGAACCCAGCCTGGAGTTATGGGCTGCTCCGTCCAGGTGCGTTGTATGGTAAGATTTGGCCTTTTTATTCATACTCAATCAGAAGGAAAAAGCATCCTCTAATTAAGCAAATTCAGCGCAGAGGACCCGTTATTGATACAAAAGCAGAATCCTGGTGTATGTTGGTGGGAGCCTCATGTACAGCTCATTGCAGAGTGCTACTATGCATTTTATTCTTAAGAGTTAAAGCATTTATACATCAATACCTGTGTAATTACTGTATGTCATCATATACCCCATATAATATTTTTGTACAACGTGCATTTTCTTAGCGAGCTTCTGGTTTAGATAAGTACCACAGAGAAAAAAAATTAGAAGCTAAGGAGACCGTACCTTGCAGTTGTGGATTTTTTGCAAAACTCTGTTGTGTTTGAAGAAAACTTCCATGAAATTAGCTCAAAGAATAAACTTCTTGTTAATATTTCATTGAATATGTGTATAATGATTCACTCGTCAATAAATAAGTTTGTGAACAAAAGAGTTGGTTTTTAAAAAAGGTCATTATGAGGATTTTATACATTGGTGAGCTCATCATGGAGCTCCTTCCCTTTGGTTTCAGACTATTAAAGGGACACGATTTAGATGTGGTTTTTAAATAATAAAAACTAATAAAAAATAAATTTATTTTTAAACAATAAAAGAAACTAAGGAGTGCAATTGATCGCATCTAAGTTGCTGCCAAAAGCGCACGCTACAAATGAAGCATTTTTCTCTACGGGCTTTTATAGGCCTTCACGCACCACTGACAAAAGCCCAGAGGGGTGGTTTTGGAGCGGGGGGGGCAGCCTCGTCCCTGCTGCTCTATGTGGAAATTGAGTTTCAGCTTCTCTTGCAGCAGTAACTTACACGAATAACCGAATTTTGTGTTCTTGCTAGAAATGAGCTGGTTCCCATCAAGCGATGACTGCGCGACGGTGGATTCCTTGTCAATGGCACGATGTGCCCTGGCAGGATAAACCCATCCCGGCGGCTCGGGAATACGGCGTGGCAATCCCCGCCTCGGTGGTGGTGGTTTAGGCAGTGCCACAACAGCTGAGGAAAAGGGATTTGCGAAGTCGTGTTTTGAACAGCCAAGAACTTCCGAAACGTTTCACAGCTCTGCGAGAGGCTGAGGGTTCGTGCAAGACGGTTACTTTATTAGTCTCGGTGTGTACTTAGGGCAAGCATGTTTTCCCTGATTTCTGTAGCGAGTAGAGGGTACTAGAAGTTAACCTTTTGAGTACATAAATTAAAATGCAATTTGTCGTACTTGCAGATTTATATGCTGTACACGCGAGATTATCAAACTCTTGCTTGGCTGGTGATTGAAACCATGACTTGTTACTTTTTAATGCAGTTAGAATTTGTTCTTGCCTCATTTCTTCTAAGATTATTTCCCCTTTTATTGCTATATGTAATCCTATTTTGGGATATCTTTTTATCCCTGTTTCATACCGCTGTTTATTAGAATAGCCAAATATGGGGTGGATAAAGTTACTGTGATTTAATTTGAGGCTTTTCATGGAAAATAATTTAGCTTTTTAATGTGAAGCAATGGTAGTTATTTATTGAGAGTTCACATACGTGTAATATTTAGTATATGGGTTAAATGAATACTTACACTTGAGGAAATGTTATTTCCAGTGAGCTATTTGACTGCAAGAGCTGATCAAATAGATTGTTGTCCTTGCTGTTCCCTATTGCCTATTAGGATGTAAGGTCTCTGCTGCCCCTTTGCTCAGCCCATAATTATTTCCTCAGAACCAGACCCTGCCGTGTCAGAAGAAGGTAGAGCCGTGCCCAGATGTACCTGGTTAGAGACTAAAGGGCAGATCCTGATCACCTCCTTGTTAATCTCAGACAGGAAAACAGGGCATGTAGCTTCTATCACAGCTTTTTGAGAAGCAAAAAGTGTCTTAATCTTCTCGCTTTATGCTAATTCTTCCCTCGTGCTGCATGTAATCCAAGATTAACAGCATTGTTTTCCAATTTTATTTTTTTAACTATCATGGAAATCTCATTAACTAAAGGAAACATCTAACGTCTTCAGGGCTTTATTTTTAAACAAATTAATCAAATAATTTAGGTAACATAGTTCTCCGTCTTCCACAGGAGATTCTTCCAGGAATGGAGTTACTCCTGGCCATTACACGTCGGGTGTGATCACTTGTTTCAATAAGAAAAATATGTACGTGGTTCGCTACTTCTGACTGTCTCTTTGGATTTAAGTTTTTTCTAAATTTGTGCTTATATTCTCACTGACAAAACACGTGTTAATGGTCTAGAGGAAAGAGAGTTGGTTCATCTAGCCAGAAGCGGAGCCCAGCTCCCGCGCCCCGTGCTTGGATGAACGATGGCTGCCACGGGGCAGTGCCACCATGGGCACAATGGCAAGCCATGGGGATGCACCCAGAGGTGCCTTGGCAGCACAGCGCTTCCTCCCGCAGGTCCGGATCCGTCCCCTGAAAGCTCAGTACTGCAGCAAGGGCTGCTCCAGCTTCTCCTCCAAATCCCGGCTCGTTGAGCATTTCCTAGCCATTCTCCCAACAGTTGGGGGTCAATGGGCCCCATCACCACCAGGAGAGGTAAATCCAACCACTGCTGTGGTGCATTTTAAGGAATTTTTAATGGTGGTAGGGATGATTCATGAACATTCATAGCTTGTAGTACTTTGGTGTCCATCCATGTGGATGCTTTGCTAGATGCTGCTGAAAATGTATGGTGTGGAGACAGAGCATTGATTCATATCATGATGAGGGGGGCCACCGTAATGTGCTCCAAACAGCTTTTAAATAATGACTGAGGAGGAATTAAGACCAGTTTAATCTGACTAAATAATACTCCTAGTGATAAACCATTAAAATCAAGTTGACTTTTAGATTCTAGCAATTGTATCAGACAAGGTGATTATGCTCAACATCAGTATTGATAATCATTAAAATAGATTAAACTATCGACTGAGAAATAAGAAATGCTGGTTGACTCTAGCACAAGTGCTGGTTTGACTTTACAGCAGTGCCCCTCCTGCTCCCTGGAACTTCCCGCTGCTACGTGGAGGTTCAGGCGGGTACCGGTTACTGTTCTTCATGAGCACCGCGTGCCTCAAAATTAGCACCTATTCTAACAGCACGTTTTATCTTTAAATGTCCTTGGAGGACACATTGCAGACTTCAGGAAGAAAGCAGCATTGCATCATTTTGTCTGGCTTGCTAGTGGGCCACAGGCTTGTACCCGCTCCTGCTTGGAGCCCAAGCCATTGCTGAAGGACATCTTCCAGGGTCTTAACACACCCAGAGGGAATGGCCCTCACTTGGAAACGAGCCTTTATTTCTCAGCACAACCTCAACGACTCACTTTGCATTGCCTTCAGCAGCAGCCTGAACTTTCTCCTCTTAAAAGAAGCTCTTGTCGATACAGCCCAGAGTGACTTGTACATGAAATGACCCAGTTCTTCTGATGAGGCTGGACAGATGGAGCTGCGTAAGATATTTACTGGAACCACAGCAGGAGCAAAGCTTTAGCGTCTGAGGTGGAGGGGAGATGGACCTGAGGTTGCCTTAAACTCACAGCCCATGAGCCAGGTGTCTCACACAAACTAACACTGTCTCCTTAGGGGACATTGGCTCAGCAGGAGGTAGGACACCGAGCTGAAACTGGTGCTGGTTCGGGCTGGGGACTCCCCCAGGCACCACAGCCCATGGGGCAGAGCACCCGGTGTGGATGGTATGGAGGGGAACGGTGGAGCAGGGTGGTTGGGCAGGGTGACATGGTCCTCCACAGCCCCCCTCCTCCGGGACTGTCCCCTAGCACTGAGGTCATGGTATCTACAGCAAAACCAGACTTCTCCAGGACCAGTGGTAAATGAAGATAATGGGAAGGAGGAGAAGAAAGCAAGGAAGGGGGTGTAATGCTGGGGGAGAGGAGAGGGAGGTGTGTGTGAAGGGGAGGAGAAACCACCTAGTCAGAATTGATCTTTTTTTACCATAAGCAACACTTGCTGCCTGATGGATTGGCCATAACGTGGGAGCTTGATGTTAAAAATATCCTCCTTATCAACAAGAGAAGGTTGTTTTGCAGGTGGGGAGAATGGATGACGCAGAAGAGTTCTTGGGCAGGTTGGAGGAGAAATTGCTCAGTGTTCAAAACGGCTTCTTGGAAATACAGAGTCCTGCTCCAGAACTCTCTGCGAGCAGCCTTTTAGTCGGTACTTTACCCTCCGCCCATTGCTATAATGCAGTCTGGCCGTATTCGGGGCGCCCGGGTGAAGTGTGGCTGCTGGTTTGCTGTGGGGATATTGAACACTCAGTTCTCTGTGCCTTCAATTGCAAAGGGCTTTTTTAAATTGATTACGGGCCTGGCTCAAGTTATTGTATGATCCTGTAAATATAGAGAGAAGATGGGCATTTTATGATGTCTGACTTTCCTACAATATTTTTTTATTAAGTAAACCGTAATGGAAATATTGGGTTTTCATTTCTTGCTTGCTTCTTTTCCAACAATTGCCAGTAAATCAAAGTTGCAAAAAGCCATCTCTCCCTCTGCGCTGGCAGAGCTAACGGCAGCCTGGTGGTCACTTACTTTTGGAAACGATATCGCCTTATTTCTAGGAACTCAGCAGACATCAGTGCTGATGTATTGACACTTGCAGCTTTCAGATCAAGGAAATAGTGGAGGACAGCATTTCCAGCAGAGAAATGCCCATATTTTAAAATAAGGACTGCCGTCTGTAGCTACGCCAATTCGCTGAGATACGGAAGTGCCACGCTTAGAAAGCAAGCAAGTATTTCTTCCCCTTGTCTTCCAGCATCTCTGCCTGTTTGCGTGGCTCCACGCAGCACATCAGGCGTGTTGGATAGCACAGAAACCGGCTGCGAGCCCCTCGCCACGGGGCCAGCAGGGCTGGGCTTGGGGCACCTCTCCTGTCGCACATCTAAGGACTTACACCTGGGCGTTTTGATCCCTTTTGTAGCATGAGGTCACTTGAGTTGGCCCCGGACAAATGTACAGAGTCCACGATGTCTAAGCACGTCTGTGATCATTAATTTGGAGATGAGTCCTGCAGCACAGCCTCGTCTCTTAGTGCTCTCCCTGGGTTGCGAGTGAAAACTCACGTGGAAGGGAAGTTTAAGTGCTGAACATAGATTTATTTTCTTTTCCTGCAGTTCTGTGTCTGGGTTTTTTTAAGTACAAAAGCTGGAAGCTTTCTACAAGTCCTAGGGTGCTGCAGTCCTCTCTTGTTCATCTGTTTGTAGTGAAGAAGCAAGAGATGTTTGATGTCGGATGAAATGGTAACGGGCTGTTGAATCCCTGCCGCTGCAGGGGCAGAGCTGTGGGAAGGACCTCGCCCCGCTCAGCCCGACCACACCACCGCTTCACAACGGGTTTGTTTGGTTGAACCCAAGCTGTAGTGAAAGCAGTTGTTATGGTTTGAGGAACCCACAACAATTTATTGTCATTTAGACAATTCTTCTATCACCCGATGACCCCTGCCCACCCGGGAAGGGGAATCGGGAAAAGACAAGGAAACCCAAGGGTTGAAATATAGACAGATTTAATAGAATAAGACTAAATAATTAAAATTAATAATACTAAAGAACCAGTATTGATCCCAATACCAATATAAAATACACAAGGATCATACTCAGCCCGTTCCATCATCAGAAGCTGTGTGCTCCCAGCAGGGACAGCAAACGTGGGACACTGTCAGCGCTGTGGCTTTGGGAGGAAGGGAAGGGCTCAGGGCTCCAGCACCGGGGCAAGGAGTTCCCAGCATCACACCCATCAGCAAGCTTTCGCATTTACATCGAATGTGACGTTCATGGTATGAAACAATCCTGTTGGCAGCTTGGATCAAGCGCCCGGATCTCGCTCCTCCTCATCCCTGTGCCTGGCAAGCTCAAAAACACTGAAACCTTGAAACCCGCACACCATAGCTGGCTGTAAAGTGAATATTTTCACAAATTCAGACACCAGAGTCTTCTAAAAGTGCTGTTTTCACAAGCATTGTAGGAGAACTTACTGAAAAGCGAAATTACTGAAAGAGAAATTAATCCTGTGTCGCTCAAGCCAGGACAGCAGTTCCTTCCACTTTTATCTATACTCGTTTTTTTTCCTACATACGAAGATTGGTCAACTACCCAGCATCCCACCTGCCTGCAAATGCAGCCGGCATGGGCTGTGCCTTCCCGTCCCTGCCTGGTGCTGCGATGCCGGGCCGAGCCGCGCTCCCGTGACGCCTCCTTTTAAACCGTTGTGATGTCATATGCTTAAAACCAGAAAGAAGCCGTCCCCGGGTGTATTTTTAAGGATACATGTCCACAGTGACTCTCCCTCGTGGTGGAGGTTTGGTCGCTGAAGCCGCACGCGCGTTTCACGGGGCTGGCCTGGCTGGCTGCCGGGGCGGTGCTGGTTGTGCTGGTTGTGTGCTGGTTGTGTGCTGGTTGTGTGCTGGTTGTGCTGGTTGTGTGCTGGTTGTGTGCTGGTTGTGCTGGTTGTGCTGGTTGTGTGCTGGTTGTGTGCTGGTTGTGCTGGCTGTGTGGTTGTGTGCTGGTTGTGTGCTGGTTGTGCTGGTTGTGCTGGTTGTGTGCTGGTTGCGTGTTTGTGCTGGTTGTGTGCTGGTTGTGCTGGTTGTGCTGGTTGTGTGCTGGTTGTGTGCTTGTGCTGGTTGTGCTGGTTGTGTGCTGGTTGTGCTGGTCGTGCTGGTCGTGCTGGTTGTGTGCTGGTTGTGCTGGTTGTGTGCTGGTTGTGTGCTGCTGGTGCTGCTTGTGCTGGTTGTGCTTGTTGTGTGCTGGTTGTATGCTGGTTGCATGCTGGCCTCGTTCTTCAAACCCCCTCCAACACCGGGGCCGTCAGCAGAAGGGACACTGCGCTCCAGCACGTCCCCTTTCATTTCCCCTTTGTAGTGTGTGAGCACAACTGCAGGGCGAATGCTTCATCTTCGGTCGATCCTCAGTGCTTTTTTACGTGTCCTTTATCAACAAGTCCACATCCCTTGTCCACCCTTGCTGCATCACGCCAGGGGACCTGGTGCCTCCAGCGGGGGCTGGGAGCTGTGAGGTGGCAGAGGGCTGGGAGCCCCGCGGCATGCTGGGCTGGCCAGGGCATCACCACTTGCCCCGTAGGATGGAGCTGCAAGCCCACGTCCCAACCCAGACGGAGCCGTTCCCACCAGATGGAGCAGTTGCCGTTCCAGTGCTGCTGAGCCGCGAAGGGCTGCATGTCCCGGCCCTGAGGAGGGACCCCCACACATTACCCTGCAAGTGCCCCAACTCATCTCGACTTTGCTCTCAGGATGTAAATCTGGAATAAAAGCCACAGAGCCTTGAGAGCCGAGCCAAAGCACTGCCTCTGATTTGATCCTTTGCTTTGCTTTTTGGCAGCTTCTCACTTTTCAAATGTTTCTAAGCCTCTGTCCGTGTTTTTTCTAACGTTGCAGGGCGCGCCAGGTACAGGCGACCGGTGCGTTTTAACAAACTGCCTCTTTTCACCTGGTTTGGCCAAAATGCCAAACAGGTGCTTAAAAACCATGCAACACATTAAATTAAATATGACCTAGCTGTGGATCCGAGTGTGCCTGTCCCAGGTGGGAGCCGGTGGCGTGCTGCCCGTGCAGCAGTCACCCTCCTGACCAAGGTGCACAGATCTGGCGTGGGGAAAATGCACCCGCGTGGGGCCATACGTGACCCGGTGGGTGTGTAGCCCGGTGCCGCAGCACACGGTACAGAGAGGCAGCCTGGCGATGGGCCGAGTAACCGGCCACTGCCTCGGAGGGCCTGTGGTGACGGTACATTTGCAAAATGACTGCTGTTTTGCTAAGCGCATGCAAGGAATGATGCCAAACTGCAGCAGGGTTTTTAAGCCCTCCTTACCTAAATTTTCCCGAGGAGACAGCCTCCGTACGGGAGAGGGGAGCTGCCGGGGCGAGCGGTACCCCCCGCAGTGGGATGCCCACGGTGCTGTGCCACACTCCTCTGCTCCGGTGTGCTCAGCCAGAGCCTGGTCATGCACTGGGGCTGTGCGAGAGCCTGGAAAAAAACCAGAGCTGAGTTTTCCCATCTAATCTTCACTTTGCCCTGAATCCCGACCCACACCCTTGCTCCCCGTGGATCTGACACCTGCCCTGTGAAGGAAAGCAGGGAGTTTTCCCCCAGCCCTGGCTGCAGAGAGATGCTGCTCCCTAGGAGGACAACCCATGGCATTGGCCCCACACATATCACTGACCGGTACCTTCATGTGCTGCCGCCGCAATGGGAGTAGGAAACCTGTTCAAATTACCAAGCTTAGGGCTTCTTGACTTTGCTTTGCTATTGCTTTAAAAAAATTCTTCCCAACCCACCTGGCCTTCTTGCAAGGGTTGCATATTGCCATGGACTGGCGATGCCTTCTCCCTGCGTACAGGTACTTTCATGATAATCGGGCTCAAGTTTTTCATCTCATCTGCGGGAGATGAAGCTTGGGGTCAAAGTATCCCCAAAAGCTGGAAGGCTCAGTCTGAGCTCCAGATGTTGCAGTTCAGAACTGGCTCTGTGCTGGTGAAATGTAGTTATGATTTATTATTGTATGCAGCATGATTCATTTTTACATTGAAAGTAATATTATGTTGTATAATCAAATCTCATTTGTTATTTATTGCATTCTCTCCCTGCACAGATGCGGATGCTTCACCCTCTCTCCTGGTGGATAACGTCCTTTGTGCTTTTCCTGGTGGGGCTTTGGGGACCTGCGGCAGGATGGTGGCAGCGCTCCTGCCCGGGGGCTGTAAGGATGGGTTGTGGCAAAGTCTCTCCGAAGGAAATCAACATCTTTCACCTATTTGTGCCTATAAAACTGCTGTAACTTCTGCAAAGCATGGTCTCGGAGCAGCCGGGCTGGCCGGCAGTGGGACAGGAGCCATGGCATGTCCTGGGAGACGTGTCTCAGCAAAACACTTGCAATTAAATGCTTGGACATCGAGCTGCTGCTGCTACTGCCACAAAAGACCCCCACAAAGGATGCCATTGGCCTCGAAACCCACTCGTTTCTTGTGGGTGTAACTCTCCCATGCCTATTGCCTGCCTTTTCCTGGTGCTGCCGTGGGAGCGACCCAGCAGGCAGGGCGGGCAGGCACAGGCACTCTCAGGTTCCTACCATGCTGCACAGGCACCAAAATACAGATCAAGGTGCTGCTAAAATACAAATCTTGCTGCTCAGGACACCAACAACCTGCAGCAAGAGTGCTTTCATCTGCCGCCCTCCCGGCCGGCCGGCTTTCCATTTGGCAGAGCATCTTGGGGCGAGCCGAGACCCTGCTCTGCCGGTGCCCAAGGATGGTGCAGCTCATCCGTGCCCTGGGTAAAACTCACATCCTACCGAAAGAAAGTGAGATTTTTTTTTTTGATGCAAGTCGCACCGCATTGAGCCCAGATCGCTGATGTGCGCCCCTGCTCCATATGGGACACCATGTCTGGCTCAATTTAAAAATGGTCCGAGCTAACGGGGCCAGGAAGGGGGTCTGCACCGCACCAAGGTCTCCAGGTCTATGGTGCCAATTCCAATTGCTGCACACACAGCGTTTAGTTTAGAATAGATTATAATATGTATTCCAGATGCATTAAGCTGTAGAGCATGCCTTTTCTCGTAATCTTCCCCGTGCCAACATGTATCAGTTCAATCTCCCAAACTACAATAGATAAATTGTTTTAGTTGTGCTTTGGAGCCCGAAAACAAATATAACGCAATCCTGGAGGCTACCACCACTGCGTGAAGATGCCCCAAGCACAGAGCTGGAGACAGGTTTTATTTTAATCCCTCTTTATTCAGTATTTCATTTTATTCTTAAAAATGGGAATATGATGGGTTCATATTAAATGTTGATCTTTTTGCTCAACTCTCTGCTAATGTGATTTTTGGTACCACATCACGGGGAAACTCTGAATTCTTTCATCTTTATGCAAAAGTGCTGCCACAAACCCAAGCAAGTTTTCAGTGTGATGAGACCCTTAAAAAGACGGATTTTTTTTTTTTGTCGTTGTTTTTGTTACTGATGTCTTCTGAAAAGGATATCCTTAAGATATAGGAACAGCTATAGCTGCCTGTATTCTGAATTGCTCTGATGGCTTATACTGCAAAGGGAGCCTTGACAATGATGGATAACCTCTGCAACTTCTCAGCAGCGGGTTTGGTTTATCCTGCTTCTGCTTTGTGTTTGTGGCAGGTTTTTCACTTGGGGCTACGCTCAGCCTTTGTACACTCGCTGCCTGCCTCCCTCCTCCCCGCCGGGGGCAGGGTAGGCAGCGCAGGCAGGGTGGGCAGGGTGGGCAGCGCCTGCTGTGTGAGCTTTCCAAATTATTTCCTCCCAGCCCCAAAGCCCCCAGGCATCACCTCTGTAACCGCACGGGAAAGCACCAAGACACCCCAGCTAGACAAGGTTTTGCTCTCGCAGGTGTATTAAGGTAAAAGAAGGCTGGGAGCTGGCGGCGTAGGAGTTATTCCTCAAAAACTCCATGTGCGCGTCAGAGCAAACTGTCTGCAAATGGTGCCGGGAGGAGCAAAACCTGTCAGGAGCCCATTGCTCATAGGTACACACCTTTAGGGGAAGAGCAGACCTCACCAAGGTGTCCCTTGCACCCCTGGTCTTTGGAGTGGCTGTCTCTGATACTGCAGGGCTTTCCACCATAGAATCACAGAATGGTGTGGGTTGGAAGGGAACTTAAAGACCATCCAGTTCCAACCCCCCTGCCCTGGGCAGGGACACCTCCCACCAGCTCAGGTTGCTCCAAGCCCCATCCAGCCTGGCCTTGAACACCTCCAGGCATGGGGCCATCTCCTCTCCATAACTTTTTTTTCCTCAAATCTGTTTAAGCTCTTTGTTTGTTTTTGCTTGAAATGTCTCAATAAAATGAGTGCTCTAATATAGAAAGACTTTTCTTGACAGCTTAGTTGTACTCGCACAAACTCATTGGCTTCATTAAGGTGATCTGGTAGTAGCAAGGAACTGAGTGTTCACTCGGGAGCGAGGATTTAGGGGAGTTGTTTTGTTGTGTTTGAGGTCTTGGAGAGGAGACAAGTGAGTGCGTTGGCCATATTGCTGAAGTAATAAAATGTTTATAGACATGAGAAATGGCCCATGAGACTTTGTGAAATCTTCTTCGCTTACAAGGAATTGGCTAGGCAACAGCTTTAGAAAGGGAAGAAGAAAAAGATGTGGGAAGAGGACTGATGGGGAGTAGAGTGAAGGTGCTGAGACAGAAGGTGTTGTCCCTGAGGTTGTCCTTGAGGTTGTTAACGTTGGTCCATTTGGGGGTCTGGGGCAGGAGCCATCCCTCGCCCCCAGCACAGGACAGCCCCAGCCCCATCCCTATGGGCAATGGCAGTGTGGTTGGACAATGCCAGCAAGGACACGCATGAGCTGTGGTTCAGACCAAAGAGTTTGAGCATCCTCTGATACAGATGCGGTAATTAATGTTGTTGTGGCTCATTACCATGAGCTGTCTCCTGCTGCCCGCACTTGCAGGGTGACACATTCTTACTTGTCACCTGCGGAGACAACAGGGCTTCCCTTAGCAGAACTTAGCATTAATAACAAAATGGTAGCAAATTTAAAAAAAAAAAATTAATTTCCGGGTAACTGCTGCTACCTGGTGCCCTCCATCAGGGTAAGAAAGGCAGTGGTGACCGTGGCAGGCCGGAACTCATCTGGGGGGAGACCAGCAGGGAGGTACCCCCCATCCTTCCTCATCCTGCAATCAAGGTACCCAATTTTACCTTCCAGTGATCAACACGGTCATCAGGACAGTCACTGCCAATGCCAGTTCTTCAGGGGTGCCTGAAGTGTCCCACGCAGGCCAGCTATTTCAGTGCAAGCCCACCTCTAATTAATAGCAGTATTTGCTTAAACAGATCAATGTCTGTCCTTGACCTCAATGCACAATTTAAGCTATTACTGTATCACTAAACATGAAATGAACTCTAATACATTTGAGAGGCAAACCACTTATATCGAACCCAGTAATACAGACGAGAATCTTTTATTGCGTCCAATGAAAGCTGTGTGGTTATATTTAAATACTCCGACTGCTAAAGGCTGCAATGAAAGACTTTTTCCACAGCTAATTTACCGAGGAGCACCGCGGAGGCTAACCCGCGCCTCCAGCACACATCGTCTCTCCCAAGAATTAAAAATGTTTTGGAGTGAGGAGTTCTGCTCCCCGTGATTAAAATGGTTTGCTTTATGTATGCTGAAAATAGTGATTGTAGTAAGCGCATGGGGCTATAAATGTGAGAGGAAAAACTAAGAGCGAGGTATAAGATGCGCTGAAGGTTTGCAGTCAGGGTCCGTGGGTGGTGGGTGACAACCCCTTCGCGCGGGGCAGGGGATGCGCCCCGGGCAAATAAACAGCAAGCAAAACACAGGGTGCTACCTCAGCGCTCATCAGACCCACTGAAATCACGATTAAGAGATCGTCTACAAAGGAAGCGACGCGCCAGGACCTGTGATAGCTCTAACTGAAGGCTTGGCCTCAGTAACGTACCTCTAATTAGCAGCAAGTTTAAAAGTCCCCTCTAGCACATGGGTAAACAATCTCTTGGAGTAATATAAGGGTTGTCAATGATGCTTTTATGTTCAAAAAAGCCTGTATTGTACTCTGGGTCAATGAGAAGCTGAGAGAGGTGAGGACTGTTCAATACGCATGGCCTAAGGTCTGCAGAAATCTCCATAATACAGAAATGGATTCTGCAGGGACAGGAATGCTAAAAGGCAGCGCCACCACTTCAGGCGATCACTGCTGTGGTGCTCCATGCACCATAAACATCATCATTAGAGGTGTACCATTATACTTCCCTACTACGCTTCGCTTAAGAACAAAAAAAAGCGCTAAAAAATACAAGTACCAGGAAAAGAAAGCAGTACCGCTGGTGCCGGTTCTGCCATCGGTTAGGCTGGTTTCCTCGAGTCCGTGGCTGTGGTTGTGTGTGGTTTCCTTAAATTGTTGGCGTTTCTTACATGGGTCAGTCTTACGTACTGCCCGGTGCTGTAGCTTTCACGGCCACTAGATGCTTTAGATCAATTTTATGAATTCAATATGTACCTGGGGGGAAAAACAGGGTACGGGGGCAGTTTTCCTCTCTATGCAAACCTTCTCTCCAGGAGCGCTCTCCTGGCTCTGGTTGCTGTGCAGAATGAGGGTTTTTCATTTACAGTCCCAAAGGAAAAGTTGTTAGTGAATGCTGAGCATTCCTCTTTAGTCTAAATTAATTAAATGACACAGTATCTATTGTATGAAATAAATGGGGATCGTTTTACATGGTATACTGTATGCCGTGATTATAATGTGTGATCTTTCTAGAGAAATATGGGAAAACAATGTCCTTTGCTGGAAGAGGCACGGCATTCCCCGGCTCTGCAATACATCTCCTTGTTAAGCGGTAATGCAATGTAATCCGCAGCGACTTAATAACTAACATGACAGATGTATAATCTAGAGTAATGTAAAACGTTGTAAGCACCAGATGCACGTGACTATCCTTCATCCGAAACATGTGTAAATCACCAGCATTCCCGCGCCCCCAGCAGCAAACAAAAGCTGTGCCCGTGCCGGTGGAAAGTCAGACGATCAGCACATGGATGCTGAAAACGCTGCTTGTGTTTTCAATCTGCCTTAAACAATTACGCAATCAGGTCGCCATCGATACCCATACCCCAAATTAGTTCAGTGTAAACCCAGTCTGGTTCGCTAAGGCTTCCTCGCTGGCGGGTAAGCTCCGCTGCCTCTCAGAAACATCCTCCAAGATGTTTAGAGCACTGTTCAGAGGGGCTCCGGGGGCGAGGGGGGGGACAGTGCCCAGCCGTGTGCCCGGGACCCCGCTGCCCAGCCCCACACAGGATGCGGCCCCCGGGGCACGGACCAGGGCTCCTCTGGGTCTGACGTGCAACATGCCGTACCAGCAGGGAAAACAGCCATTTTCATGTCTTTGTATTCAATTTCAGTTAATCGGTGCTCAGTTACCACCAGTGGGCATCCCAAAGCTCCTCTCACTCTTTCCCCTTCTGAATGTTTGCTTATGTAAAACACCTCAGACCAGGCAGGAAAAATTATAGGCTGCGTGAATGTACGCACATACTCCTTGTGCGTGTGGCGGGCAGTATCTGCCACTAAGAAAGTTTCTTATTATTATACATTGCTTTTTAAAAAAAAAAATATGGAAATTTTGGAGTCTGGAATACGTTACATTTCCAGCACCTCTGAGAATCATTGCTTCTTATCGTGCTGTTGGGGTACGGCGCTCCCTCGGACCCTCCACATCTGCAACTGGAGCTTGGGGTTCAGGTTTTGCTCGGGATGCAGGCACAGTTCTTGCTGTACAGTACCTTCAATTTTTAGCAATTGATTGCCCGAGACCTTTCATTGTTCTTTGATTTGATGAGCAAAAGCTGTAAAACACTGGCAATGGAGTGGGACAGCAAAACCGCACATTGGCTGGCCATGACCATCCCGCTGCGACTGCAGTAGCTCCAATAAGCCACTTACTCAAGGAATAAGCAAATTCATTTATTTGGCTTCCAAAGACCCCTCTTAAAAGTGCATTTAGGGGAGGATTTACCTTTATTTTCGCCACTCCTTAGGAATGCAGTGCTGTGGGCTCTGGGCGCCGCTGTAAATCCATCTGGGATATAATATAGTGTCTTCATACAGGAGACAAAGGGGTAAAGTACCCATGGCCAGGGTTGCAGCGCTTGCGCTGGTGCATAATCCCTGCTCTGTCGGGCTGTTGAGGGTAATATCAACCCAGAAATCTGCCCAAATGCGGAGCTGTGGGGAAGGTCAGTCCGAGATGGCGTCTGTCCTTTCACCCCATCTCTGTCAGATTAGAAGCAGCCACGAGATAAATGTTTTTGAGCATCTGGGTTTCAGACGTGTCAAGGAATTTTGTTGATAAGGCTTTTTGCAAAATTTCTCAGCCCTCGGTTACGCAGACTGCTGATGTTTGCCCTCAGAAAGAGAAAACGGTTGCTGTGTTTTTTCCAGCTGTGCTAAACTTGGGCTCCTGGTACTTGGTACAAACCCAGTCCCAGCCAAGCTCTTTGCAGTTGCCCTGAAGGAAAATGGAAATATCAAGGATATATGGAAAAAGGAAAACCAAACAGAGTACAAAGAAAAGAAGAGTTAAATTTTAGGGCGAGATGAGCACTTCTGCACACAACGCTCCCACTCCTGTGCTCTCGCCGTTCATATATTCTCAATTTGACTCATCCTATAACTCCAGCTGTGGCAGAAGGCTTCCGAGAAAGCAGTTCAAATACAAATTTTATGTTAAAGTGGAGGAATCAACCGAATTATTCAACTAGTGCAGAAAAAGCCTTAGTAAAGCAAGCGTGTGTAGCATTTCAGCTATTAATGTATTACTCCCTCACAGTGTTTCTCATTCTTTGAAATAGTAGGAACGCCTGATTTGGAATGCTCCAGTTTACATAAGAAAATAAAATATGCAAAAGCCCTTCCAAATAATAGTTTTTATGAATCTCTGGTGAAATTGCTCCTGCTTGCTGCAACTGTCCTGCCTCCCAGCTGGGTTTGCCCTCCCTGTTGGGTTTTGGTTGATAATTTGCTTTAATGGAGCTATCCGGGAAGTGACTTTCCATTTAACATGACTAAAGGACTACAAATCCATCCTTTAACCATAAAGTAATCATAGAATGATAGAATGATTTGGGTTGGAAGGGATCTTAAAGATCATCCAGTTCCAACCCCCTGCCATGGGAAGGGACGCCTTCCACCAGACCAGGTTGCTCAAAGCATCATCCAGCCTGGCCTTGAACCCCTCCAGGGATGGGACTTCCACAATTTCTCTGGGCAATCTTCATCCTTTGACCTTACTAACAAGAGTAGTAGCACCCTGAGCAAACAAGTGCCATCACCACGCCGCCGTGTTGGATCGGCATTCCCATTTCCAGCAGCCAAAACCTAGTTTGGCTGCACGAACCCTTCCCCGCTCACCGGTGACAGGCAATAGATGCTGCAACATGTCCTGCCTGTGGGCGCTGGTGGACATCCTGCTAACAGGCAGCTGGAGAAGAGCTGCTGGTGCTGGGGGAAGCGGCTGGAGCAGAGCCCCCAGCCCCACCTCAGAGCTACGCTTGCTCGTCATCCCTGCCGTCACTGCTGCTCCGTGCGTGGATCAAGCCTAAATAAATGGGGAGGCGGACGTGTCCAACCAGCCACACTGATTGATGCCGCCGAAAGAATAAGTGGTTAAATATTGATATAAATATTTAAACTTCACTTACGGCCTTCAGCATCTATTTACTCGAAAATATCCCCTTAGAAAGTTTATTCAACATGATCTGCAAGTCAAACAACTTTTCAAAAGGCGCACCAAGGGAAACACAAAGGACCAAAACTCTCTTTATATTGTCATGGGGGTCGTACTTTAAGCTTGCTTTAAAAACGGGTGGCGAGGGTGAACCGGGGGAGAGGCGGGCATGGAGGGCGAGGGGCCAGCAGGGGCCGGGGCAGCCGTGCCCAGTGCTGCCGCCAGCGTGGCGGCCGCTTGCCCGGCAGGGATAGGCACTCGCCGCAGCCTGGGGAGAGAGGAGGCACATGAAAGCGGGTCTGGATTTGCCTTGCAATGACAGCTGCATATTAATCTAAAGAATTTCTGAAAAATCAAAAAGACATTTTTCAGCAAAATACACCCCTAGAGCCTCAATCATAAAGCAAGGGAATAAACTTGAAACAGGATTGATTTCATCTTAAAGGGAATATTTCTTTGAAATGCTACCAACTGCAGTTGTCTTATTTGGTTTTCAATACTATAACAAAACTGTGCCATATTGTGTCAAATAAGGAGATAATATAACAGCTTTAAACAAATTTTGTAATTATAGGATCAATCAGAAATGAGTTAAATCCACTTGCATTAGGTAAGCCGTGCCACTGAATACTAAGCAGCTCCAAATACCGGCTCCGAGCCCGGCTCCAGCGTCCTAAACCTGTGAGTTTGGGGTGACACCAGCCGCGGGAGGCAGGGGATGCTGCAATCCCCAGCAAGAGCTGCCAGCCTGGAGGGGAAAACCACAAGTTACGACGACTTGATTAAAAGCAAAGAAAATAAAAAGAAAAGCATAAACTCCCGAAACCAGTCTGTGCCAACAGAACAAAACCGTCAGTTCTGCCAACCCCCTATGTTTTGGATCAGTTTTTTAGTGGTTTTTTTTTTCTCTGCCCAGCAATGCTGATCAGTCTCTCACACTACCAGGTATTTTTCACACTGTTTTCTTACCCTGTTTCAAATCTCCACAGTGCAGCCGCAGTGGAGCGAGGTTCAATACTAGTGAATATTGAACCCATGGTGAATATTGTCTGTGGATATACAGTGAATACAGACCCCACTTCAGTTATGGGACATCCCCGGTATTCGGGAAGGAGCTTCCCTGCTCTCTTTCTTCATTCCATCACCGCAGAGCCTCCCTGGGCTGCCGAGGACAGGGGATTATTTCTGTCAAGCTTCAGCAGCATTTAACCATCGCCCTTTGCTAAAGTTTTTTCCACTGCTGAGACATTTGCATAAAAACTCAGGGCTCTGGGCACGGGACTGACATGGAGTGGGGAAAATAAAGGAGGTTGAAGGATGTGGCACCTTTGCCCTTGTCCCCGTTGGTGGCAGCTCTGCTTGTCCTTATGGGAAAACAGAGCCCGGGAACCCTGGCACCGCTGTCATCTTCTCAAGAACTCGGGGTGATTACTGTCTCTTGTACAACTTCATTAAATGATATTGAACTCCCTTTACTCCCGATGTCATACATGCATGCACGCAAAAATCAAGGCATAGCAAAAAAATATTAACGAATAGCAAATTTTCTAGCAAAACTTGCATTCACTTTCTTGAGCAATTTTGACAAAAAGTCTCCTTCGTTTGGGTTCAGTAAAACTCCCTCTTTTTCCCATTATAAATAATTGAGCCAAAGTAAGACTGGAGCATCTCCCGGGGCAGCTCCCGGCACCCAGCCTGCGCCCACAGCCGCGGGACAGAGCTGCCACTGCCTCCCCATCCGCTGCCTCCCTCTCATTAAAGGTTCCTTAGCGTGACAAAAGCTTTCTGCATAGGAAAGCGTTGGATATTTCAGAGTCATTAGGAAGGAGACAAACCACGAAACGTGGGGTGTGTGGATGAGCGGTTTCACACCAGGCGCCGCCGACACTCAGAGACTCGTGTGATCTCCCTGAAGGCGACTCCGACAGCGAACACCTACTTAAAATTTCATCCTAATGGGCTTCGTAAATAACTTCTTTTACTGTTCTTTTTAAAAGATACATAAAAAAATCAAATGAGGTTCAGTGCTGGTAGGAGACAGGGATGAAACTGGAGAAGTGGTGCCCAATCCCCTGCGGTGCGGGGCGGAGCGGGGGCTGCGGGAGATGCCCCTCACCAGCGCTGGCCGTGAGTTGGGGAAGCTGGCCGTGAGTTGGGGAAGCTCCTGCGAGGGTTTCTCCTGCCCAACCTCCCTGATCGCCATGTGGGAAAACCCCTGTACAGCCCAGTGTGGACTTTCCCAGGGATTGCCTCAGTGGGCAGGAAAGAACCCTGGGGGAGGCTGGAGCTTCCGCTTTTCAGAAAACAGTGCGATTGCTTTAAATAGGTTGTCAGAGAGAAAGGAAGAAGTTATATTTTGTTTCCTTCTTATTCGTTTAAATAGGAAGAAAGCAGGGAAAGGTTTATTTAAGTGCTCCTACAGGCTCTTGAGCCTCCCTACAACCGTCCTCTTCCTCTGCTGAAGCACAGAACCAGGCAGGTGAGAGCAGCCATGGTGCAGCGGGACGGCGGCGCTCTCGGGGAGGGGAGCGATGTCGTGTTGGTGGAGTTGCTGAAGGCTTTAAAGAGCTCGTCTCTGAACGGGGGCAGGGAACAGCCTATTTTCTTGAAACTCGGGCTTCACAGAGAGCCCCATTCTCCCATGACATCTTCAAACGCGGTGCCGGCAGAGGCGGCGCGGCTGCGATTGAAACCGCCGGTTTGTCGGAAGCCGCAGCCGGTGTGGGTCCTGCAGGGACTGGGACGGGGAGCAGAGATGAAATATGCTCCGCTCCTTAGAAGCTTGGTCCTCTCCTTCCTCTGCTCCCATCATTGATTTCTTTAAAAATACGATTTCTCTGCTTTCCCTTGTCTCTCGGACTGGTCCTTTGCTTGTGCAGGAGGCTCTGTGAGTGGTGTGGGGGCTCCCGGCCCAGGCTCCCACCCGCCCAGCCACAGCCATCAGCCACCTTGGGTGCTGGGGGACT